>NC_028641.1:45215499-45231106 GCF_001406875.1 Solanum pennellii | reverse complement strand
TATATATATATATATATATATATATAAATTTAAAAGAAACTATAACAATCTTAGTTCATTAAACATAAACAAAGAATAACAAACTTAAATTTACTTATTTAAAGCAATATAACTTACGTGAAAGATTCTCTAACTAACAACCATCACTATGAGCCTAAGCGATGGTACAAAATTTTACCTCACGCTGCCAAGCACATTCCTATACGTTGCCATCGATATTGGATCTTACTTAACTTCGTTGATCCACTAGCTTAACCTACATGATCATATAAAAAGTATGACCCGTTAAGTTCCATGATGACTACATTTGTTTCTCATGGAGACTTGACTTAATTGTAAACTCTCATCTCCACATTTTTTCTTAATACTACTCCAAAAATGTACTTTAGCTCGTGATTTTAAAAAAACTTCATTTCTTTGGGTTGAGATAATTGCTCAATACTTAGCTTTAAAAAAAATCTCTATTGGAATCAATGTTTCCTTTTCTTTCTCAAACTCTTTTAAAAATCTTAGTTTCCTCTTATCTTAAATGTGAAAACATTTATAAACTCTTAGGACATACATGTTTCCCTTATAACTTTAAAAAAATGAACCCAACTCTGTACTCTTTAATTAGCTTGAAGCTTGAGTCTTAAATCAACTCTTAGTGAATAAGTTTTGTTATATTTCTTCAAAGGAAGAACTTCAACTCTCTACTCTTTAATTATCTTGAAACTTGATTATTAAAATCAATTCTTGAAACTTTAAGAAACATTGCTTTGAATTACTTTTCAACTTGTACACTTATCGCGTAACTTCTTTGACTTTGATTATAACATTCCTTGAATTGGATTATCGATTCAAGAATCATGATTTCATGTTTATGGATGAGTTGATGATTATTAGATTTAGCTTATAGTGTTGGAATAAACTAGTAAACATGAGTGCATTACTTAGTGACTAATACAAAAAGATGGGGAATGAATGTGGTGAATAGACATTCTTGGCGCTCTGAGAGGTATGGTTCGCCAGACCCCAAATTTCAGAGGAAAATTTTGATTTATATGGTTAGCATACTTACCCAAGGCCCTATAGACAAAAATTTTCCTGTGGGGGCTATGGGAGGTGGGGCGCCCTAGGCCCTACGGAGAGGTGTTCCCACTTTTCTTCTCCATTTTTTATCTCTAAACCCTTTAAACTTCCGTGTTTATATTCCCAAACACTTAATATCATTAGTAACGTCAATACCCAATAGATTTAACTCAAAAACAACCCGGAAACACGAATGAAATCAACACTAGGCATGCAACAACTCAACCAACAAGAATTCAAGAATGTTATTCAAGAATTTCACTTTTCATCATTCAACCTTACTCAAATCTCTGAATATTATTAAGTTGGTGTGTGAGTGAACAAACCAACATGAAAATATCTCACATACCTTTATAGGGATCATCCCTGACAATTTCTACTCGCAAACCTTGATGTTCTTGGCAATTTCTTGACTTTTATCCCTTTCCTTCATCCTTGCTCTCTTCTTAAAGACCTAAGCGTAAAATAACTTTTCTCATCTGAACTAAAACTTATTTTTACCCCAAATAAATAACAAAAATTAAATAGGAAATAAATGGGTAAAAAGACTAGTTTTCCTTTCCTTAAATCCGGATTGGGACCTTCCTCAAACCAATAACCCAACTTGCAATAGACCCTCATATAATATCAAAAATGAGCAAACTCGACGGAGTTGGAAGGATATCATAAAAGTCTTTCCAACCATATCAATAACTTTCTATAACTCATCCTCAACTAAAAGTTATGACCATTTGAAAATTGACCAAAACTCACTTCTTAAAATTATAAAATATTCCAGATTTTACCTTTCTCTCCAAAAGACATTCTTTTTAACTTCTTAGCTTATTCCTTGCGATTTCAAGTTACAAGATTTTACAATATATCCCCCTTGGTAATATTAGTCCTCGAATGAGATTTCTTTCACTAATATAAGAATAGTAACCTCAGGTTTAACACTTAAGAATCAAAAGTAAGTAACAACATTCTTACTTTTAGTGTATAAAGTACTAAGAAGAGAATTAGTACCTTGATATGCATTCTCCCCGTTTTGAAGGAGATGTCGATATCTTTTCTTCGTATCCTCTTTAGCTTTCCAAGACATTTTTTCAACAATTTGGTTCTTTGTTCTCAACTTGTGAATATGTCGATCTTAAATCTGAACCGGAATCCCTTTATCGGATAAGATATCCTTAATCCCAACATGTTCATTTGGTACAGTCAATGAAGGATCACCCATGTACTTCTTCCACATGGAGATATGAAATGACGGATGAACCTTTGCAAAGTCTTGTGGTAGATTTAACTCATAAGCTGCATTTCCAATCCTCTTAGAGATTCTATAAGAACCAATATAACGGTGACTAAGTTTCCCCTTCTTACCAAACCTTATAACACCCTTCATGGGTGAAACTTTTAGATTTAACGAATAATCCGCTTTAAACTACAACGAATTTCTCCTAATATCTTTGTAGGACTTTTGATGACTTTGTTATGTTTACAATCTCTCTTTAATCACCTTTACTTTTTACATGACATGGTGAACAAGATATGGTCCTATCAACCCTGGTTCACCAACTCCGAATCACCCAATAAGAAATCTGCATCTTCTCCCATAAAGAGATTCATATGGATCCATTTAGATGCTCGAATGATAGTTGTTGTTGTAAGAAAACTCAATGAGAGATAGGTGATTATCCCAATTCCCCATTAAATCAATTATGCAGAACCTCAACATATCTTGTAATGTCTGGATAGTACGCTCCGCTTGCCCATCCGTCTGCGGATGAAAAACACTGCTTAGGTTCACCTTTGAACCAAAACCTTTTTGGAAAGACTTTAAGAACTAATTAGTAAATTGTGCACCTCTATCGAAAATTATACAGCCCTAAAATTGAACTAAGTTAAACTAGATCCTATCATGTGTGTAATGAGTTAAGAACTAGTAAATAAGGTGTTCAAATCATGAATTATTTCTTTATGGGGCATGTTGATGATTTTGAATGTCAAACGTCAAAGGACGACCAAGACGTCCGGAAACTAGTCTTGAGTGTGTGCAAGTGTGTCCTTGTATGTTTTATGTGTTTTTGGGTGTTTTTTGGAGTATAAAAACAATGGGAATGATTTAACTTATAGAGGGACATGTTTAGGGTCAAAAGTCTAGTTACGACTCCCCAAGGACCACACTAAGGGTCCTTGAGGAGGACCCAACATTAGGCCAAAAAGTTGTGACTCCCCAAGGACCAGACTAGGGGTCCCCGAGGAGGACCCAACCTTCGGCCAACAGTTGCTCAAGGAAACAACAATTTGTTCATTGAAGAAACCAGTACGTATCGCGGACTTGGTTCACCAAGGGAAACATATTTGGTCTGCGTCGCGGACTCTAATGTCTACAAATTTTTTCCCAACGATAATTGCAAAAATTTAAGTTAGGTTTGACTTGTTTAGAAAAGTCAAATTAATATTGGGGTACTTTTTGAGTGTATTATATATGGTTTTTAGGTCATTATACACACATTACCCTAATAAAAAACCCCAACCCTCAATTAGAATAAAAAAATTGTACATGCTCTCCCTTCTCTCTAAATTCTCTCTCTAGTCAAGATCATCCGTTGAAGGACCTTCAAGTTCAAAAGAAGAAGACAATTTTATCTAAGGTTTCAAGCTTATTTTAGTGGGATGTCTTCAATTAAGGAATTGTGATTTCATCCTTTATTATTCTCTCATTCATGGATTCAGTTTCAAAGGCTTTTCAAAGGATCTCAAAAACCCTGAAATCCTATTTAGAATTCTAAGCATGAGTTCTTGCATAAAAATATTTTAATAGATGTTTTCTGAATTGATCTATGTTATTTGATCGTTTTATGATTAAAAATTTCATGAACCCATGTATTCGTTTGATTTCAATTTTTGCTTAAAAGTGGGTGAATTGATCATGACTTAATTATGTTGAATTCATGAGTAGATTGTATTGGGCAATTTAATTATGTATTGATTAATGTTATAATTGTTCTTGACTACCTTATAATGTTGATATTTGTATTTAGTATTGATGGATAATTTATTTAGTTGAATTATTGGCTTAGTATTATGTATATTGTTATGGGTAATATCTCTATTACGTGATTTTGTATTGGAAAGGCTAAAGGATGATGATTATGTCTATGAGAAGGTGGTAGGTGTACTTAATTCCTTTGTTTATCATTCAATTGATATTGAATTATTGTTGTTTTTTATGGTCCACTTATGGTGGTGGTGTTTACTCGATATAATGATTATTAACATGGCCTTGTCGGCATTATATTGTTAAATATGGTATGATCATGATAATGTATATTAAGGTATAAAGTGAAGTTCTCATGTGATATCTATCTAATCTTGTATGGGTACTAAATATTGTTAAATATGGAATGATCATGATATTGTACTTCTTCTTTATTTGTTGATATATGATAATGAAAGACTAGGAAGATTCTTATGAGAACGATGTAGTATCTCGTATGGGTAGTCTATTTGTACTCACTTGATACTTGAATTATATTGAAGAAATAATATGATGAATGTTGTGTCTTGACTTGGTAGGCCTAGGAACCCTTGTCTTGAATGAATGAATAGAATGAAAGTCTAGGATCGGTAGACCTAAGTATGTATCCTTCTATGCAAGACTAATATGGAACCTTGAATATGAAAAGAAGGTTGAGAGTGAGTTATCCCAATGAACCTTGATTTGCAGCCCTAGTGGATCCTTTCTTGGTAAAAGTATTATGAGTTGGTAGGACTTATAGATTTCACCTTCTCGAATACTAATACGTGAATGAACTTACTCAATGAGAACAAAGGTAAAACACCGAATGGATATGTTTGTGGTAGTAGATATACTTGAGGATGACACTAGAGTACAAGGAAGCCCTTGATATCCCTTAACCATTTGACAACATGGGATGATTAGTTGTTCTACCTTTAGCAGGTAGAACAGCTTCCACAGTGTGGGTTTTATTACATCGGATTCCGTACCTAGCTAGTGTGGTCTATGTCGGTTAGTGCCTACTTTCATCATGTGGGATGTGCATTCTAGTATAAAAAAATTTCTACAACATGTAGGTAGTGGAATGGAACGCTATCTACATATTGCACGAGTAGACTTTGAAGTTGATAGGATGAGTACCCTATGTCTTCCAAGACCATTATTTAAAGTCCTCTAATGGTATGATCTACTCCTAAATGACTTATGTAATGCATTTTATCCTAAAGATAGAATGTTGAAATGAAAGGTTCTTATCTAAGGTAGCTTTGAGGATCACTTAGGTGTGCTTGACTAGGGTGTATGGGCGGTATCTTTATGTCTTACTCTAGTGAGTCTTAGAGTAACTTCGGTTAGAGGGTGTAAAGTGATGAAAATGTTACTTGTTTAATATTTATTAGGTCTTAAATGTTTATTTACTTGAAGATGATTTTTATACTTGTTTTATGAGGTTTCTATCAAAAGAGCATAAAAGTATGTCTTAAAGTAAATGTCCCTTTTTGCAAGGTTTTGTTTCATGTTCACCATTATTAATGCATTAAATGTACTAATTCCATATGTTTTTCTATGTCTAAAATTGTAGGTGGCAAGTGAGGATTCTATTAGAAGATGAAACTTGGGAATGAGATCTTCTCATGATCGATATGTCCTCAAATGTTCGAGGAAATGGCTGTGTTTAGTTTCCTTTTCAAACACTTTTGTATTAGACTATAGTTTCTTTTCAAATTGATGAAAGGGCAGTGACCCTATGTTATTGACTTGTGTTTAAGATGGTATATCTTGAGATTTAGTATCTTTCTTATTTTTCCATAAGAAAATTTGACTATTACTGTGAAAATTAATAATTTTGCAATACTTTTCATATCCATGCAATGAATGAATGCTAAGAGCCTTGTACAATACCTACGAGAGGTTGAGTACTTCGCGTAACAACTAGCGTATACCCTTGGGTCTTTTAAATATCAAAGCATAAGATTATGAAGTAGTATGTAGGATTCAAAGTCTCATAAAGCCACGTCTAGTGGAGTCTTGTTCATCGGTATGAGTCGCGACACATCTATGTGCAAGAGGCTATAGGATGACAGAAGTTTCCTTTTCTTTATTACTCTAGTGTCGTGCTATAGATTTGAGGTTATAAGTGTCATTTCCTAATATCTTATCTTGTGTTTATAGGATATGAATACAAGAAGGATGCCCTCAAGGAAAGTGGATGAGGAAGTGATGAATGAGGGAGTTGCTTCACTGGATGGTCAAGTTCTCTAAGTTGATCAAGTCACAATATCTAATCAAGGGAAGGAGGTTCCGGTGGTTCCCCTAGACATGACTAATGAGGAAGTTATAGGGTCTCTTCTTACCCTAGCTCGAGCGATGATGGCTCAAGCGAATCGAGATGTGGAGCCTAGGGTGAATGCTCTTGAGAGTAACATGACTTCTAGGTTAAGGGACTTTGTGAGGATGAATCCTCCTACCTTTCTTTGCTCTAAGGTGGGAGAGGATCCCCAAGAATTTTTGGATGAAGTTTATAAGATAGTCCATTCTATGGGGGTGACTTCTAGGGAGAAGGTGGAGTTGTTATCATACCAATTGAAAGGATTTGCTTAAGTGTGGATTACTCAAAGAAAAAATAATAGTCCGGTTTAATCGGGTCCAATAGAATGAGAAGAGTTTAAGGAAGCATTCTTAGAGAGATACTTTTCCCATGAGAAGAAGAAGGTTATGTTTGAAGAGTTTATAAACCTTAGGCAAGGTAATTTGAGTGCGGAGGAGTATTTCTTGAAATTTACCGTATTTTCTAAGTATGCCCCATATTTGGACCAGTGTTTTCGACCTTGTGAAACAAGAGTGTCATACGAAAATGCTTGATGGTGACATGACTCTATCTAGGTTTATGGTGTATGCTCAATCTATTGAAGAGTCTAAACTTGGAAGGAGAGGCAGAGATGCTAAGAGGGGGAGAACTAATGAGGAAGGTCAACCTAGGTTTAAGAAGAGGGCTCCAAACTAAGATGTTCCTAGTGCTCTTAAGGCTAACTATGAGAGAGGTTGTGGTTCCCACATTGATAAACCTACTTGCTCAAATTGTGGGAAGAAACACATTAAGAAGTGTCTAGCCGGTACTAGTGGGTGGTTTGGTTCTGGAAAGAATGACCACAAGGTGAGAGATTGGCCTACCATTGTGTCTAGAAAAAGAGAGGCAAAGCAAGATCCTTTTAGTGGGCTGGATGTTGGTGAAAATAAGAGGAATCACTTCTATTGCCTCCAAGCTACCAAGGAAGAAAATTCGAATGAAGGTTCTGGTAAGTTTTTGTGTTTTCTTTAATGTGTTGATGGGTTTTTCCCTGTGGGGGAGTATGGTGAATAGTTGGGTTGATGAATTTTGTCTTCTCTTCTATTCTATTCAAGCTTGAGAGTTAGAACTTTCTAGTAGCATGTTGCATGTGTTTAGGAGTCCAAGTGAAATTATTTTCATTGATCTCCTTGCATTGTGCATATTTTTTCATGAGTTTATGTTTATATGGTAAATAGAGTTCAAATGATTTCGTCTTTCATATTATTGTGCCTCTATAGTGAATTTCCTAAATGTTGCATGAGTGAGCTTGAAGACATGATTAACAATGATGTTCTTGAAATTGTTGCATAATTGTATTATATGAGATCTTGGCATAATGTGCTTAAAATTAATGTTATATCATAATTATATGGGGAGAAGGAACTTCTACCTATGTGAAATGAGAAAAGGTAGAATCCTATTGCATGATAAGTTGTATATGTTGTTCCTACCTTCTTTTTGTGTTTTAAGTCTCTTCATTATGTGGAGTTGATCTTCCTACTAGCTATGTGCGTTGTGTATTATGTGGTATGGTTATCAGCTATTAGTCTTGAGTTTTTACCTCTTGAAAGTGTTGAAAGTGTTTTAATATCATTCGAGGACGAAAGTTGGTCTAAGTGGGGGAGAATGTAACAACCATAAAAATGAACTAGGTTAAACTAGAGGCTATAATGTGTGATATGAGTTCAAAACTAGTTAATAAGGTGTTAAAATGATGAATTATATCTTTAGAGGTAAGGTTGAAGAGTTTGAAAATCAAACGTTAAAGGACGACCAAGACGTCTGGAAACTAGTCTTGAGTATGTGCTAGTGTGTCCTTGTATGTTGTATGTGTTTTTAGGTTTTGTTTGGAGTCGAAAATAAGTGGGGATGAACCTAAAACCTATCGGGACATGTTTAGGGTAAAAACGTTGTGTTACGACTCCCCAAGGACCACACTAGGGATCCCCGAGGAGGACCTATCCTTGGAACAATAAGCTGCCAAAGGAAGCTGCAATTTGTTCATTGAATAAACCAGTTGGCGTCGTGGACTTGATTCACCAAGGACCAAATATTTTGTTTGTATCGTGCACTCTACTTTCTCAAAATTTATTTCCCAATATCTTGTGAGAACAGCTCCGCGACGGGGACTTGTTTTCCGATGATAATTCCGAAAATTTAAGTTAAGTTTGAATTGTTTCAAAATGTCCTACTATGGTAGAGGTATTTTGGGGGTGTATTATATATGGATTTGAGTCCATTATACACCCATTACCCTAATAAAAAACCCCAATCCTCAATTAGAATCCAAAAATTTTTCATGCTCCCCCTTCTCTCTAAATTTTCTCTCTTGCCAAGATCCTCCATTGACGGACCTAAGTTTTACGAAAGAAGACCAATTTCTATAAGGTTTCAATCTTATTTTCGTGGATTGGTTCAATTAATGTATGTTGATTTCATCCTTTATTTTTCTCTCATTCAAAACTCAATTTCAAAATATTTTCAGAGGATCTCAAAAACCCTTAAAACCTATTTTGAATTCTACGCATGGGTTCATGCATAAAGAGGTTTTAATTAATTTTTTATGAATTCATCAAGTTTAATTGATTAGTTTTATGATAAAAAAATTCCATGAACATGTATTCCTTTAATTCCTAATTTTTCCTCTAAAGTGGGTGAATTGATCATGACTTAATTATATTGAATTCATATTTAGATTGTATTTGGCTATTTAATTATGTATTGATTAATATTACAATTGTTCATGGCTTCCTTATAATGTTGATATCTATACTGAATATTGATGGATCATTGATTTAGTTGAATTATTGGCTTAGTCTTATGTATATTGTTATGGGTAATATCTCTATTACGTGAATTTGTATTGAAAAGGCTAAAGGATGATTATGGCTATGGGAAGTTGGTGAGTTGACCTAATTCCTTCATTTAGCATTGAATGTATATTGAATTGTTGTTTTTTAGTATGGTCCACTTATTGTGGCGGTGTTTACTTGATATAATCATTATGAATATGGCCTTGTCAGCATTATATTATGAACTATGGTATTATCATGATAATGTATATGAAAAGGTAAAAAGTGAAGTGCTCACATTATGTCTATATGATCTTGTATGGGTGCTAAAAATACATGATTGAATGTACTTCTTCTTCATTTATTGATATATGGTACGTGAATGAACTTACTCTATGAGAACAAAGGCAAAGCACCGAGTTGATAAGGTTGTCGTAATAGCTCTACTTGAGGATGAGACTAGAGTACAAATAAACCTGTGATATCCCTTAACTATGTGCCAACATGGGATGATTACAAGTTCTACCTTTGGCAAGTAGAACACCTTCCACGGTGTGGGTTCTTATGACACTGGATTCCATACCTAGCTAGTGTGGCCTATGTTTGTTAGTGCCTCTTTTAATCATGTGTGATGCGCATACTAGTATTGGAGAAGTTCTACAACATGTACGTAGTGGAATGTGACACTATCTACACATGACACGAGTAGGCTTCGAAGATTTTAGGATGAGTTCCCTAGGTCATCCAAGACCATTATGTGAAGTCCTCTAATTGTATCATTGACTCTTAAATGACTTATGCATTGCATGTTCTCTTAACAATAGAATGTTTAAAGGAAATATTCTTATCTGGGGTAGCTTTGAGGATCACTTACGTGTGCTTAAAGAGGGTGTATGGACGGCCTCTTCATGTTTTGGGTCACTTTGGCCGGTGATTCCACCTCTTTTCGTTTTGGGGTAGACACTGGATTTCATGATGCTCACATGATCTATGTCGGCTAAGATTGGAGTTTCTCAAAGTATGAAATATAATGAAATTAACAATACCAAAGGTTTTTGTGCAAGATAATCAAGAGGTGAAATCAGATTCAAATAATTACATTAGGTCATTCTTGATCATTGCACTTCATGATCCCGATGAGAGTCTTAAACTTCTTCCTTGGTATATCTGGTGTCTACATCAGCCTACGAATGAATGAATTGAATAATGTGACGTACAAATGAACGAATGAAGCAGACTCTGTATTTGCTAAAGAAGGCCCTCAGGTTGTGGTTACATATGTTGGGCACTCACTGGAGATGTCTTATGCGACTTCAACGATTCCAAAGTCCCATGTATATGAAATGTATAATATATAAAACATGAAAGTAATGAAATCAATGGCATCATGAATAGAGAATTGATTATGAAAGGTAATGAATATATAGTGTAAAGAATGACTCACTATAAGGTACGGAAATAATTCCTTAGTCCTTGGATTACTTACATTGATTCATTGTGGATATGGGACTACAATGAATCATTGCACTTGTAAGTAAAACATAGGACCAGAAGAGTTATTGACTACAAAACAAAAGAAGAAAAAGATTGAAAAATAATCTTAGTGTACAAAGAAGAGTTCTCGGCCGAAGAGGATTAAAAATCTTTGATTTTCGCCCGAGTTATCCTAAAATTATGTTGATGATACTAATATCTTGTAATCATATAGAAAATGATTTGTGTGCTTTGAGTGCATTAAAATACACCATATTCATACCACAATTCACAAGTAACGAATTAGGATAGTCTAATGACCAGACTTTCAAGAAATACCATGTTGTTTAGGAAGAGCTTTCTTTGATCATGCATAGCATTATGTGTATGTGTGCATACACCCATACTTTGTAAAAGTTACGTACTAGCCCATACTATTTACTATTTTATAGATGCAGGTTAAGGGACAGATTGACGACTCTTGCAATGGTTTGGACATCAGGTTTGTCGAGACCATTTGGTAGGTCCTCTTGCTTTTGAGGATGCTACAGTTTTAGTCTATCCTTAGTTATAGACATAGCTAGTGGATGTTGTCCCTAGCATTTCTTTCATACATTTATTCTAAGCTTTGTAATAAGGCCATTTTGCCAAACTTCTATGATATGTTATTCTTTGATTTGAATTGATTCCACAATTATTAGGTGGTTGTTTCTTTATGTTGAGCTTAGTATATGATGAATTCATGAAATTAACCATATGAATGTGATGAATTCAAGAAGAAGCATGTGTGCGACCTATGAGAGGTCAACGACGCCGGTTGCGATTTGGATTCCCGAATCCGGGTCGTGACAGTTCAAAAGCTAATACTCTTTGCTTATGAACATTTTATTTCAAATCAAGCAAAATGGGTTTTTACTCTTGATTTTCTTTCACCTCTGACACTAGTGATGATTCATCCCCATTGGTCACCACTATTTCTCTTTCTGTGGAATCCTTAAGTCTAACTCCCAGGCGTGCAAATCTGTGCACATCTTTGGCTAACTCCCTCGTTTCATACTCAAGATGAGCGGTACTCTGCATGGATAACATGCTTAAAGCATCATTAACCACATTAGCCTTACCTAGGTAGTAAAGAATACTCATGTCATAATCCTTGAGTAATTCTAACAACATTATCTGTCTTAGATTGAGCTCTTTCTGGGTGAACACATGTTGTAGAAACTTGTGATCAGTGAATATATCAACATGAACACCAAACAAGTAGTGACACCATATTTTAAAGATTAATACTACAACAACTAACTCTAAGTCATGGGTTGAGTAATCCTTCTCATGAATCTTCAATTGTATGGAGGTATAAGCTATAACTTTGCCTTTCATCATTAAAACACAACCAAAACCAACTCTATAAGCATAATGATACACCACAAAACCTTGAATACCCTCTGGTAAGGTCAAAACCTGGCAAGTACTCAACTTTTTTTTCAATTCGTGAAATATTATCTCGTAAGCTTCAAACCATTGGAAGTTAACTATCTTCTAAGTCAACTTAGAAAAAGAAGATGTGATAGATGAAACCCCTCAAAAAAAACATTATGTGTTAGTTATCCAAACCCAAGAAACTCCTTATATCAGTTGGATACGTAGGTCTAGGCCAAGTCTAAACTTCTTCTATGATTTAGGTATCAACTCTAGTCCCATCACTAGAAACTACGTCGACCAAGAAGTCCACAGACTTAAGCCAAAAATCACACTTGGGAAACTTGGCTTACAAGGAATTATCTTTGAAAGATTGAAGGACTATCCTGAGGTGACTATCATGATCTTCTTCATTCCTTGAATAAATTAGTATGTCATGAATGAAGACAATAACAAACATATCTAAATAAGGCTTGAAGACCATGTTCATAAGATCCATGAATGTTGTTGGTGTATTGGTCAACCCAAAACACATGACCAATAATTCTTAATGACCATACCTAGTTCTAAAAGCATTCTTGGGAATGTCACATTTTTAACTTGGACTGATTGTAGCCAGACCTAAGCTCCATTTTTGAGAAACAAATGGCACCTTGAAGTTGATTAAAGATATAATCTATCCTTGGGAGAGGATGCTTATTGTTAATGGTGAACTTATTCAGTTGGTGGTAATCTATACACATTCTAAATGAACCATCCTTCTTTCATACAAACAAGGAGGAGGTGCTCCAAGGTGAGACACTTTGTCAAATGAAACCTTTATCTCACATATCTTTTAGCTATTCTTTCAACTCCGCTAACTCTTATGGTGCCATTATATTTTGCGGAATAGAGATAAGACAAGTATGTAGAATAATGTCTATGCCAAAGTCTATTTCTCTCTCAGGAGGGGTCCGAGTAGATCATCAGGAAAAGCTTTTTGAAAATCCTTTACTATAGAAACTGACTGAAGGGAAGGTACGTCAACATTTTAGTAATTAACTCGGACTAAGTGATATACATCCTTTTTAAACTAAATTTTTTGCGTTAAGGTACGAAATAAAACGACCTTGAGGCACTGCTGAACTACTACTCCACTCTATGAGTGGCTCATTAGGAATAAGACTCTTGACAACTTGTGGTCTATATTCTATTAATGCATAACAGACATGAAGCCAGTCAATACCTAGAAAAACATAAAAATCTACCATTTCTAACTCTACTATGTCATCCATGGTGTTTTTTTTATTGATAGAAATTAGATCATCACGATAGATTGTTTCTGCCAGAATGGACTCCTAATAGGTGTAGAAACAGAAAGAAGTTCACAAATTTTTTCAGAATCTCAAACTGATTTGCAACTTAAAGAGTTACAAAAGACAAACTTGCTTCTAGGTCAAACAAAGCATAAAAATCAAAACTAAAGACTTTGATCATACGAGTGATAAATCTTGAGAGTTCTCCTGCTCTTGGAGGCCAGTGATTGCGTAGAGGCAGTTTGCCACTCCACTTGTGTCGGAAGTAGCTCCTACAGGTGCACCCTTTTCTAGTAGAGCAACTGATGAATATTAGGCTCTATAGCCATGATTTCCACTACCCTACGTGTTTTTAGGGAACTCATTCATGAATTGAACCTCTTGACCACATTTAAAGCAACCTATCTGGCCATCAAGACATTAACCTGGGTGGTGCTTACAACCCCTAGCACATGTAGGAGCGCAACTACCTCCCTGTGCCACACTTTCTTTCGACTATGCCAGTTCAGCTCTGAAATTCTGCGAATTCTGGGGATGATGCTCACCTTTGTTTGTGGATGTAGGAACACTAGTAGATAATAGTGCAGGATCCTTTTTTTCTGGAACTGTGGCTTATTTGAACCAACTTTCTAGTGTCTAGACTCATTTCGAGTCTTGTATTTCTTGTTTCTATACTCTTCTCTGTCCCTTAGCTTCTCCTTTTCAACTTGCTGCATATAAACCATCAAATTTGATATGTCCTTGTCGCCTATACGTATTGCAGCTTTGCCCTCCTTTTTTGAAGCACGACCCAAACCAGCAACAAACAAGCTCATTCTGCTCCTCATATCCTTAACCATTTCACGATCATAGCGAGGCAACTGGGTGAACTTTAACCCTTACTTGTGCAGAATCAAAGAGTCCTATTTCAGTGTTAGGAACTTCCATACCTTTGCCTATTTCAATTCTCGGGGAAAGAAAGCCCCAAGAAAGTTTCACCAAAGCAAGCCAAACTAGGACGTGGTACATCCTTATCTCTACCTTTCATCAACTAATAAAACCAAGTATCCACATTATTTATTTGATATGCATTTAGCTCAACCCTTTCAGTGTCAACCATATGTATCACATCAAAAACCTTTTTGGAACTCTTCCACAAAGTTTTCCTGATCCTCAACAATGCTTGAACCGGTGAAACTGGGAGGATTCATGCACCGCAATTCACGAGTCCTTGAGGTGTCAGCCTCTTCTTGTCTAGTTCCTCTTTGTTACCCGACTTGGTTAGTCATCGTTTGTATAAACATACAGATAGCCTCATGGAATTCAACATTCATGACTTCTACATAAGGTTGCACATTCGATGCATTAGGTACGTCTGGTTCCTCAACATTCCTTCTACATGGACGACCTCTTGCTGCTCTTTGTAAGGGAATGATGATAAAAAAAACGGGCAAGCATGAACTAGAGATAAACTCTAATGCACAAAAATAATTATGAAAGCAGTGAGAAATTCCTAAATGTTCTAGCCTCCTAATTTTGGATGTGGCGCGCTTCACACTGATAACTAGGACTCTACAGACAAAACTTCATGGACTCCCGAGGACTCTTGATTTATGTGTCTTATACCAAGTTTGTCAAAGCCTAGGTCTACACCCTTGACGTGGCTGACACCCAATGACCATTGGTGGCCACTAGCAAACCCTTGGCATGACTTACTTTACTTAGCAGAAGACTTAACTCAACATACATCAAGAAAACAATCTCAAAATAGCTTGGCCATAGTGGCACTTAAGTCTATGATAAAATATCTGTAAATAAATAGAGATTCAAACTGAACTATGGACTGACTATTTGTTTTATGAAGCCTCTATAATACTAAGATGAATGTTGGGAAAACACCCCATAATATTCTATGAATTAAAAATACTAAAAAGCAACAAAAGAGTCCTCTAAAATGCAAGGAGGCTCACAACTGACTTTGAGTACTCAAACTGGATCAACGAGGCACTGAATGATCATCATGGTTACCTCTACATCATAAGACGATGCAGGACAACTGACATCAGCACACTGAATGTCCGATTATGAGTTTTAGAATTCTAAAGAACAACTTAAGATCAAATATATTAAGAAGGAATACTTACCTTGGCTCTGCTCAACTCATGGATACTGAACTCAACATATATAGCAGTAAAACACATGCGATATATATATATATATATATATATATATATATATATATATATATATA
>NC_028641.1:45102492-45214559 GCF_001406875.1 Solanum pennellii | reverse complement strand
TATATATATATATATATATATGTAATATTCACATACATATATAAAAATAAACGTTAAAGAAATTGTAACAATCTTAGTTATTAAATAGAAAAAATAATAACGAACTGAAATTTACTCATTTAAAGTAATATAACTTTCTGTTAGATATTCTCTAGCCGACAACCATCACTATGAGCCTAAGCGATGGTACAAACTTTTACCTCACGCTCCCGAGGACCATCATATGCCTTGCCTTCGGTATAGGACCTTACTTAACTTAGTGGATCCACTAGCTTAACTTACGTGATCATCTAAAAAGTATGACCCGTAAATTCCCGTGATTGCTTCATTGTTTCTCATGGAGAGTTGAGTTAATTCTGAACTCTCATTCCCACTTTGGTGCTCAATACTACTCCCAAAATGTACTTATTTCACGCTTTTAAAACAACTTCCTTCCTTTAGGTTGAGATAAATGCTTAATACTTAACTTTTAATAAAAGCTCTCTTGGAATCAATGTTCTTTTTACTTGCTCAAAAATATTTTGGAAATCTTAGTTTCCGCTAATGTTAAATATGAAAGCATTTATAAACTCTTAGGGAATACTTAGTTCCCTTATAGGTTTTGAAAAATGAACTGAACTCTTTAGTCTTTACTTAGCTTGAAACTTGATTCTTAAATCAACTCTTATGGAATATTTAGTTCCCTTATATTTCATTGAAGAAAGAACATCAACTATATACTATTTACTTATCTTGCAACTTGATCCTTAACTCTTGAAACTTTAAGAAACTTTGCTTTTACTTACTTCTCAACTTCTACACTTAACTCTTAACTTCTTTGATTTTGATGTTAACTTTCCTTGAATTTGATTATAGATGTTTATGGTTGATTAATGATGTTTAAATATACCTTAGAGTGTTGGAATAAACTAATAACATGAGTATATCACTTAGGAACTTATCAAAAAATATGAGGAATAAATAGGGTGAACTGGCGTCCTTGGCCCTCTACCTGATGCGCCACCCGAAGGCCCACGTGACAGAGATTGTCCCATGGGGCTATGGGTGGCGCAGCGCACCAGGTCCCCACAGACAGGTATTCCGACTTTTCTTCTCTTTTTTGCATCTCTAAACCCTTTAAACATCCATGATTATTTATCCAAACACTTAGGATCATTAGTACCTTCAGTGTCCAATAAATTTTACTCGAAAAAAAACCCAGAAACATTAATCAAATAAACATTGGCATGCAACAACTAAATAAACAAGAATTGAACAATGTTCTTCAAGAACTTCACTTTTTACCATTCAACCTTAGTAAAATCACTGTATTTAAAAAAATTTAGTGTGGGGGTGAATTAACCCAACATGAGAAGATCTCAAATACCTTGATATGGATCACCTCGTACGATTTCCAATCGCAAAACTTGACATTCTCGACGAGTTCCTGATTTTTCTCCCTTTACTTCTTCTTTTCTCTTCTGCAAGACCTAACCGTAAAATAACTTTTATCATCTGAACTAAAACTTATTATTACCTCAAATAAATCCCTAAAAATAAATAGGAAATACATGGGTAAAAAGACTAGTTTGCCCTTTCTAAAATCCCGATTGCGACCTTCCTCAATCTAACAGTCCAACATTCGATAGGCATATATTCTTCATACGATATCAAAAATGAGCAAACTCTGAGGTGTTGGAAAGATCTATCCATGATCTATCCAACCATATCAAGAACTACCTCTAACTTAGTCTTAGCTAGAAGTTATGGATTGAAAATGACCAAAACTCATTTCTTAAACATAAATTTTTTTCCAGATTTTTATCTTTCTCTCCAAAAGTAATTATTTTTAAATTCTTAGATTATACCTAGCAATTTCGAGTTACAAGATGTTAAAAGTTAATTCTTTATAACTCAACACTTTTCTCACTCATGGGCTTCTCATAATCCCCGCTGAAGTATCATGACTTTTTCAAGACTTTGTCTAAGAGTAACTGATAAATAATGAAAGTGACTTTTATTTTCAACTACCTTGAATATGGGGGATACTCAAAAAAATCTATGAACACAGAAGTTCTAATAAGTTCCTCATAACACAGTGATAATACTCAATGACGCCTCATCCAAATCTAGTTGTAGGTGATCATAATGTAGTATAAACCTAACAAAGAGTTGGGGTTGAACCCATAGGGAATGGTACGTTACGAAATTCAATTAAGAAGTGAAAATTGTGCTATGTTGTTTGTATGCGTAAACATTGTCGAATAAAAGTGATGTTAATTAAGGGGATGAAAACAAATGTCATATGAGGGATTTAAGAGTGTCAATTATAACCTACAACAATGATTGAAACAGGAAAGTAGATAAGTATAGAAGAATGTGACCTATTAATTTTCAGTTTTGCTATATGGGTAATTTATAATTACTTAACTACACTATATCCTAGTGGGTAGGCTAGAATGAGATGCAATATATTTCTCTCAAAAAAACTCATATGATTCATGTGAGTTCTTTCGAACCTTGACAAGCATGACGAGTAAAACAACCCAAAACCTCAATTAATCTATTCTCTCGAGCTAGATGGGTAGGGTTGAATTCAGATTCACTCTCTCTAGCTGATTCGATGATAACACAATAACTATATTTCTCAATTGATAATTTTGACTCTTATCCTGTCCCTCATGGAATCATAGAATGCTTATTAGTATTGGAATAAACACTACTCAAGAGTTAAACCTCAATTAACAATCGAACTCACTTCAAAACATTGATACAACTCAGCAATTAATAACATTGATATACCAACAAAAGAATTTAATCATATAATTATAACCCCAAGAATGAGAATTTTAACTACACATTACAAAAAATAAGAAGCAAGTACCCACTAAGTTGTCCATATGCTGGGCAATACTATCTAAGTCTATACAATGCTTCCAAAATTAATTAAAAACCAAAACCTACATGAAATATTTACTTAAAAACTTTCAAAAATTACAAGAGCAATGTTTTAGTTTCTTTTCCTCAAGAACCCTGAGTGAGGAAATGTGGGAATCCTGGTTTTTCTTTAACATTTCAGCTTTGGCGACGCGCCCAGTGCTTCTATCAATCGTCTTTGTGATTTAATTCTTTGAACATTTTCATCTTGGTAATGTTAGGTGATCCCAGTCGTGTCGCCAACCTTGTTGGCAATACGCCAATGTTCCCTTCTACACTATCTTTTTTGCTTGCACCTCTTCAGTCATTTCCCTCGCTGATCCATTAGGCAAGTACTGCATAATAAGCTTCATCGTCTAGTTCTCAGTGATCATAGGCTTGAAGCACACTGTACCTTTAGGCGAGCTAAAGATATACTCGTCAGTGTGTCGAGTGGTCTTGGCGATCACCAGAATTTTTTTTCTTCAAGTTCTTCGGCCTTTTCCTCCCATTTTGCCTGATAATATACTGGCCTTGCTCCTTTGCAGTCATTGCAGAAAATCAACATTTTAACATCAACTTGGAGCACAAATCAAGCATTGAGGACAATTAATTATTTAAACTAAGCCCTAATGAGTTAAAATCATAGACTTATCAACACCCACAATTTAAATTATTGCTTGTTTTCAAGTAAACTAAAGATCAATCAGTTCAAAATAAATGCACACAGGAGGGTCAACTACACTTGAAATATACAATTTTTCACTCTAAGTTTAAAACTGTTACTAACCATCATCAATTGTACTCAAGCTCACAATGCTTGCTTTAAATACAAGTTCAAGCTCAACAAGAGTATTCTAATTCTCTCTCAACAAAAATGATTGCATCTTCACGCAAAGGTCATCAATTCTTTTACGATGTAGGAATCACAATAAATCTCACTCTCTCAAGTATAGAAACATGCAAGATTGAGAAAATCTAGAAAACATAGAGAACTTCAAAGAGTACTCCTTAACACTCATATTTCCTTGCTTGAGATTAATGAACTCCTCTACCTTCACCTCTCTCCTCTCACGGGGAAGTACTTCCCTAGAAGAGCTTCCTTAAACTCTTTCCACTCAATAGGACACGACTCAACCGACCTATTATCTTTCCATTGATTGTACCACACTTGAGCAACCTCCCTCAAATGGTTTGAAGGTAACTTCGCCTTCTCTCTATAAGTCACCCCCATGGTATTCAACACCTTGTACACACAATCTAGGAACTCTTGGGAATCATCTCCTACCTTAGAGCCAAGAAAGATAGGATGATTCATCCTCACAAAATTTCTCAATCTATATGTCATAGTGCTCTCCACAACATTCACTCTAGGTTCAATACCCATATTCACATGGGTAGTCAAAGATTGGGCTAAAGTAATCCAAGCCTCTCTAATCTCCCCATTATTCATTTTAGGGGGAACCACCGGAACATCATTACCTTGACCTCCAATAGGGACTTGATCACTTTGAGCACCTTGAGGAAGTTGCTCAACTTGAGGAGGAATATGCTCATTCACATCATTCTCCTCAACTCTCCTAGCTGGTGGCCTCCTCTTATTCATCTCCTATAACACAAGGAAAATAATAAGAAAAGAGTACTCATAAGTTATAATCTACAACACGACATAGGACTAGAAAAAAAGTGAAACTCTATCGTCTTATAGCCTCTCGCCCATAGATGTGTCGTGACTCACACCGATGGTCAAGACTCTACAAGACGTGACTTGATGAGTCTTTTTGATCCCTAAGACTACTTTCATAACATATGTTGTGATACCAAGCTTGTTATGACCCGATAACATACCCTACAAGATAGTGCCAATATCGAATCGTGGACCGACTTACTTGACCTTTCGGAGGTGTTGTACAAGCCCTTTCTTATCATTCATCGCATATATATATATATATATGAAAAGTAGTGCGGAATTAAAACTTTTCACACAAATATCTTAAAACATCTTTCATATAAAATCCATAGGAAATACTAAGTCTTATTTCATCAAATATTAGACTCAAGAATACATGGGACACGGCCCATACAATACGAATATAAAAATACTTAGTCTATTATGATACTTCAATGAAAGAAATAAAAGACATTTATGCCCTCGAGTCAAATAAGGACATACTTCAACTTGCTCGAACGATTTTCTAATCCAAGCTTACCTCCCAAAAGCACCTTCACCTATGAATCACTTTAGA
This sequence comes from Solanum pennellii, assembly GCF_001406875.1. Lineage (NCBI taxonomy): Eukaryota > Viridiplantae > Streptophyta > Magnoliopsida > Solanales > Solanaceae > Solanum > Solanum pennellii. The sequence continues at coordinate 45,209,418 of NC_028641.1, read as the reverse complement.
GATAGATAAAAGCATGAAATTAGTACAAACACATGTACTAAGTATGACATAATGCATAAAAATCATGAAAATGGACAATTATTGGAAATATGCATCTTTGAGTTAAATATCATAATATAAGCATAAGAACAACATTTAACACCTTAGAAACATACAAGATAATACTTAAGCACTTCATCACATTTTTAGGAACACTATATTGAAGCTATGTAACTTTACAGTTGACTTAATTAATTATTACAGTGAATTCCTTCACTGTTACACAGTGAATTCCTTCACTGTTACACAGTGAAGCCTATAAACTTCACTTTGGACACTTTCTAGCATGCAATTCTCTCAAACAGAGCTATCCTAAGACTCACTAAAGTAAGACAAAGAGAGACTGCACATACAACCTCTCTAGGCACTCCTAAATGATCCTTAAGACCTCCTATAATGAGATATACACACTTACAATACATAAACCACATAGACATGAGATCTTCCTACCAAAGGTGATTCTAAGGTTCACTTGAGTGAGTTGTGAAGAGACCGCCCATACAATCCCTTACACACACGCTTAAGATATCATATATGTTACCTAGGACAAGATCATTCTCACTTAATATAATAGCATACATATAATATGACATTCTCCCTTCCAAAGGTCATCAAAAGACTTACTTAAGTAAATCAAGAAGGTAACGTCCATGATTGACCTCTCCAAAATTACCTAAATGATCCTTAAGACTATCTAAAGTTGGATCATGTCTACAAAATCAACCATCTTCCCTAACTAGAGTCATTCTTAAGACTTATCTAGGTAACATACAAAGTGAAAATTCCTATGCTCCCTTCACACCGTAACTAGACAACCCTTAACTACTCTAGATAACCACTAATTCATTTAAGATGCTTTCTTAACATAAGTAATTACATTAATTATTTCATTTAACATACATTCATCACATAAGGACATTCAAGTAATGGTCTTGGAGAAGACCTAGGGACTCTCACTAACATTTTCAAACCCTATTGTGCAATGTCTAGATAGCGTCCCATACCACCACCTAAACTTCATAGAACTTCTCTAATGCTAGTAGGTATCCCTAATGATGAGAATAGGCAATAAGCGGCATAGACCATGGTAGCAAATCATGGAATCCAAAGTTGTAACCTACTCCGATGGAGGGTGTTCTATCTGCCAATGGTAGAACGTGGAAACATCCCATGTAGGCACATGGTTAAGGAATATGAAGGGCTTAATTTGTACTCTAGACTCATACTTTAACAAGAGCTACTTCCCTTACCATACTCACTCGGTGCTAGCCTTTGTTCTTATAGAGTAATTTAAATTGAAGTTTCATACAAAGGGGTTCCATATTATGTTCATAACCCAATCACATTCACCCTACCAAAGAGGTCCTCTAGGGCTACATTAAAATGGTGACAAGATAGTTCTTGATGACTTTCCTAAGGAAGATATGATGCCATTCCAACCACCCAACCTTAAGTCCATCGTTCATTACATGAAGGTTACCATTATGACTTTCCATTTCAATGTTCATAACCTTACCAATAGGTTCAAGATTTCACATAAGTAACCTTCTTAACATCATTAAAGGTCTCATGTCATTCATACTTTCAAGACTAAGAGGATTTTAGCATCCTAAGTTAAGGCATCTCATATTCACATTCATACATGTATCAAGTAAGTGACAAAAGTCTAGCAAAACAAGACACAACATAATTCACATATAAGATATCACTTTAGAAGCACATAGACATAACTAACATCATATTTAGGTCATCCCATACACTGCTATAAAATCATAAATATAACCATTATAGACCTATAAAGTCAAGTAGGAAAAACCATGCATCATATCTAATACTACACACATAAGGACATAGTCATAGTCTAACATGATCACCTAACAATAGCAACAGAAGAACACATAATTTCACATTATTAACATGTAGGTATGTATGATCATAATTCACATAATCAACTACGCACATCATCATAATATATCAAGTAATTCCAACAAGGCTATCATCATCAAAATACATAAAGTGACGCCGATAAGGCCACATAAATTTATAGCAAAACACATAGAACCACCACCATAACTGGACCATACAAATCACAACATAATTCAAGATTTAAATTACATAAAATAAAGAGAACTACCAATCGATTCTCAACACTTCAATCCATAGCTAAATCCTCCAATTCAATATCATAAGGCCCTTACCCATGGCCACAAATAGCAATTCAATAAAAAAAAACCATAATATTCAATGAATATAGGTAAATACAATATATATTTATAAATATAAGACAACATGTACATCAATTGAGTAAAATTCTTACATCATTCAATAGCCCATAAAAAACTACACTAGAATTCATCAGCATTAAGACAATATCACTTAACCCATAAAGTAGTCAAAAACTAGGGTTCATCAATAACATAGGTTCAGAGGTTAATTGAGTTGAAATAATGAAATTAAAAACAATTCAATCAAAATTCAATGTTTTAAAACCTTTGATGCCAGAACCCACGGATAGATTTCAATTTAGAAAACTCATCTTTTTAGAAGTCTTTGAAAATCACTTTGAAGATTGGCTCCTTGATGAATAGAGTTTCAAGGATCAAAAATCATACCTCAATGATGTTAATCCAAGAAATTGATTAAGAATCACCACTCAAATATCCAATCCAAGATCTTCCTTGAGTTTTAGCTTCAATGGAGTTTTGGAGAATGCTTAGGATATTTTGTGTTGATTTTTGAAGAATGAATTCTCCTAAGTGTTTAAGGCTGATAAATTTTTTTAAAATTACCAAAGTACCCCTAAGTAACTGCCTAACGTATTATTTGTACGTCGGGTGAATGTACCACTTCATCCCTAGATTTATAGTAAAGTTGCGCATGAAAACAGCTTCACAGACGGTAGCCAAATGGCGGCCCGTTTCTCAACCAACGGACTGTGTTGGTTTGTGGTTTGGGACTGAGGCTTGTCATTGGAATCGTACCCTGACACGCCTAAATCTTGACCCACACCCTAAATTGACAGGGTGTCGACCAGGCTACTAGCCATCAATTGACTCAGTCGATTGTGCTGGTCTATGATAGCCTTTGCTTCAAGGCAAGGTCCTTCCTCAAAGACCCTTCGATGGTCTTTGGGGATGTTTGCCCGGACGTTTACAACCCGTATATGTTTGTATAAAAGTTTAGGACCTACCTCATCAATTTCATCAAAATGAACACGTAAAACTCGACGAAACATGCCAAGACACACAAGGTTGTTTCAAAGCAAACCTTTCGAATGTCATGGACGTTCATGGACGTTTGACCTCCAAGCTTCATGAAACTTGACACACTGCCTATAAACACTATTATAACTCAGATAAGGACCTCATAATTTTATAAAACACACATATATGCACATAACAATACATGAGGTACATAGGTGACTAAGTCCTCCAAAGTCTTAGTCGTCTCTTGACATTTGACTTCCAATATTCCGAAAACTCTAGACACTGACTCAATACCACATTATAGACAAATTTAGGACCTTAGACCCTCATTAAAAACATTTTAGGATCTATCTTCATCTAAATCAATTTAGAGGTATTTAATCTCGCCAAACCAATCGGTTACTCGCCGAACAGACTGTTGATTTGCCGAAAGTTACAAAATCCTTAACCTCCCGACATGGAAAAAGGGTAGGAAAACATAATATTGATGATCCCTATTGGTGCACTGCAAAATACACCCACGGCTTAGCTAAAATTTCTAAAATGATAGTCTTTCTTTCTTAAGCAAAAAAGAGCGCTATATCACGATCGCCAAATTGCTTGGTGGACGCTGAAGATCCTTTGCCGTCACATAATCATTAATACTTGCACATTCAGTACACATTATATGAAAAAAGTACACATTATATGAAAAAAACTAAAGCATGGGTTGCCTCCCAAGAAATCCCTTATTAACATTGTGGCACGTCGTGGAAATGCTCTCAAGTATCTTCCGAATTCACCACTTCAATTAGAGATATCTCATGACATTCCGAAAATAGAGGTTCAACCGTTGGCCATTTACTTTGATAGATGGTCCTTCTTTACATTCAACCTCAATTGCCATGGACCAGACCAACTTGACATAATTTTACCCACAAAGAGTCTCAACCGAGAGTTTTCTAGCAATACAAGATCTCCTGCACGAAACACTCTATGGAGGATTTAGTGTCGTACCACCTTTTTTTTGTCACCTCGTAAAGAACAAATTTCTCATATGCCCACAACTGGAAATCTTCCAGTTCATTAAGGTGGTTGATTTGTCCTTTTAACGCATTTACACAATTAATATTTAGTGCCTTCAACCCTTAAAGTGCCTTATGTTCATGCTCAACCGGCAAGTGCAAGACTTTCCAAAAACCAATTGATAGAGTTCCATGCCTATTGGAGTTTCAAAAGTGGTGTGATATGCCCAAAGAGTATCATCAAGCTTCCAAGACAAATTTGTCCTATTAGGATTCATTGTTTTTGCCAAAACACTTTTAATCACTCTATTTGAAACTTCAACTTGGCCGCTTGTTTGAGGATAATAAGGAGTTGCTACTTTATGTTTGACTTTGTATTTGTTATGCATTTAAGCAAACACTCGATTGATAAAATGAGATCCTCCATCCTTGATAATAGCACATGGGGTATCACATCTTGCAAAAAGTATAACTCTTTAAGAATCGCACAACACTGTTGACCTCATTGTCAGGTAACACCACAACATCCACCCATTGTAAAACGTAATCAACTCCAACCATAAGGTATAAATTTTCTTACGAGCTCACAAAATGACCAATGAAATTTATGCCCAAGACATCAAACAATTCAACCTCTAATATTGGATGAAGAGTTACTTCATTCTTCCTTGACACCCCTTCTTCAATTTGTCATTGTGAACATTGTTTAAAAAGGCATGAGCTTCTTGGTATAGTTATAGCCAAAAGTAGACCTTTTGAATCAACTTGACATCTATTCGCACCCATACTATGATGTCCACCTATAGGTGAGGTATCACAAACAATGAGAATAACATTGAATTCTTCTTTCGGTACACATCTCTAAATGATATTTTTTGTGCATTCATGGAATTGATAAGGTTCATCCCAAAAGTATTTCTTACATAAACAAGAATCACATTTGGTGGTACAATTTGAGGACCTCAAGTACACCACGTGGTAAGAGAAGTTAGCATACCAAGGTGGTCTTTCTTGATTCATCCTCATCACTGTTTCTTCCAAAATTTCAGTCACAATATCCCTCTCATTGTAATTTACCAAGTTTGTTTCTAACCGAGATAAACTACCTGAAACTTGGTTTTCACATCCTTTGTGATCCTTCACTTCAAAATCAGTTTCCTGCAAAAATAAAACCCACCCAATTTATCTTGGATTAGCATCTTTCTTGACCATCAAATATCTAATGGAAGAATGCTCCGTGTGATCCACCATTTTAGTTGCTAACAAATATGCTTTGGATTTATATAATGCATACACCACCGCTAGTAGATTTTTTATGTAACCATGTAATTCTTTTGAGACACATTCAGTGTTTTACTTAACTAACAAACTAGATGGAATAATTTTCCTTTTCTTTGACCGACAATAGCCCCAAAGAAATACCACTCGCATCACACATGATTTCAAACGGGATATCCCAATTTCGAGAAAAAATAATTGAGGCCGACAACAACTTTTATTTCAAGCACAAGAACACTTTGAGGCAAGCATCATCAAAATGGAAGGTGGATTCCTTATCTAGAAATTTACAAAGAGGATGAGTCGCTTTTGAGAAATCTTTGGTGAAATGCCTATAGAACCCTATATGACCTAGACAACTCCTAACACCTTTTACGGATATAAGTGGGGAGCTTTCAAACAATCTTGACTTTTGCTTGATCCACTTATATTCCTTAACCTTGAATTTTTTAACCTGGGATAATTCTTTCTTTCACCATGAAATAGCTCTTCTCCCAATTTAGATATAAGTTGGTTTCTACGCACCATTTTAGAGCTTGCCCAAGATCTCAAGACATATTTAAAAATAAGCACCAATGACTGAGAAATCTTCCATGAATACCTCCTCTGAATCTCTACCATATCTGAAAAAATTGAAAGCATACAACGTTGGAATGTTGTCGAGAATCGCATAGCCGAAATGACATCCTCTTGAATGTAAGCGTTCCATATGGGCTCGTAAAAGTGGTTTTATATTGATACTCCAATGCATTAAAAATCTGGTTGTATCTGAAAAATCCTTCCACAATGCAATACCATCAACGCCCTGCAAGCCTATCAAACATTTGATCTACGTATGACATTGGAAAATTATATTTCGTAGTTCATGCATTGATTTTTAAGTAGTCCATGCATCTGTCCATCCGGTGCTCGGTCACATAGGCACAAGTTCTACTTTTCCAATTGCAACCACCGTGATGCCTCTTTTCTTTTGTGAACATTGGATGGGGCTTAGCGATTTATTATCCGCAATAGGATATACTACTCCTGTATCTAGATATTTGATGATTTTCTTTTTTACCACTTCTTGCATAGCAGGATTTAGTCTTATTTGATGCTCAACACTCGGTTTACAATCACTCTCCAATTAAATTTTATGAGTGCAAATTCTGGGGGAAATCCCTACAATATTCGCAATTGTTCATCCGATGGCTTTAATTTAACTTTTTAATACCTCAACAAGAAACACTCTCAAATAAACCAAGTTTGAATCTATGAAATGAGTGAAGTATTGTTTGCTCCCATAAATACATATTTAAGATGAGACGGTAGCACTTTCAGTTCAAGCCTTGGGTGTTCCTCTGTGGATGGTTTCGCAGGAGGGCATTCTTTATTTTTTAGATCGATGTCGAGCTTCAATGGAATTTTTGAAAAATAACCTAATCTCGGTAGAGAATCTATAACTTCATCATAGCCTTGGAATTCTTCCGCTTTACAATTTAAAAGGATCCCAACATGAAGTTGGTTCAAGCACATCATTTCTCTCACACTAGCCACAACTTCTTCAATCATATCAATTATTGATACCACATGAATATTAATAGGCTACTTCATTGTTTTAAATACATTAAAAGTGACGTCATCATCATTCACCCGAAATTTAATTCACCGCTTTCAACATCCACTACCACTCTTCTGGTTGCAGAAAATTGTCTATAAAAAATAATAGGTACCTCGATATCAAATTCACAGTCCAAACTGAATAATTTGGTTAGAAATACAAACCTATTCACTTTCACCCAAATATCATAAAGTATGCCAATGGGATGCTTGATAACACGATCAGCCATAAGGAGACACATTTCTATGGACTTAGGCACACCCAATCGAAGTTATTTGTAAATGACATATGACATCATATTAATGCTAGCCCCCAAATCACATGATGCTTTGGAAAATTGAAGCATTACAATTTTGCATGGGATGGAGAATGCCCCCGGATACATCTTCTTTTTAGCCATATTGCTCATAACGATTTCACTACAACTGTGAGACCCTTCAATTTTTTTTTACAATCCACGCTCTTGTTATTAGTGGCCAACCCCTTCATGAATTTTTCATAAACGGGAAATTCAAAGAATGCTTAAACTAAGGGAAAGTTTATCGATAATGTCTTAAAAATGGAGAGAAACTTCTTGAACTTTTCGGCTTTATTTTGTTCATTGAGTCTTTGAGGAAGCAGTGGATTTATTTATGATAGTGCTCTTACCGGCTTTTGATGCAAAGTTGCTCCGTCCTTTGTGCTTTGCTTTGGAATCTCTTAGGCCTCTTCGGGCTTGTTGGTGTTCGGTGCTTGTTCGACTCCGCTATATCATTGGTAACCCTGTAATTTTTACTAGAACTCTTTTCATTATTAACCGTAGAATCAGTACATGCTCCTTTCCACTCCGTGTCAAAACCTCTAAGAACTTGTCATGATGATCTTCAAAATACACCACATATGCATTTGCCTGCCTCACTAATGGTTTGGATCCATTTGAGCAGAAAGTTGAGCAATTACCATTAGAATCGCTTGATGGAAACCTAGTGAGAGTTCAATTTTCTATTCAAGGACATGAAATAATATTTTTTTTCTTTATGTGTGTCATCTAATCCTTCAAGATTTTCCATTAGTTGAGCAGGTAACTCATCCACCGGAAACATTCGGAACCGTCTCTCAACCTCGGGCTACCACCCTGCTGCACATATTACTCATCATAGTCACTCTTATCTGTATCTATCTCCTCCGTTCAGTTTCACCAAGTGTGTTCCAACCTTCATTCTCACCGACTTTAGGGACTTTGAGCTAGGACCTTCCTCTAGACTGGATAACTTTTCTACCTCGTAATATTCAGCAAGAATCCCCAAGACTTGTTCGTTCTGCAATATCATTTGAGACAACATCTTTGTTATGTTTTCAGCTCTTTCTTAATTTTTCTCCACTCTCAGTTTTGTTATCCCAAAATTCAAAGATTACACATGATGTTCTTTTACAACTCACTATTTATTTTTATAAATTCATCCAGCAGAGTACAGGCTATAGTGAAGGGTGGTTGCATAATTCTCCCTCGAACAAGCTAGTCAGCTTCTCCATTATTGAGTGAATTGATACTCTGGTAGAAGTATTGTAATAGCGCATTGTCTTGGATTCAATGGGTCAGACATTTGAGAAGCAATTTATGGAATCTCATGCATGTTTCATGAAACGGTTCCTCTACTCGCTTAAAATTTTGAATGTGATCCCTCATTTTCACCATCTTTAATAGAGGGAAGAACTTCACATAAAATTCTTCGATGAACTCTTCCCACAATGTGATTGATCGTCTGGATAACTAGGCTAGCCACTTTGTTTCTTCCCCTGTTAGAAGGGAAACAACCATAGTCTAACCGAATCTTGTGCAACGTTCTTAAAAGAAACTGGACCACAAGTGTCCACAATATTCCTGACGTGTTCATAGGGATCCTCATACTCCAGCCCCTGAAAAATCCCTTTTGTTTCATGAGTTTTCACATTGTGCTAGTGATATGGAACACTGTATTTCCCACAATCGGAGGCATATGGATACCATATATGTTACCCAAATAAGCTTCATGTATGTGAGTAAAATTTCCCATCTCATCATGGTATCCATATTGGCTGATGTTGCTCCCGTTCGCACTTATTGATCTACCTTTTCAATAGCAACACATAACAGACAAAAGTAAATTGCTTTGACTAGAACACAATTAGATCACAACCACACTTCAACAAGAGAATTTTTTAACAGCACTACCCAGCAGAGGAACCATTTTTGTTAATTCTCAACTCCACCTCATCCGATTCCAGGTGTAGGCAATCATAATCCAGCATAAACCTAACAAAGTTCGGGTAAAACCCATGGGAATTGATACGGTAGAAATTCAATTAAGAAGTGATGATTATGCTCTTATTGTTTGTAAGAGTACCCATTATTTAATAAAGCTATGTAAATTAAGGGGGTGAAAAAAGAATTTCACATAGGAGATGTAAGAGTGTCAATTATCAACTACAACAATGACGAAAGCATGGGAGTAGAAGAGTAGAGACGGTTTCTTGGGTGTGTAAACGTTTAATTTCTAATTTCTGTATATAAATAATTAATAAAATATAAACTCCACTGAATAAAAGTAGGTAGGCTAGACTATCAATGCAATAGATTTCTATCGAACAACCATTATAATTTAGGAGAGTTCTCTCAAACCTCGACAAGCATGACAACAGAAATAATTCAAAACCTCATTTCATTTACTCTATTGAGATAGATTGGTAGGATTGAATTTAGATTTATTCTCTATAGCTGAATCGATGATGACCCAATCATTACAATCCTCAAAAGATAATCTTGATTCTAAATCTCTCTCTCAAGCAAGCATAGAAGACTGGATTAGAATTGCAATAAACATAATTCAAGAGTTAAACCTCAATTAACAATCGAAACCACTTCAAAACAGTAATAAAACACAGTTATTAATCACACTTATATAATAATTAAGTTAATTAATCACATAATCACACCACCAAGAATAGGGTTTTAGCTACACATTAAAAAAAGTAAAAAACAATTACCCACTATGTTGTCCATGCGTTGGGTAATGATATCCATCTTTCCACAATGCTTTCAAATCAACCCAAAAACAAAACCCATTTGAAAGATTTACTTAAAGACTCTCAAAAATCATGAGAACAATGTTCTTAGTTACTTTTGGTCAAAAACCCACAATGAGGGACTGTGGATGTTGTTTTTTCTTTTAAAAATTCAATATATACGCTCATAGATCTATTCCTTCAAGTCCACTAGGCTTAGTAAGTCGAGCGTTTCCGAGCAGTTCGAGATCACACTCATTGTTTCCATCCATCACCTTTTTGTCATTAATTTCTTCTTGGTGACATTAGGCGATCTAAGTCGGATCGTCGACCTAGTTGGGGATGCATCAATTCTCCCTTCTACGCCATCATATTTGCCTACATCTCCTCATTCATTCTCTAATTGTAGGCAGACTAAAGTACCCTTGCTGATCCATTTATCAAACTGCTGAATAATAAGATTCATCACCTAGTTGTCAATGTTCATTAGGCGAGCTAAAGATCCACTCAACGGTGCCCGGGTGGTCTTGGCGATCACCAGGATTTATTTTGTTCAAATTTTTCTTCCTTTTGCCCTTTAATGTCCTTGCCTTACTCCTTTGACTTCATTTTTTTCAAATCAACATTTTAATAAGAGCTTGGAACACAAATTAAGCAGTAAAGACAATAAACAATAAAAACAAAGCCCTAAAAGAGGTGAAATCTCAAACTCATCATATAACTCTACTGTACAATTTAGAATATGAAAGAGAAACTTTTCCTAAATGTTTGTAGTCCCTCATTTATAGAAGACCATCACAACCATAAATGATATCCTACTTGACACAACCTCATACACACCCTAGAATACTTTAACTTTGTGCGCTGATACCAAGTTTGTCACGACCCGACCTACACTTTGGAGATGCCTGGTACTCGAGAACAATTGTTGGCAACCAAACGAACCCTCATTGTGGCTTACGACAAGCGGAAGACTAACTCAACATAAATAAGCATTAAATTGAAAGAAATGTTAAGTAAAAAATTTAATCAATCTCAAAACTTTGCTAATTATATCGAGTATGAAACAAAAATTTTAAATAAAATATATGAAACTAAAAGCTTCTATAAAATTGTCTATTTGTGAATCCTCTAATATAAAAATATGAGTGTTGGACAATACCTAAGACTCCTCACAAGACCTACTACTAAAAACATATAAAACTAGAGTACTCTAAAAGCATGGACGTCCCACTCATAAGCAAACGAGTTGATGAAGTGATCTCAACATACTCTTTTTGAGGATCCTAGTAATATGCATCTGCTTCATTAAAAGATGCAGGCTGAATGACATCATTACACTGAATGTACGAGTACGTAATATAGCTGAATAACAAATAATCGAATGAAATGAATGCGATCGATAACAACGTACTCAATCTTTATGTAAAAAAACAAAGGAGTAAAATTATTTAAAGCTTTACAAAATACCTTCTCATCTCTGAACTTCATAATAAGTGATATATAACAATACATTTTAACTCTATTGGGAGATTTTCGAACTGACAACCGTCAGTTGAGCTACATAATGATACATCGTCTTGCCCACGGTGGCAGAACTATCCTAATTGGATCCACTAATATATTGTCAAAAGGAATAAGAAATCATGTAAAAAGTATGATCCTTTACCCATTTTGTCATACACGGTCTATGAGGATTTTGAGTTGTATTTACTCATCCCTATATCAGTGTTCAATACTACTCATAATGGTGTGTGTGTGTGTGTATATGTGACTCATGCTCATGCTCTTATGTTATAAAACATAACTCTTTCATTTATTTGAGATAATTTCTCAAACGATCCTCTTAAAAGAGGTAACTGCTCTTCAAATATCTTTGAACTCATAACTCATTTAGAAATAAAAGTTTCTCTTTTAACAACGAAATACTGATACCTTCGGGAATACTTAGTTCCCTTATAATATTATTCAACTTATACTTGACAATCCTTTCCAAAAAAATATATCAAAATCATACTGTGATATGATTATTGATGAATAAGGAAGTCATACTGCATAAACGTTGATGGTATATATAGATACCATACTACTTAAACATTGATGTCATATTCGACAGTCATACTAATCATGTTTTTGAAAATCTTTTTCTCAAAACTCATCTTTACTATTACAAAAACTCTGTTAAAGACGAAAATTGGCTTTAAAAGATTCTCAAAATTCATATCTCAACATAAAGTTCATTATGAAATATTGATATGAACAACTCAACTCAAGCATCTCAATAACAATATAAAAAAAAAACTAATTATTCAGAACTCAATTGTACTACCCATTTAAAGAATACTAAATTTCTAGTGGTCATGATAAATTATAGACAAGAACAAATCAACTCAAGGATCTTAATGCATAACGTATAGCAATTCAATAATTACTATGAGAACTTCACTAGTAACTAGTGCCCTATCTTCATCGATAATGAAACTAGTTTATGTGAACATATCATTTAGAGCACTTACTATGCAATTTAGAACTATTAGACGACCAGCAAACAAAACACCTAAAAAATTTAGACTTTATTGTACTACAATGTGAATAGGCAATATTTTGCAAGCCTCAATAAAACGTGAATACTCAAACAAAGAGAATTCAAATCTAATAGTTATAAAAAGCAAAAATAGTCGCATAGAAACTTATGTTAGACAATCTAGACTATGAGATAAAGAAAAATTTATAGCTTACAGGAAAAAAAATAACCTTAAAACTTTCTAAAACAAATCATGATAAAATAAAAGCACTTTGACTATGGTAATGCTCAATCAGAACAGAATCAGATCCCTTTGTTATATAATACGAAAATACTCAAATAGAAACTTATCTTAGACAATGTAGACTTTAAGATAATGAATTTTATATATCCCACATTAAGCTCAAGTCAAACATTATCACATTCAACATATTCGAATATACCAACTAAACTCAAAAGAAAAACATTGGATAAAATAATGATCCAAATTTGTCAGCTCATCAAACAAAAAAAGTCAATCATCTTCATTTGATTTATAATCATGATAAAATTCTTCCTCATCACTTATTTCATTTTCTTCAAGTAGTTCCTCATCACTTATTTCATGTTCATCATTTTCAGGTTCCTCCTTGTCAACTTTTGCCCATAATTATTTGGATTTGATTGTAGTACAGTAGCATCAAATTCTTCATAGATGCCTTCACTATGCTGCAATTCACCTGCTAATTAATCATCCACTAATGTTTTATCACTTGAAATATCATTTTGATATGATACATCCAATGCATCCTCAACTTCCACTCTCCCCACGAGCTTTTTTTAATAACTACATACAAGGATTATTTCTTCATACACAAAGGATAAGGAATGTAATGCACTTGTTTCACACTTTGTGAAATGATGAATGGATCATAGAAACGATATTGCCTTGTGTGATAAATTTCAATTATTTTGTATTGAGGATGAACCTTTGTACCACTAGAATAAGGATCATACCACTTGCATCGAAATATAACTATCTTTTTCTTTTGCCAACCAACAACATACTCGAGTTCTATAATTTCTTGAAGCACACCAAAATAATCAATATCCCCCTCACCTTTCACCCACACCCCACTATTAGTAGTTTTCATACCTTTGGACCATTCTTGTATATGAAATTTATGCCCATTGATGAAGTATTTGGACATTATTCTAACTCTATGATCAGGTCCCCATGAAATATCATGTAAAAATTGCACATTCACGACGCCCACGACATTAACTAGGTTGTGAACCTATATTGAATTAAAGAAAATTTAGATTTCTACAAATACGTGTAACTAATGGGAATATATTAATAGCATCAGGTAACACTTACATATCCTCTAAACCACCCTGAAAACCTAGAATAAACAACATCATTAATAACTGTCCGACAAAATAACAACATTAAGTAGTTAAAGGGATGATGAATCTTTTTTAGAAGTAGATAATATATATATATATGTGTGTGTGTGTGTGTGTGTGTGTGTGTTTGTGTGTGTGTGTGTTTGTGTGTGTGTGTGTGTGTGTGTGTGTGTGTACGTACAAATGATAAGGTTGGACCTCGGGGCAATTCAATAATACATGTGTTGTAGCTGACTTTAGCTCCATCTCAGTTAACTTTCGCTTTGGAGTATGTATTTGACCTCCTTTTTCTAGATAATTGAATATGGAAAATGGTGGAGCCAAAGGATCGATAATTCCTCCACCGTCATTTCAATAGGGTCTATTAATTAAACCACAAACACCATTTTCAAAATAGTAGGAATCAAAATTAGAAGTTTCTCTTTCCAAATATGCTTCACCATCGCTCCCTCTATTCTCCATCTATTTTTTATGGTCCTTTTAATTTTGCCAATAATCATGTAAATATTAACCTATAGATGGATTTTTTTAAAATTGAAACACAAAAAAATCCCTTCCTCTCAAATGGATACATCTATCTACCATGAAATGGACCTCCAAGCCGTGCCTCTTGCACAAGATGTATCGGGAGATGTTCCATTACATTAAAAAATCCAGGAGGAAATATTTTTGCCAACTTGTTTAAAGCTAGGCAAATGTTACCCTCCATGTAATTTAGGTTCTCCACCCTCAATGTGCTAGAACACAACTTCTCGAAAAAAGGCTTATTTCAGTAATGGGTTTCCATATTCTATCATGCAAGGACTTGAACGCAATGGGCATTAAAGATTCCATCAAAATGTGACAATCATGGATTTTCATCAATATCAACATTCCTTCTTTCATATCGACACATCAAGAAAAGTTTGAAGCATATCCGTCAGTTATCTTCATATTCTTAACCCAATCACAAATCTCTCTCTTCTCATCCAAAGTGAATGTGTAAGTAGCCTTGGGCTTCTGAATCTTGTTGTTAAGGTATGTCAAGTACAAATCACTTCGCCTGCAATATTTTTTCAAGTCCATCCTATCATTCGAATTATCTTTTGTCTTGTTACTTATATCCATCACATTATTGAATATATTGTCAAAAAAAGTTTTTTTCAATATGCATGACATCCAAATTGTGGCGAAGAAGATTATGCTTCCAATAAGGCAACTCCCAAAATATGCTCTGTTTTCTCCAATTATGTGGAACACCATAACCAGGTATCTTAGATGGTGGAGAATCTGTTACCTTAGGTAGATCCCTAACTCTATGCCACACTTCTTCAGGCAATAAAGTTGCAGGTGGTTCTTCAAAATCAGTTTGGTTTTTCATAAATGCAGTAGTATTTATCCTATATTCATGATCCATTAGCAAGAATCGACGGTGACAATCGAACCATGAAATCTTACCTCCATGTTTTAATTTGAAGGCTTTCGTGTCTTCCATACAACATGGGCAAACTGACGTACCAGCAGTTGACCACCCAGACAACATTCCATAAGCAAGAAAATTATTTATAGTCCACATTAAAGTTGCACGCAATATGAAGTTTTGTTTATGAAATACATCATATGTTTCTAGACCTTGATTCCACAACAATTTCAACTCATCGATCAAAGGCTGCATGTATATGTCAATCAACTTTTTTGGATTGTGTAGACCTAGAATAATGCAAGTTAGGAACAAATATGGACTTGTCATACATAATTCGGTGGGAAGATTATACGGGATAATAAATATTGGCCAACATGAATTTGATGCCGCAGAGACCACAAACAGAGTGAATCCATCAGTACATAACCAAACCTAATGTTTCTAGGTTCACTAGCAAAGTCAGGGAACACTCTATCAAAATGCTTCCATGCTTCTCGATCTCATTATGCCATCTCATAAGAGGAGCTGAGCTCATTGATGCATATAACCTGTTTAACCTATGGTATAATGGGTAAGTAATGCAATGTCTTCATTGGAACCTTCTTCCTTTTGACATTTGTTACTTCCTTATAACGAGCCTGATTACAAAATTTGCAATTTTCTAAAGCTGTTTCATATTTATAGAATAACTTGCAACCTGTTTCACAACAATCAGTCCTTTTTGATGAAAATCCTAACTTAAAAACCATCTTCTTTGTCGTGTAGAAATCTTTAGGTAAGTCAAGTTTACTCTTATTAAGCTCATTCATAAGCCCGATGATGGAATCTATTCCCTCTTGAGAAATTGAATAATCTTACTTTATACTTAGCAACCTAACAGCAACAGACAACTTTTAATTTGTTCAACCTTCATATAATGGCCAGCTAGCTTCGGTTAATTCTTCATAGAAGCTCTTAGCCTCATCATTTGGTTCTGATTGAGCCCCTGGCCAAAAGCATCCCTCAACATTTCACTAAATCGAGAATTTTCAACATCATTATTCTCTACATGACTATCCACACCATCAAGCGCATTCTCAAAATCAACTTTAGCTACATTAGCGTCATTCTCTTCATGAACATTCCACACGTAATAATTATCCATAAATCCCTTCTTCAAAATATGAAATTGAACTTTATCTTGTTTTGATAACTTGATACACTTGCATTTGGCGCAGGGACACCTAATTGTGCCTTCTATAAGAAAATCATTTCTAGTTTTTGCATTTGCAATAAACTCTTTAACCCCTTTTATAAATTCCACCCTTAATCCCGCACGATTAGGATGAGTTATATCATACATCCATTTACAATGTGCAAATTCCATCTACACAAATAAAAAAATTGAGAATTTATCTTAAAAAAATTAGCAACAGTACAGACACATGATTGGATTATATTTGACATTAACTTGTTTAAGAAAATAAGAGAACATTACACATTAGAGCACTTTTAAAGATATAATCTTGACAATTAAGTTAATAGAGGGGAAAATACGAAAAAATATAGACTATGTATAAGCATATTCATTATTTCATCAGTGAAAATAGAAAATCTTAAAGTTTGAACTCAACGATTGTGAATGGATAGATAATCGAGAGCATAGAGACAAAACTTGCAGAGTGGTGGAGAAAATTGAGTATCAATCCAATTCAGTAGAGAAAATTGAGCATACATTAACTCTAATTTGTTGATTGAAGAAAAGAAATAGAATCAACATTATATTGAACTTGCTACTCTTCTAAAGCAATTGTCCAGTGTTCCCACAAAAATAGATCTAAAAGTTATGTATCCTAATTACATTGACCTTTCCAACACTAGCAAGCTCATGATCAGATCGATCTTTTCCAAGAAGGTGCTGCTAAGAAGAACAAAACTAGATGCACATAACACCGTCTTTAAGTGATTTCAATAGCTGGTGACCAAGTAAATGTGCAATACTCTACCTTGCTGTAATTGAATACTATATTAAACTTACTATGTAGTACTGAAACATTTGTCTAGTGTTTCAACAAACCTAATGTAAATTGTGTATCCTAATAACATTTCACTCTCTATACTAGAAAGTTAATGGTCATATCAATCCTATCCAAGTAGGCCCTGTTGATAAGGACAAAGTTGGACGCCTAGAAATCCTTCTATAAAATGATATCAACAGCAACCAACCAACAATGTACAATACTCCAAATCATTATAATTAAATGTTACATTTAACCCACTACATTTTTGAAGCATTTGTCCAGTATTTCCATAAGAAATAATCTAAAAACTGTGTATTCAAATTATATTGCACTCTCCAATACTAGCAAGCTAATGGGCAGATCAATTTTATCAAAGAAAGATGTAGAAAGCCTTCTATAAAATGATATCACAGCAAGTAACCAAACTAAATGTGCAATACTCCATCTTGTTATAATTGAACACTATATACAACTTGCTACACTGCTGAAGTATTTATCCAGTGTTTTCACAAATTTTCACAAAACCTAATCAAAGTGTTGTGTATCCTAATCACATGGAACTTTCAAATACTAACTATCTCATTGCCAGATCAATCTTATCCAAACAGACCCTGGTATGAAGCACCAAACTAGGCACACGTAAAACCAGCATTAAGTGATTTCAGTAGCCAGTAACCAACTAAATGGACAATACTCTACCTTGTTCTAACTGAATACTATATTAAACTTATTATAGATATGAAGATTTTTCCAGCGTTTCGTAAAAAAACCGATCTTGAAACCTGTAAATAGTGATTAACAGAAATGCACTTCTTGTAATTTCTTCTTCTTTTTTATTGGTGAAATTTGAAGTAAAGCAAGTGTTAATGGAGAAGAACGGCTATTGTATTTTTTTCAAATGAAAAAAATTGCAATGGAGAGGCATTTTGCATCTTGTATGTGGTTTTGGGGGTGTTCACAATTTGTTAAAATTGTGGTTCCAATGATACTCAAATCTATTCCAAGTCACTGTTTGATTAGAGAAGAAGAGAAAAATAATTTTGTGTGTCTGCACAGGAAGCTACTTTAACAATTTAGATTGCTCCGTAGTTAATAATTTCCTCCTATATATTTTATCCAACAATTTTGCATCATTTGCATATGGAAGAGTGAAACTAACTTTCTAGGACTAGCCAAAACTAAGGATCCAGTAAGTTGCTTAATAAGACTTTAGCCAATAATTATTTGGATTCCCTCCAACTTGGCTTCAACACCACTTTTCCAGTAAGGTTCTAATCTACTAGAAAATCGCCTATCACTCCTACCATATCTATCGACTCTTACCATACCAATAATATGATCCACTTCCATTTTAATAAAAACAACAAGAAAGACACTGATCAAAATATGCCTCAACAAACATCATCAACCAAGCCATAAATCGTAGTTAATGAATTTGATATATCTTTAATAGAACAAAAATTTAGGTACCCAACAACATTAAGTGAAGCATAACTACCAATCTCACTAGGGGTAAAGGAATATATGTTATCCAAATCACTCAACATGAGGAAAATTAGAAACTCAGGAATGCACTTCATCAAGATATACAAAAAGAAGTCATGTTCTCTGTAATGGATAGTCCAAAAACTTACACTGAAATGTCGTCTATTTCAAACAAAAAAGCAATCCTTTAATGGTTCAAAGGTCTTAGATATCGCGAAACTAATGACTCTTATTACAACAAATAACTATTGTAGTCCCACAAAGAGTGGTCTAGGACAAAATTAAACGCAAGAAATCATAACCTTAAGTTAGAATTGTCAAAATATAGAAAGCGAGAAATATCGAGGCAACAATAATATACAGCTTCTCAGCAAAATTGGAATGAGGGGAGCGTTTACAGTAGAACATTGAAACCCTAATGTGTGGGGGGAGAGTTTACCTAAACCAAATTAAAATTCTAAAGAGAGAGTGTTTACGTTACCTCTTACAAACGATCTGAAAGAGCAGGCATTATCAAATTGAAAAGATATCTTCTTCCTTCTTTCCTTTCTCAGTAGAGAGACCTGCAACAGTGAAGAATTGAAGCCAATTTGATATATCTTCAGATGTGGAGTAATATTTATTTTACTTTACCTGTTTGAAAAAAAAATACTTTTTAATTAATTTTTTTTACTTTGCTTACTACAATAGTCGCAAATTAAAAATAATATTTTAATTATTTTAATAAGTTTCCCACTACTATAATCGAATACTTGGTCAATTATTTTGTTGATTTTGTTTCACACAAATTATGACTACAGTAGTCTACCGATTATAGTAGTTAGAAAATTACACAGATTTCCGACTACCCATCTGTAGTCGGCAGTTATAGTCAGAAAACAACTTATTTCTAGTAGTGCAAGAGCTCGAGAACTCAAAATTAACTCATCTCAAGAATACTCAAATCTAAAGGTAGAATCCTCGATTTCTCTTTTACTGATTTGAAAGTAAATGCAGGAAATGAGAACGAACTAGTCCAAGACTATTATAGACTTACATAACTAGAAGACCAAGGTTAAAGAAGAATCTTGAAGAAGAAATTGATTAAGAGCCTTGAAAGTCTAGCTTGAAGGATAAAAATCAAGAAAACATCCTTGAGATGTCTTAAAGCTCTAAGGAAAAGAATTATGATTAGCATTAGTGATTCAGAATTTTATGGAGGAATTTAAGTTGGAAAGAATAAAATTACTGGAGAAGGACTTGCCTTGAAAAATAATCTTGAAAAAGATTGAATGAATCTTGAATGGAATCCTTTACTTTGATTTTTTTCCTTAAGATTTTGTGTTAGGATTTGAGATTGAAGAGAATGATTGAGTGAGAGACGAAAATCTAATTGTTGTGTATGTTTACTTAGTCAAGAAATTTGTTTAGAGTTTTCTTAGAGGTAAAAAGACAAAAGCAGCCCTTCTTAATTAATGTTTTCCCGTCAGTTAATTTTTCAGAGCACTGTAGTTACTAACTAGCCATAAATTTTTACACAAACGTCGATTTTTATACAAAATTGGTAAAGTTGGAAAGAATATTCAAATACCAATAATTTGATAGGTTATAGCGACATGACTCTTTATATTATAAGAGATATGGACATTCGAAGTTGAACAAAGGAGAATCTTACATCAAACTTAATAAGTACGCAAACTTTCAACTCAATTGTCTACTAGGAGATTTTAGTTACTTAGTTAATATCAAAAATCATTCCCACATTAAATAATTACCTTTACGCTTATGGGCAATTTAAGAATTACTCGACATAATCTTTTAAGTCAATGAAGAATGGTTCGAGTCTAAAACAAGAAATTTTTTAGGTGTTACAAAAGGCATTTTAAAAATCTTCATTACTCAACTGTACAACAATTCTTCTACTAATATGATACTTTTTAAAATTATTTAATAAAATTTACTAATATGATACTTTTTAGAATTATTTAATAAAATTAATATGAGTGGTTAAAATATGTGTGTTTCAAGAAAAGAAAAGTTTATCATTAATTAGTAGAAATCATATCACATGTCATATCATATCATCATATATTACTATATTACTAAAAGTGGAAAGCTCTAAAGTGTAAAATTGAATTACATTTTATATTTACACTAAATTATAATGCTATAAGAATATTTAATTAAGTAAATATTATCATCATATCATACTATTATTAAATTTATATTACTTAATGTCTGGAAACTATTTAATATGAAAGAGATTATAAATTTCACAACCTCTTTTTATAAAATTGACAGGGAAACTATTTAATATAAAAGAGATCATAAATTTCACAACCTCTTTTTTATAAGATTGACAGGGAATGCGAAAAGTATTAATAATCGTTGTTAAATACTTCAATTGTAGACCTCTTAAATGTATGATATGTACTAATAGTCATTCTTTCTCAATGATCTTTATAAAAGAAATATTATAAGAGGTATATGATTTAATGGACACATATTAAATGGTAAATAATAGCTATACAAAACTGTTGTTTGTAAATCTGAAAGAACATTGTATCATAGTTTAAGACTTTTCCTCTCCAACAATAAAACATTTAATTTTCTTTAGTTATCTAACTTAGTTGATAATCAATGGTTTTATCTAATCTATTATAATCAATGATAAACTTATATAAATGCATTCATAAATCAAGTGTATGTACAACTCTCTCCATTAGGAGAAGCAATAGAGGACTGATTTTTACGAGTAGGTTCATTTTTCAGCTTTCTTCCTTCTGTGAACATGTTCATAAAAATTTATTCTTCTTGCTTATATAATATTTTAAGATTTTTAAGTTACATAAATTATCAATGTTTGTCATATTCATGTTTATGTGTTAAAATCAAACTAATGTATTGACATAGAAGTGTTAAAGAGTAAATTGTGGTCCTCCTATATGACATCTCTTTAGCATTAGCTTTGAATCTTTGCTTAGCTTGAAGTTGTTTAAAACTTCAATTTGTGATACTTTAAATTTGCTGAGGTTTGTAAACGAAGTGAATACAGAAATAAAAAGAATGGGTATTCACATATAATATTTCGGTGATATAGGTTTATAAATATTTTCCTAATTACATGTCTTAAGTGGATGAATGAAACTATTCTAACCGTTGAAATCGTTAACCAAAACGACAAATGGAATAAAATATAAATATTATACAATTTACTTACAAAAATAAATTTAGTTGTTGAATTTTGTAGTGTAAAATAATATTTGATCATCTAATTATATTGTTCAATGAAGAAGTCATTTGATATAAGATGACTATTAATAAATTTTAGCTGGTGTTTTTATTTATTAAAATGTATTTATAATATTCATTATTTTGTATGAAATGCTTGCATGAAATACATGCGTCCAGAAACTAGTGTTTCCAATACCGCATACAAATTCTTTTCGGTTTCTAATTCTTTTTCTTATCAAATTAGGCTTCCCACTCACAAATTCTATTTCTAATTATATTTGATTTGGTAGTAATATTTATTATATTTGCAATATGTGGCTAACAGTATTGACTTCTCCCAATACTTGCAATATGTGGCTTGTGTATGCCATGACTTCTTCAAGCACATTCTCGTTAGCGTTAAGCCAATTTCTAAAGAAGAAAATGAACTATTCCGCAAATTTCTTCTTCTATATTTTTCTTGTTTATCCTATTTAACCATTCACTGTAATTTCAGTATAACACATCAATTTAGGTATAATAAAAAAATACACCAATGGCCCAATTTATCTATAAGAAAGTAAAATATCCTTACAAATGGTTTCTTGTATTAGTTTAAGCAACCAAACATATTCTGCTTTCAAATTGGTTACAATATATCTCCAAATAATAATATTTTTGAAAGTAGACCATTTTGTGAAAAAATAGTTGTGAATATTTTTGAAAATTCTGCATTAGGAGTACTTGTTTGATTTGTGATCATATCAATCTAGAAAACGTTCCTTCAATTCTCTTATCCTCATCTATTATATTTACTGTTTGTCCACTATTAAGATGCTTTTAGCTTTTTTGGGTAGTGTCATAAATGTGTTGTTATAAGTATGAGTACCTGCAAAATTACAAAACCAGTTGGCCTCAAAAATTTGGAAATGTGTTGATCTATCAATATTCCAAGGTGATCGATTCTTTCTTACATATGGTTATGTCATCCCCAATGGATTAAACAACATTATATTGTAAAATTTCAATCTTCTATACGTTCCACCCTTCCTCACTAGTGTTTATGTCACTAACATCTTCATATATCTGATATTCAGGATCCATCACATGATATGGAGCTAGCCCCTAATTTTGTTCAATTATTAAATAAGATACTTGCAGTTGGTTTCTATTAGATTTCTTATTCAATAGCATCCATCTCTAGCATCTACCATATTCTAGTATCTCTTGTAGGAAGAAAAATCCTATGAGCTAGGTCATTAATGATGATGGAATATCAATTGTTTGCAACCAATTACCGCCATATTAAATCTATAAAAATCTTACTTTTCTCATCACCTTTGTCATATACAATCATGACACCCTATCAAATATTCCTTTGACACATCAAACTTAAAAATATATATTGGCTAAATTCCCCCCTCAATCTAATATCTGTAATAATCAAATGCATTAGAAGGATGTTCTCTATAATGAAAAATATATATTGGTTACTAGATATTATAATTTATATTGGACAACAAATAAAGATACACAATGTGTGGAAGGTCCATCAAATGAAGTGAATGAAGAAAAAGTCTGTGTACAAGTGGTCATTTATTAAATTCAAGAATTCACAAAAGAAGACAACCAAACAAGACATTTATCAAATTAAGAGTAAAATTGTAAGGAAATTGTCTTCTTTATTTCATTAGTATGTATTACAATGTCACGAGTCGATTCCTTGATCTGTGATGGCACCTACTATATCCCACCAGTAGGTAAGCCAACCCGAAACCCACAACCAGTAGTGGGTAAAAGGGCAGAAACCAAGTGGAAGAAACCATAACAACAAAAAGGAATAATGGAACATCTCGTAAACAGAAATAGCTAGGATTAATGAAAGAAACTAAGGATAGTTACTTTTTGAAAGAAAAGGAGAAATCTGGAAAATTTCCTAAGTGTAAAAGTAAGTTTTTGGTCATTTTCAAACGACCATAACTTCTAGATCAAGAGGAGTAAGGGCCATACATTCAATGTACTGATGCTACCAGTAAGCCTGCATTGTATTATGATGCAGACGCAAGTAGCTAGGATGAGCATTCAACGCACCCATTGATCCAGTTGGAGCAGCCAGATTCATTGGTGAGCCTCCTTACCTTCCGGAGGATCCTTTTTATTTTTTTAATTTTGTTTCGTTACTAAAATGTTGTGGGGTCTGTGTCAACATTCATGTTAGTTCTCACAGAGGCTTTATATACAAATAGTCAGATTATTTAGCCGAGTCTCTTTTATTTAAGATATGTCATTTTGAGACTGAATTGCAATTTTGGGCTAAGATATCAATTTAAGCAACTTATGAAAATGTTCTTACTTTGTTATTGAGTTAAGTCTTCTGCTGAATTAAGTAGGCTACACCAAGGTTTGCTGAAGAAAAGCAATGTCATTGGGTGTCGGTCACATCCACTGTGTAGACTCGGGGCATGAAAAATAAGGCAAATCAAATGAATACATACATATAAATTGAATCCCTCCTAGAACCTTGAAGTCACAAGTACAGAGTCATACTAAGATTACAAGTCCCAAAAGTGGACCAACATAGAAAATTATACGTAACTACAAAAGAGTTGTCTCAAGTACAGGAGACAAGCCACAAAATATACGTACATAGAATATTGTTCTCACCCTCGCCTCCATATATTGTCTGCTACTGGCTCGAATGGCGGCGATGATGACTGGTGCTCGATCCTGTATCACGAAAATAGATGCAGAGTGTAGTATCAGTACCAAAGGTACCAATAGACATCATAGGCCAATTGAGAAAGAAAGGTAAAAGAAGTAGGAAATTGTAAAACAAAAAAAAATGACAAAGGTCACGAAATAGAAAAATAAAGGTATGCCCACGAAGTGTAAGGCAAACAAACTTAAGGTGCCTACTCTAATTGGCCCCCTATAATCCTAGAGGGACACTCATGCACAAATTGAAGTAAAAACCAGAATGTAATCCCTTAAGCCCAATAGGTACACAAAATCTAAACTAAGACTAGAGGAAACTTGTTAACCCAAAAAATTAAAGAAATGTTAATGTTCTTGAGTTATGAAAGAAAGGAAACATAGAGCCTGGACCTCAAACTGTGGGGTGAGTCTGCATATAGTAGATACAACGCTAGTGCCGAACACTGCAAAGGAATAAAAAACTTCAAAAATACTTTCTTCGCTAAAACAGAAGTTGATTATCAAGAATCAGATCTACAAAGTTAATTGTAGATTAACCAGACTACAAATATCTAAAGAAAACTTACATCAACTAGAGAAAACCCTCGATTAAAATTCACATTTGACATAGGCCTACCTGAAAAGATGTTTGGCAAAGGCAAGAGTGGTCCTTGTCGATCTAATCCCAGGTGAACCATAAATCAACACATGCAGGCACTATCAGAAAAACAAAACGAGCAAATATTCACCTCATCTCTGTTAGCAACCAAAAGTGGACCTAAAGAGTCTAAAATTTTGTGAAAAATTATAGGCAACGAGCAATTTACACCAAAATTAATTTTTCTATCTGACCAGAAAATTATTTATAGAAACAAAGACAGAATCGTTTGCACAAACCAACAAGAAAAACATTTGCAGAAAACCAATGAGAAATTTGCATAAACTTCATTGAAGCTCTATGTTATTTTGGCACTAATTTTCTAGATCTGTGAAAAGAATTTCTTTTACGAGAGTTCTCTTGTTTGGGGAAAAAACGAATTTTCAGTTTGGGGAGAATAAAAACATTTACAAGGGCTTCTTTTTGTCAATTAGAAGAAGGAGGAGAGTTACATATTTTAGAGTGAAAATTTGAGTAGATATACAAGGAAACACTTGTAGAGTGTTGTTTTTAAAATCATAAAGATAATACACTTTGAAAGTGTAGTCATATGTTTAAAAAGGTGTTGCCAATTACATCATCACATGACAACCGTACAAAGTGTAGCCTATACCACTAAAGAGCACTCTTTATAAGCGTTGCCAATATTGTCGACCCTAAAGGCTCAAACATTAAGGCTAAACTTTAATAGCGTATACAAAAATATTTAAGGCGATACTTTACAAATGTCGCCTAGATTTAATATGGCCTTAGGCCTAAAATGTAGTAGTGGATGTTGAGTGTGGGGTTGTTACCCGTGTTATGTAAGGCTATCATCGGTAGTTTTGAGGATCACTTAGGCGTGTATTGAAGGTATTGTATGAGCGGTTTCTTCATGTATTACCTTAGTGAGTCTTACGATAACTTCGGATAGGAAAACATCAAGGGAAATGGGTTCACTACTAGTTTTAATAGAAATGAGTTCGCTGCAAGATGAAATGAAGTAAGTTCACTATAAAGTTGCATGAGTTCACTATAAAGTGTAGTTTGGTGCTAAAATTCTGGTAGTTTTACCTTATTCGCGAAATGATGATCTATATGTTGTTTTACTTCTATATTCGTGAAGGTTTTACTTACATATCATGAAAGCTTTATTTCAACTAAAATGTCCTCTTTTGCATGTTTTTTCATATGCCATACTTAGTACAATATTTGTTCTAACCCCATACTTTTCTATACCCTATAAGTTTAGGCTGAAGGAAAGTGAAAGTTTAGAAGGCAAGCTTGGGAAGTTGACTCTCTCAAGACTCGGTATGACCTCATATATTCGAGGAAATAGTCAATATTTCTTTAGTTTTCATTATGACTTGTATAAGACTTATTATGTATTTTTCTTTCAATGTAAAGGGTTGTGACCCTAAGATATTTAAGTTGTGTCTTTAAGTTGGCTTGTGACGACGAGACTTTCCTTAGTATTTTTATGAAAGATGTTTCTTATTATTATTCTTGTGAAAAGTTTTAATTCCCTACTACTTTTCATGTATTATGAAATGAACGATAATTAAGATACTTATAAAAGACCCCCAAAGGGTCAAGTACGCCTTGTAACGACTCTAGACTGCTCCCTTCTTCTAGGGTGTACTTGCATGTCGTGACATTACAAACAATTCTATGAATACATGATCCCAACTACTCAATTTAGAGTTAATTATAACATATAATCCATCAAGAATCATTCCCATAAATATTGACCCGTTCTATATCAAATTGTAAATTCGGGGAGTGAAAAACATACATTTAACCTCAAGAATGGTGGAAATCGAGTTGAAACAACCCAAAAGGTTGTTCTTTATCTCAGAAGTTAAAATTACAAACAAAGTCGTTTAGGGGTTTAACTAACGACTTGATTTGCGCTTATCCTTCTAAAGCGGCACCCATCCCACAGTAGTGGCGTCGCTGCAACGCCATAAAGTCCCGTTGAAGCGATGTTACAGCTCGGAAATGCAATGACCTAGGATAGAGATTCACATAATGAATAATGATTAAAATTGTGTTTCTGGACCTACACTAATGTAGTTAACTTGATTTGGAGATATTAGAGCCTAAATGTCAAGAAATAACTATGACGTTCGGAACCTTGTGAAATTGAAATAGTAGGTAATCTTGGGTCTTCTGAAGGTTTGGGAGTTTCTTATGAAAGGTAAAACTTTTAAAACAACATTAGATAGGTAAAAATGTTATTAGGATCAAAACTTCTAGGAGCTACTACTAAGGACCATCTAGGGTTCCTTTAGGAGGACCCAAACATTTGACTAACAAGCCTCCCAAGCCAGCGAGCATTGTGCATAGAGGGAGTATGTCTGCGATGCGAACCAGATCCACCATAGGCTAATTGGTATGCGTCGCGATCATGTCGCGGATTCAATAGGCCAAAAATTTATTTCTAGAAAACTTCTGGGAACAACTTTGTGACGCGGACTTGTTCCGACGAAAATTCCAAAAATTAAAGTCATGTTAGACTTAATAAAAAGGTCCATCCAAGGGAGGGGTGTTATTGGTATTTTAGTGGATTAGTATACATTGAATTTAAGTCATTTTGAATTTATTCCCACACAAAACAAATCCCCAACTTAAAACCCAACTATTCTCACCTCTCTCTAAATTTCTCTATCTACACAAAACCTCCATTGAAGGACATTGAAGCTTCAAGACGAAGATCAATTATCTAAGTTGTCAACTCAATTTCGTGACTGAATATTCATTATTTTATGGTTTGTTTCTCTCTTGGTAATCCTTTCCCCAAGAGGTATTTTCAAAGATGTTCTCAGATTCCCCAAAATATGGGTTTTCATTACACATAGGTCCTCTTTGAAAAATGAATTTATGGATCAACTATGATGAATTATGATAACTTAAGGTTGTTTAAGTGTATAAAAATGGTTAATTGTTGTTTTTCACTTGAAATTCCATTGGACCCATGTTCTTCCACAATTTCATGAATCTTGGATTTTCTATGGTGAATTGGTTGAATATGATGAATGTATCAATTGGTTATACTGATGTTAGTTATGTTATTACATTATGAATTACCGTATATTTATGTATTGGTTATGAATTAATGGCTGATTGAAGTATAAAATTCCATGAAGATCAAAAAGGTATGAATGTTGGTTCTTCCTTATACTCAATTATGAAAGATGAATTACTTAGGTAGTAGTGTTTTCATATCTAATTTGTTATTGTGGTGTTGATGTAAAGGTCACCTCGTCCTTAACCCTGTATACTTGAATTAGCTATAAGGTATGTATTTATTATATGGTATGATTGTTATATGATTCAGAGGTAGTTCTCATTGTTATCATGAATTGTTAAAGTTAATAGTTTACTCATTTGGTAGTGTGTCTAAAGTAAAAGGCTTGTTCTCACTTATGAACATTGATGAAATATTACGATAATATGTTTACATAAGAGTCTAGTAAACGGTAACGTGAAAAATGTGATGACTAAACAAGATTTCTATAGGGAATATATGCTAAGAATAAAAATGGCATGCAAATGAGATAGGGGTCTCACATTTAGTATGTCCGGCTCTACACATGGGATTCCTTACATTTATCAAGTCTGGATTCCCAAGATATGTGTTGTCTCATGATATGGAAACCCAAACGAGTCGCTCATTAGGGTTTATAGTAACAATCTCTTTTACCCTTAACTATGTGCACACATAGGACACTAGCTTAGTGGATCCACGTAGATATCTAAGTCCGAAAGGTTACACCTTAGGCAAATCTTTAACCTCTCTATTCAGTGTGGGAGTAGAATACTAGATTCCATGTAAGACACATGGTGTAATGTCGGTTGTTGGGTTTGTACATAGAGTGAGGGAGGGTATGGACTTCTCTTACACATTGCACTTGTGGGATCCTAAGAGATTGTTGTAGTTGTGTTCTGTTATTATTATGTTATATAAGACTTATGTATGTTATGTTATGTATGGTTCTTCTGAATATAGCAAGTTATGATGAAATGAGATTATGAATGTTTGTATGAAGTATGTTGCTTAATCGGATAATTACTTTGATAGAGTTATGGGATTCTATTCTTTGAATTCCACAATATTTTTGGGTTGTCGACATGTTGGGATGATAAAATGTTAGGTTTGCTTATGATACTTAATTTATGTGCATACTGAATTTACTTGGTAATAAAAATGTTTTGACTAAAAATGTCCTTTTATACATGCTTTGATGATTTTTATGCATATGAGTCATACTTAGTACGTGTGATGTACTAACCCATGTTTACTTTCCTTTTCCCCAAACAATGTAGGTTCGGTCCATTGGGGATTTCAAGGCCATTTTTCAAGGATACTTGGATTCGCTTTCCCAAGTTCGTGAGTGCTCAAGTCCGAGAACAAGACCTTATGCTCTAGCTTTTAGTTGTTTTGTTTGGATGAAAGACATTGTTGTACTTTCCTATTCTTAGACTTCTTATTGATGTAAGGGCTAATTCCCGAATTTCTATTCTTGTATGAGATAGTTCATGGTGACGAAGTTAGATATTATTTTCATATATGAAGCAAAGTTGAACTTCCAAAGTTAAAATTTTAAACTTTTCTGTATTTTTATTTTATGATATATTCCATGACGAATGCTAGGAGCTTGTCTAAGACCTCTTAGAGGATGAAGCCGCGGGTTATGCCTAGGAGGTGCTCTATGATTGTGAAAAAACATGGTATAGAGCATATGGGTGATAAGAATGTAGGATTGATGTCATAGCATACCACATTGATTAGGGTCTTGTTCATGGGTTTAAAGCGAGTCACACCTATGAATGAGAGGCTATGAGATGCTTAGGAACTTCCGCTCTTTTGATATTTCTTAGTCATGCCTAAGATTCTTAACTCTATCAAGTCCTTTCTTCTAATCATTCTCTTGTGCCTATAGGCAAGGAATACAAGAAGAAGCAATGCTGGAAAGGTCAATAAGGAGAATGTGCATGAGGCGGTTCACCCTAAAACTCCTATCGAAGAAGGGGCTATTCCTAATTTTTATATAAAGGTGACTATTTATAGATTGACTCAAGTGTTATCCACTCAAGTTGCTAGGAATATTAGGATGCAAGTGAACCCCAATGCTAGCACTAGGGCTTCAAGGAATAGGAATTTTCTCAAAGATGAATCCCCCTACTTTCTTTGAATAAAAAATGGAGGAGGACCCTCAAGGGTTCATTGATAAAGTGTTCAAGGAGATAGATGCTTTGTGTGTGTCTTCTCAAGAAAAGGCAGAACTAGCCGCTATCAACTCAAAGATGTGTCTTAAGTTTGGTATGAACAATGTAATGATGGAAGGCCTGTTAGAAAGGTCTAGTTAGTTGGGAATAATTCAAGATGATTTTCCTTGATAAGTGCTTCCCATTTGAATTAAGTGAGAGGAAGATGCAATTATTTATAAATCTTGTTCAAGGGGGCATGAGCGGGAAGGAGTATAGTCTTAAATTCACTCAATTATCAAAGCATGCTCCTACTAAGGTGACGGATTCTAGGGAAAGATAAACCGATTTATTATGGGGATATTCGACCTTGTGGTTAATAAACGTAGTTCGGCTATGTTTATTGCTACAATGGGAATCTCTCATCTCATGGTTTATTCTGAATAAATCGAGGATCAAAATCTTAACCAAATTGGTAGAGAGTTGTAGAGGACAAGGACAGAAGATGGAAATTCTTCCGACTAGGTTTGAGGTTCAATATAAACCAAAGTTCAAGGAGAGGTTTTTCAATTAAGTACCTCCTAATACTTAAAGGGTCAATAAATTAAAATGTCTACCCCCAAGCCTCAAGAGGGAAAACGTGGTGGTTCTTACGTTAAAAAGCCTATTTGTGCAAAGTGTGGTGGAAATCATGAAGGCAAGTGCCTTGTTGGCACGGGCAATTGCTATAGTTATGGTAAGTGTGGTAACATGAAGAGGGTTTGCCCTATGTTTAAGGCTCAAGGAAGGTACAATGCTCAATCCCACACAAATCCTCTGAATCTTAATGCTCCAAGAAGAATCTATTCTGTTCTCTCCAATCCCGAGATAATCAAGAGAGTTTTCTATATGTTATTACTTGTATGTTTCATGTATTTTCAATTAATATTATGCATTGTTAGATCCCGGTGCCACATTTTCTTTCATAACTCCTTTAGTGGCTATGAACTTTGATATGATTTCCGATGTCTTAGATTAACCCTTTTCGGTTTCTACCCTAGTGGGTGATTCCATGGTTGCTAGAAGAGTCTATAGGGTTTGTCACATTTCTTTGCCCAATAGAGTTACATTGGCTGATGTCATATAGGGGATGGATTGGTTACTCTTTTTTTTTTGCTTCTATTGATTTTAGAACAAGGATAGTTAACTTCCTGTTTTCTACTGAACCTGTTTTTTAAATGGAAGGGAGGGAATTCAATCCCTAGTGGTAGGATCATTTTATGTCTAAAACCTTGTAAGTTTATTTTTAAAGGTTGTCTATATCATGTTGTGAGGGTCAAGGATCTTGAGTCCGAGATTCCATCTTTATAGTCGGTCCCCATACTGAAGGACTTTCAAGAAGTCTTTCAGAATGACTTGCCTAGAATTTCCTCTCGAATGGGAAATAGACTTTAGCACAGATTTATGCCAGATCCACAACATGTTTCAATCCTTCTTTATCGGATGGCTCTGACAAATTCGAAGGAGTTAAAGGCTCAGCTTAAGGATTTTCTAGATAAGGGTTTTATCCAACCAAGAATATGTCCATGGGGTGCTCCGATATTATTTGTGAAGAAGAAGGATGAGTCCTTAAGAATATGTATTGACTACCGACAGTTAAACAAAGTCACTATAAAAAAATAAGTATCCACTTCCTAGGATTGATGATTTGTTTGACCAACTCCAAGGAGCTAGTTACTTTTCAAAAATTGACTTGAGGTAGGGTAATCACCAACTTAGAGTAAGAGGTGTTGATATTAAGAAAACGACATTCTGAACTAGATATAGTCATTTTGAATTCTTAGTGATGTCTTTTTGTCTTACAAATGCTCTTGCGACTTTCGTGGACCTTATGAATCGAGTTTTTTGAAGTTATGTTGATTTTTTTGTCATTGCCTTTATTGATGACGTCTTGGTATACTCTAAGAGTGAGAATGATCATATGGACTATTTCAGGATAGCTTTTCCAGTCCTCAAGGACAACCAAATTTTTGCTAAGTTTAATAAATCTGAGTTTTGGTTGAGGTCGTTTGCTTTTCTTGATCACATTTTCTCCAGTGAAGGGTTAGAGGTCGATCTAAGAAAGACGGATATGGTCAAAAGTTGGCCTAGACCTTTGAGCCCTACCAACATGCTATGATTTTTGGGTTTGGACGGGTTCTATTGGAGGTTTGTAGAGGGGTTTTCACCTATCGCATATCCATTAATAGCCTTTACTTAAAATAGTTCCAAGAGTGAATGGTCATGTGAATATAGCTTTCAATTATTGAAGAATTAACTCACCTACGCTCTGGTGTTGACTTTACCGTAAGGTACCATAGGTTTCGTGGTTTGTTGTGAAGCTTCCCGAGTAGGTTTGGGTTGTGTCCTCATGAAACATGGCAAGGTGATAGCATAAACCTCTAGGCAACTCAAGGTGCATGGGAAGAACTAACCAAGCCATGACCTTGTACTAGCGGTTTTGGTGTTATTTTTGAAAATTTTGAGACATTCTCTATAGAAGTGCATTAGGTATGTTCATTGAACACAAGGGTCTCCAATATGTTTTCACCCAAATGAAGGTGGTTAGAACTTTTGAAAGATTATGATATGAGTGTCCTTTACCAAACTGGGAAAGACAATATGGTTGCGGACTCTTTGAGTCCCATGTCTATGTATAGTGTGGTCCGTGTTGATGATGGAAGAAAGAGTTAGTAAAGATGTGCATAGATTGGCCTGATTGGAGGTTTGACTTGAAGATTCTCCAAACGGGTGTTTCATGGTTCATTATAATTCGGTTTCGTCTTTATTAGTCAAGGTAAAGTCTAAGCAACACCTTGATCCTCTATTGATAGAGTTGAAGGTATCAAGTTAGGTTGTATGTGCCGGAGGTGAATGACTTAAGAAGAATTTTTTTTTGAAGAGGCTCATGGTTCCCGATATTTCATTCATCCGGGTGCCACAAAAATGTATCATGATCTACAAGAAATCTATTGGTGGAATGGTTTGAAGAGGGATATAGGGGTATTTGTGCAAAATTTCCAAATTGACAACAAGTCAAGGTCGAACATCGAAGAACAATGGTTCACTCAAGATATAGTTATCCCCACTTGGAAGTGGTAAGATGTCAATATAGATTTTTTTGTGGGTTTGTCTCGTACACGAAGGAAAAATTATTTGATTTGGGTTGTTGATTGGTTTACCAAATCAGCCCATTTTATTCCCGTCAAAGTACTTATTTGGTGGAAGAATATGCTAAATTGTATCTCAAGGAAATTATGAGAATGCCTGGAGTTCCCTATCTACAATTTTTGATAGGGGCACTAAATTCACTTCTCATTTTTGGAAAGCATTCCAAAGTGGTCTTGGTGCCTAGGAAAAACTTAGTATTGCATTTTATCCACAAACAGATGGTTTGATTGAACGAACCGTCCAAACCATAAAATATATGTTGAGGGATTGTGTCATTGACTTCAAGGGGAAATTGGGATGACCATCTTCCATTGATTTAATTTGCCTACCATAATAGCTATCACTCAATTGTCGCCATGGCATCCTTTGAGGCTTTTTATGGGAGGAGATGTATATATCCGATTGGGTGCTTTGAGGTAGGTGAGTTTGCTCAATTATGTCGTGAAGAAATTTCTGAGTGTTTGGAGAAAGTTTGACTCATAAGGGAAAAATTGAAGACGACCCAAAGTCGGAAAAAAATTTATGCCAACAATAGAAAGAGGGACCTTGAGTTTATGGTTGGTCAATTGGTCTATTTGAAGATATCACACATGAAAGGGGTGATGAGGTTCGATAAAAAAGGGAAACTAAGTCCCAGGTATGGGGCTCCATACAATATTTTGTAATGCATCGGGAGTGATGCGTATGAGTTAAAATTACCCATTTACGTGGCTCCGATACATTTGGTGTTCAATATATCAATGCTCAAAAGGTGCATAGGTGATTCGATGTATATTCTTCCTCTGGAAGATATAGAAGTTGATGCTAACCTTTCCTATAAAGAGGTACCGGTTGATATTTCAGAGCGGCAAGTGAAGAAGTTGTGGAATGAGAAATTAGCTTTCGTAAAGGTTCTTTGGAAGAATCACCTTGTGGAATGTGCTTCTTTGGAGGCCGAGGCCAATTTGATGTCTTAATCTTTTTCCTTCCTCTTCTAGTCAAGGTTGAAGTTAGTAACCTCTACTAGTTTTCATCTATGAAGGGTCATAAGTGTATTTTAACTTCCATGATTTCCCTTAATTATGCATGTCCTTGTGAGAATTAACATTTCATATGTGTCTTGAATTATTTGTTATTCATACTTGATAGCACTTGATTATGTGGCTCGTATAATTGATCTTATGTGATATGTCTTGTTATGAAATTGCTCAGTGTGATGTGATGAAGTTATGTATTGTCTCCTTGTAGAATATGTTCAGCTATATGAGTATGTGAAGGAAATCCAATCATGAATAATCTAAACTGATCATATGTGTGCCTAATTGGTACTCATTATAGTTTCTACCTCATAATGATCCATTGTTCGGTTTGAGAATGAAGTGGATATTTCCTCCTTTTATTTAGTTATCCTTATATATCATGTGTTGGTTTCTCTACTAGTCTTGAGTCGTAAGTTCCAAAAGATGTGTAAGCTGTCATTCGATGATGAATGTTCCCTAGGGGTGGGATATTTGTACACCTCGGAAAACGAATGACCTAGGCTAGAGAGTCACATAATAATGATTAAAATGGTACTTCAGTACCTAAACTAATGTATTTCAATTTATTTTGAAGTATTAGAGCCTAAATTTAAAAAAACGACCATGACATTCGGAACCTAGTGAAAGTGAACTAGTAGGTGTTCTTAGGCTTTCTGAATGTTCTGGAGTGTTGTATGAAGGGTAAAGCTTGTTAAATTACTTTAAATAGGTACAATAAACTTTTTAGGATCAAAATGTCTAGGTGAGCCCCCCACCCCAAGGACCACCCTACGGGTCCTTGAGGAGGACCAAAACATGTGGCCAAAAAGCTGCCCAAGGTAGCAAGCATTATGCATAAAGGGAGCATGTCCGCGTAGAGCAATAGCTCCAACATAGGCCATATGATTGGTCCACGTCGCGGACTCTATGGTCCAAAAATTTATTTTCAGAAAACTTGTGGAAACTACTCCGCGATGCAGACTTGTTCCACGAGAAAATTGTATAAATTTAAGTCATGTTAGACTTAATAAAAAGGTCCAGCAAAGCGATGTGTGTTTTGAGTATTTTAGGGGATTTGTATATATTGAATTTAAGTAATTTTAAACCTATTCCCACACAAAAATAAATTCCGAACTTCTAAACCCAATTGCTAACACTTCTCTCTAAAATTCTCTCTACACAAAACAACCATTAAAGGACATTGAACCTTCAAGAAGAAGATCAATTCTAGAAGTTTTCAACTGAATGTCGTAGGTAAATCTTCATTTAGGTATGTTTCTTTAACTGCTGGGACTGAGGGAGCATGTCCTCATTGCGAACTAGCTCCACCATAGGCCAAATGATTGCTATGTGTCGCAAACATGTCCCGTTCAACTGTACCAAAATTTATTATTGTTTTGGTATTTTAGGGGATTAGTATGCATTGAATTTAAGTCATTTTAAACTTATTCCCTTACAAAAACAAAGCCCCAACTTAAAACCCAACTACTATCACCTATCTCTAAATTTCTCTATGTACACAAAACCTCCAATAAAGGACATTGAAGCTTCAAGAAGATGATCAATTCTCAATGTTTTCAACTTAATTTTGTAGCTGAATATTCATTATGGTATTGTTTGTTTCACTCTTGGGACTCGTTTCCCCAAGAGGTCCCTTTAAAGATGTTTTCGAAATTCCCCAAAATCTAGGGGTTTTCAGTAGACATGGGTCTTCCTTGAAAAATGAAATTGTGGATAAATTATGATTGCTTAAGGTTTTTTAAGCGTATAATGATGGATAATTAATGTTTTTAACTTGAAATTCAATTAGATCCATGTTCTTCTCCAATTTCATATATCTTTGATTTCCTATGATGAATTGGTTGAAGATGATGAATGTATCAATTGGTTATATGATGTTAGATGTATTATTACTTCATGACTTACCATATATTTATGCATTGGTTATGCATTATTAGGTTATTAAAGTATAAAGTCCCATGAAGACAAAAAGGTATAAATGTTGGTTTTTGATGTACCATGGATTCACGGTACTTCCAATATTTTTTTCTTAAGATAGATGTGTGTCTAGAGACTTTTTGTAGTAGTTTTAACATGGTTTTATCTTTTTTTTGCAGGAAAGATGTCCAAAACTAAAATTCAGAAAGCGTATGAGATTTAGTGCAAAGGTGACCCACGATGGCCATCGACGGCCCGTCGTTCCATCGATGGGCTATAAATGGTGACCGTCAACTCAAAGTTCAGGCATTTGTAGAAACTCGGGGAAATATGACCAAGTGTGGGGCTACGGAAAGATTGACAGTCCGTCAATTGATTGATGGACCATCCTGTTGAATCGTCGTTAAGTTCAGAGATAGTCCTAGTATCTAGAGTTGCAGAAAGTCTAAGTATGGAACGACGGAAGGCATCACGGATCATAGACACATCGACGAACCATGTTTTTGGTCTGTCGATTGAATCAGAGAAGATGCCAGCTGAAGGATGAAAAAAAGATGCTAGGTCTGGACTGACAGAGGCAGTTGACGGTTTATCGTTTTATCAACAAACCGTCTGTGGGGGTTGTCAATTACAGCCACGTTTTTGAACAACTTTCCTAATTTAATTCATTTTAATTTTGGACAATGTTTTAGATAAATAGGGTGTAAAAACCTCGTTATTGGGGTTGGGTTCTATTACATTGATTCTTAGTTTGTTTTTGGGGATTTGGATTTTGTAACTTTAGCATTAATTCAAATTTCCAAATTTGGGTTTGAAGTGATTTCTTGTTGATTCAAGTTGAATTTCTGTATTTTCTTCAAATTTATCAAATTAAGTTCATGATTTGGTAACATTCCAGAAAATGTACTCGTCAAGTGAAGAGCCTGTTATGCTTTAAGAATAGGTATTGAGGGTATATAGGCATCCCAATGCCCAATATTTAGAAATATTGGGAATAGTAGATAATATTGGCGTAAAGGGTGTTAAACAAATTTCTACGTATTAATGAGCTTGTTTAAGAAATGTACCTGCAATAAAGACCCTAAGCTAAAAACTTATGTTTCATAGTATATGCATAATATATCTGAGGCATCCATGTGTCAAGCCTAGCCACCATAGCACCTGACCAATTCAAATGGGCATGTAGATTAATCAGTTCCCAAGGACATATTGAGGATCGTTGGGACAATAAGTAAACAATCCAAAGTAACCATCAAGAATAGTAAGTTAGGAACTAAGAAGAAACCCATGTGTAAGCACATGTGCAAAAATTCAGTTAGGGTGTTTAGGGCGGTTAGGGGCAGGCGCATATGTTGGGGTCAATCCATGTGGGGCTGAGCTTCCTAATCAACTCTAGGATCTAACTAACTTACCTAAATAGGTAACTAACCTAGGACTAACATAAATAAACTAACTAGTGCAACTGACAACCTAAGACCTAACCGGGTGACACTAACCTAGTCACTAAATCATGAAACATCCTAGTACCTAACCTAGGATGGTCAAAAAGGGTTAGTTTTAGCCCTAAAGACTTAGGGGTAATTTTATAATTACCCTAGGTAAATTAATTAATTAAATTAACAACATAGTTAATTAATTTAAATAGGCAAACCGAAATCCTTACGTTAGACAAGTAACTAACTAAGAAACATCCTAATACCTAATCTATGATGGTCCAAAGGGTTGGTTATGGTCCTACAAACTTAAGGGTAAATAAGGGTAAATTAGTAATTACACTACGTCACTTAATTATTAAAATTAATAACTTAACTAATTAATTTAAATGAGAAAACCGAAATCCTTACACTAGACAAGTAACTAACTACGAAGCATCCTAGTACCTAAGCTAGGATGGTCTAAATGGTTGGTTGTGGTCCTAACAAGTAAGGGGTACTTTAGTATTACCCTAGATTACCTAATTAATTACATTAGCAATTGAATTAATAAATTAAATTGGTTAAAACCGAAACCACTAAGCAATTTCATAATTTCGGTTAAGTCAAGTGTTCTTCAAATTCTAGTCAATCTAGGAGGGGCTTTTTAACAAATTAGCTAATTAAATTAAAAATAAAATTAATTTGTCTAAGTTAAATTCTAAATATAAGTTCCTAATACCTATAAAATCACAACTAAAACAGAAAACAAGCGTGAGAAAAACAATGAGCAAAACGCTGGAAAAAACAAAAAATATCTTAGGCGATTTCAAGGTATCCTTCGAGGTTTTCATACAAGGTGATCTTGGTAGATTAAATTCTACATAAGTTATGTGTTTTAACTCCTAGAATTCATTTTACAAGAGGCTTTTCAAATGTTTTATGAATTCAAGAATATTAAATCTAGGCTTGTTCCCAATGACATTGTTGAAC
The DNA here is from genome assembly GCF_001406875.1 of Solanum pennellii. Taxonomy (NCBI): domain Eukaryota; kingdom Viridiplantae; phylum Streptophyta; class Magnoliopsida; order Solanales; family Solanaceae; genus Solanum; species Solanum pennellii. The sequence continues at coordinate 45,170,206 of NC_028641.1, read as the reverse complement.
GTCCATCTCCCTAGTTATCCTTGGTTTCAATCCTAATAGTATGTAGATGTAATCTCGAACATGTTGTTGGTATGTGGTGCTAACTGATAATTATGTGTATGTTCTTGATTTTTTAATGTTTAATGAGTCCTATATTGATTAATATGATTAGGGTATTAGTTACACAAGATAAAGAATGTTGTAACACCTAATTGTGTTCGAGAATGTGAAGTTTTCTATAAGTCGCTTGTGAAGTTGATTTTACTGTTATAAGTTCTTCATTGAATTTTTCTTATAATCTAATTAAATGAAAAGACTTTGGCTTGATTAAAATAAATGTTTAGATTACCACAATATGCGAATGTTTGGCTCATGCCATCAAATTGTCTAGCAATATATTGTCCAAAAAGTTGAATAGAATTGTCTTGCTATGTTATTTTATAAAAAATGGCTAATGACATTCTCATGACAATTCTCTAGTGAAAGTTTGGCTTAAGCCAATAAATTAGCTAACAGTATTCTCCATTACCATATTATTTCAAAAAATTAGTCTATGCTAATAAATTGTCTTACAATGTTATTTCAAAGATATGATGAAAAATTGCTAATGACTAAGTTAAACAAAATTAAGCATGACCAATGTAACGTTGAATTCATAACCAAGGGTATGCCAATGATTGGGACAAGTCGCAACATACACTTTCCAAATGAACTATGAAAATAACTTAGTACATTGAACAAAGTTTATAACGTTCATAAAGAGTGGTATAAAGCTACAAAATGACATTGAACAATATAAGCTGAGTAATAACATAATCAAAAGCTTAAGAATTATGAACATGACAAGAATGAGTTGTTAAAATAAGTGAGACAAGTCTCACTCACACCTAGACAATCATGTTAAAGATATTCACATTAGAGAGTGTTAGTAATCGTGAGACAAGTCTTATTAACACCAACATGATAATGTAAGGTTAAATTCACATTGCATCAAGTAAATAAATGGATGACCGATTATCCAAAGAGTTAAGTAAACCTCATAACTAGAAGCAAGATTCCATTATGTTTGAGTCAACTCTAAAAGATGTAAAGAAATAGAAGTTCAGCAAAGCCCCGATTAAATACACATGAGCTTGTGCCAGCACATGTAAGCCTCATGAGATAAGGCTACCACCAAGGTGGATAAGTAGTCTCCGTATACCTCCTAGTGTTCGAACTATTTATATAGCATAGGAACTAGCTAGTGGATTCCACCTAAGAGATATAGGTATGATGCGGTGTCGCTTTGGCCGGTGAAACCACCCATTTTTGGTGTGGGGCATACACTGGATTTCATGCTTAGCTCACATGATCTATGTTGGTTAAATGCTCAAAGAAAGTATTTGGTTCACTTTAGTCGTGAGCCACCTCTTTTCAGTGTGGGGAGAAAACTGAACTTGTTTTCACTTTAGCTAGTGAACCACCCCTTTTCGGTGTGGGGCAAACACTAGATTTCATGTTAGCTCACATGATCTAGATTCACTTTGATTGGTGAATCACCCCTTTTCTGTGTGGGGCAAACACTGGATTTCATTTTATCTCACATGATATTAATGCTTAAGGTTTATTTAAGAAAGTAAGAAAGAAAGAAGAAGGAACGTAAATTCAAAGTGACCTAAGGAAGCAAGAGATTAAGAATATCGACCATTAGTGTTTGATATAAATGACGTTTTCAGCAAATAATGGGCATAGCCAATGATGAATTCTTTTATTATGCTAATAAAGGGGAGTAAAACATAATGGAAAATCAATGTCCCACATTCTCCATAGCATGAAAATGATGAAATAAGTGGTCTAGCAAATTAAGATTGTCTTAATAAGATTTCATGCCAAATTTTAGTTAAGTCATTTCCGTAGTCCTTCATATTACTTACTTGATTCATTGTAGGTACGGACTACAATGAATCATTGCACTTGTAAGTAAAACATAGGATCAAAGGAGATAATTGAATTACATAAAAAGAAGATGAAAAAGATTGAATAAGAAACTAACTGTTGAAAAGGGAGCTCTCAGGTTAGGGAGGATCAAAATTCAAAATTTTTGCTCGAGTTGTTCTAAAATAATGTTCATGATTCTAAGGTCTTATGTTCATATAGGAAACGAGTTGTGTGCTTTGAATGCAATAAAGTATGTAATATTCATACCATAATTCACAAATGAGGAATTAGGAATGTCTAGTGATGTCACTTTCTAGAAATGGCACGTTATTTTAGGAAGATCGTTCCTTGATTATGCATAGTCCTTATGTGTATGTGTGCATACACCCATACTTAATACTAGTGTGTACTAACCCTATACTATTCTTATCTTTATAGATGCAGGTCAGAGAGAAGGTTGAAGACTCATCGAAGCTGTTTGGATTATTGATCTCCAGACTTTGGTAGGTCCTCTTGAGTTCGAGGATGCTACATTTATCTTTCTACCCTAGCACTTTAGACATATCTAGTGGATGTTTTCCCTAGCATTTATTTTTCAGATGTTTATTCGAAGCTTTGTATTAAGGCCGTTTTGGCAAACTATGACATCATATATTGATCTTTCCATTTGAATTGTTTCATAAAATGTAGATGGTTGTTTATTCTTTGAATGACCATATGAAGTATATGTATACTTCACTATGATTTAGAAGTTTTAAACTTTTCGCAAATTTAACTATATTTCTTTTACGAAAGCTAAGAAGAGGCTTGTCTGCGACCTGCGAGAGGTTAACTACGTCGGTTGCATTCCGATTCCAGAATTGGGATGTGATAGATTTATTGTTTATACACTATGAATTGTGTTTTATGCATGGATAACTAAATTCACAACAAGGGTTATGGGAACCATTGGTTATTAACAAAGTAAACCTAGCTTAATAATAATTCTCAAATACGTTATTGTATGCATTGATAATTCTTTCGGTTCGAAGTCTTTTTAACGAGTGTACGCGTTAGAACTCACCTTATTGCTACTTGCCAGACCAAGGAGGTTGTTAATAGTAATTATTAACATATATTTAGTTGGATACTAAATAATAGGCTAGTCTCGATTGGTGCAAAGTAATATCTAAGACATACATCGAATATGATGCTTAATATGAAGTAAAGGTAAGGGTTAGACGCTTAGACACACATAGCCTGACCAAGGTACGGGATGAAATCCTCTAAATGTTGGACCAAGGATTTAGAGATACCTAACTTATCACTTTGCATGCAAAACACTACGGAAGAATTGTTATTATCTACGAATACGACGTTATGAACCTACGGGGAACAAGTATTCCCTAATTTCTCTCACAATTTGATAAAAATCAAACCTTTACTCGTATATCTTGTGTTACTTAGAGATATTAAAAGACTTTTGCATAAAAAATTCCCCATTCAATTATTTTTTTTTGAAAGAACTTGACTAAATCTAAGTAATTGTACATTGAAGTTAAGTCTAAATAATTTCCCTCGTTGGATCGACCCCAACCTAATTGTTGGGTTCTGTACTTGATACAACCGCTTATACTTCTTTAGGGAGGTGTAATTTGAGCGTATCAAATTTTGACACCACTGGTAGAGAAATTGGCTTTTAGATTAACCCTATTAACTTTACTGAAGATTAGTGAACGATTTCCTGATTTTACTTTTTCTTTTGTTTTTGTTTTTCTTAGGTCTAGCTCTAGTGTATGCCAAGTACATGGAGCCTAGGAGAACCGATAGTTCCATTTGACCCTGAACTTAACCGTAAACTTCGAAGAATGCAAAACCAGTAGAAGCCTGTAAATCTTGATATGGGTTTATAAGGCATCCTCCACCACCTGTTGATGCACACAATCAGGTAGTTGCAGAAAACTAGGCTTAGAATGCTATGAGGATGCAGCCTCCCATCCCACGCCCTCAAGAGTTATATAGGGGCCATGTCAACATTAATGATTCTGATGGACCTCTAGTCCTACCTCGTCTACCCCATGGGCACATGTTCCTGGTGACTAGTAGTTTGATCCAGATGCTCACCGCAAGGGATTTGTTTTCAGGGATACCATCAGAGGACACCCAAGTTGTGTCGGGAAGGTTGACTTAAATATGAACATCATCAGGTTGCGGGTGTTTCCTCTATCATTGACGGGAGATGCAACGGGATGGTTTACGGAGCTACCCTATAATTCCTTATACACTTGGGATCAGTTGAGAGATGTATTCATAGCCAAGTACTATCCAGTGTCCAAGAAGCTTAATCACAAGGATAAGGTGAACAACTTTATGACAAAACCGGGAGAGTCGGTAAGTAGCTATTGGTATAAGTTTAAAGCATTTTTTAAAAGTGTCCCAAACCACCGCATTTATGATGAGTCGTTGAAAGCGTACTTCTATCTTGTTCAAGATGATAAAAATAAAGTAGTACTCAATACTATCGCTGGTAGTTCTTGTGGTGATTGCACTTATGCCGAAATCACAAATAAGTTGTGGAAAATTTCTCGCAACAATCAGGCTTGGAGTACTAGAAAGATAGACACTAGGAGAAACACCTTTACAGTACAAGCTACACATAATCAGGCAACAGATGCGATTCGTGAAGATATGACTCTTATGAGAACTGAGCTCGGGTTGGTATTGAAAATGTTACTAGAGGTGCAGAAAAGGTAAATGTGGGGAACCACTTGACTAAACCACCACGGCAGCGGATGAGTACTATTATTAAGAGGATACTTATGCAGTGAATGATCAGACGCTGGGTTTCCCACCAAATTCCCAAGGCTCCAATCAGGAGAATTGACATTGAGGTTAAGGAAATCAAGGTTTGAACTATGAGAATTACAATAGAAAGGGCTTGTATGTTCGAGATGGAAACTACAACAATGACAACAACTTCAACCGGGGTAACTATGGTAACAGAAATGATCGAAGTGGGTCCTATGTTCCACCTCAAAATTGGTAAGTTGATCCCAGGGATGGTGGAGGTAGTATGGCGCGAGTTGATGATATGTCGCAGAAGATGATGAGAAGGTTTGATGCTAGTAATGAGCACGCCAAGGAATTGAGAGGTGATTTTGCTAATATATGGAAAAAAGTGTATGCACATGCGATATCGATTGAGTATCTTGAGTTGCAAATGGCCAAATTTTTTACTACTGTGATCCCACGACAATCGGGCACTCTTCCTACCAATACTATTCAAAATCCTATAAATAATGGACATTGCATGATAGTCACTACTCAGGGAGGAAATCAAACTATTGATCCACCTATGCTGTCTGTGGTAGAAGATGAGATGTGAAAAGATGAAGTGGTGGCGAAAAACTAGTGGTGAATTGGTGAATAAAGTGGTGGAAGAAGCAGTGGTACCCCAAAAAGTGGTCCCCTTTCCTAGAACACCACCACCATTCCCTCAGAGATTAGTGTAGAAAACTGAGGATGGTAAATACCGGTGTTTCATCACTATGTTGAAATAATTTTACATCAATGTCCCTTTGATAGAAGCTTGAGAAAAAATGCCCGGTTATACAAAGTTCATGAAGGATACGGTTGGAAAGAATAGATCGATATGTTTTGAGGATGATGACGGAATGCACATTGTAGTGCTATTGCTACAAGGTCTCTTGTGAAGAAGAAGGAAGATCCGGGCGCTTTTACTATTCCATGTACCATCAGATTATTACACGTTGTGAAAGCACTATGTGATCTACGTACAAACATAAATTCATGCCTCTTTCCATTTAGAAGAAATTCTGTTTGAGTAACCCACATTCCACTACAATGCGGCTGCTTATGGCCGATCAAACAGTGAAAAGGCTTATTGAGATTCTCCATGATGTTCTGGTTAAAGTGGAGTCTTTTATATTTTGGGATGATTTTGTGATTCTTGACTGTGAGGTGGACTTTGAGGTCCCTATTATTCTCGTGAGGCCGTTCCTTGCTATTGGTTACACCTTTGTTGATATGGAGAAAGGGCAGATAAAATTTATGTTGAACAATGAAGAGGCAACATTCAACATTTGTAGGTCCATAAAGAAGAGTGGTGAGCTCCAAACGGTATCTACTACATCCTATAGTGTTAAGAGTACATGTGAGGTACAAATCGAAGAGCACCAATGTGTTGAGGCACCAGTTTCAGTGATCATAAATTTTGAGAGTGATGGTATTGAAGAGCATGGGTCTTTGGTTGCGGCACTAGAACGAGGCGAATATCAGTCCAAACCAAAAACATTGGAGTTAGATATGAAGCATCACAAGTCTCTACCCGCGAAACCATCTATTGAGGAGGGTCAAAAATTAGAGCATAAGTCCATACCACCTCATGTGAGTTATGTATTCCTGGATAGAGACAACACTTTTCTGGTAATCATTGCATCGGATTTGAATGTACAACATATAGAGTGTTTGGTGGAAGTTTTGATGAGGTTCAAAAAAGAAATTTGTTGGACTAGTGCGGACATTATTGGGATCCCTACAGTATTTGTTCATGCAAAATCCAAATCATGCCCTATCATAAGCCAATTATTAATCACAAGAGATGGCTGAATCCACCTAGGAAAGAGGTAGTGATGAAGGAGATCATTAAATTGTTGGATGCCGGAGTCATATATACTATTGCAGATAGTAGTTTGGTATGCCCTGTTCAGTGTGTGCCCAAAAAAGGGGGACTAACAGTGGTGCCCAAAGAGAGAAACGAGCTTGTTCCCATGAGGCCGTTGATAGGATGGAGAGCTTGTATGGATTATCGAAAACTGAATGCATGGATTAAGAAGGACCATTTCCCTATGCCCTTAATGGACCAAATGTTAGATAGATTCGCAAGAAAATAATGATATTGTTTTCTTGATGGTTATTTGGGTTTCAATCAAATCTCTATTGCCCCGGAGGATAAGATAAGACCATCTTTACTTACATTTATGGGCAGTTCACATTCAAGAGTATGTCGTTCGGGTTATGTAATGCACCAACTACTTTCCAAAGATGTATGATGTCGATAATCTCCGATATGGCGGAGGACACTATTGAGGTATTTATGGATTATTTTTCAGTTGTTGGCGACTCCTTTGATCGGGGTTTCAGTCACTTAGCTGATGTTCTCAAAACACGTGAAGATTGCAATCTTATGCTAAACTTGGAAAAATGTCACTCTATGGTGAAAAAAGGTATAATATTGGGCCATCACATCTCGTTGAAGGGGATAGAGGTTGATTGAGCAAAAGTTGAAGTTATAGAAAGGCTTCCTCCACCCATCTTTGTAAATGGTATGAGAAGTTTTCTAGGACATTCTATTTTCTACCGGATGTGGTGATGATATCCTAATCACCGACAAGAAGGTGAGAACCCAAGTACTCTCTTTCGGATTCAGGAAACAACTCTCAGAGATCTTTTTTCCTTTGGGAAGACACAGGAGCGAAACAATCACCCTATTGATATTGGAAGACCCAACGGATTCTTCCAATGTATCATTTCTGGGTCCAATGGAATTCATAGGTATAGGAAGAAGCCCTATCAAATAGAGATTTTTTCTTTCGACCATATTTCGATTGTTAATACGATATATAAGGACCGCTACTACAAAGAGTATTACACCCTTGATCGTGAAATATCGATTGCTTGGTGAACCCTGTGAATTGCGTGAAAGTAGGATACTCGAAATTCGCTATTAAGGATTTCTCAAAAAATTACACATCCTCTGTGCAAATCACTTGAGAAGGAATGCAAATTCTATTTTGATGAATCTTGTCTGAAGGCTTTTGGAGAGTTGAAGGAGAAGCTGGTTTCTGCGCCCATAATTATTTCTCTTGATTGGAGAAAGCCATTTGAGGTGATATGTGATGCTAGTGGGGTTTCTCTTCGTGTGGTATTGGGACAAAAAAGGGATAAAATCCTTCACCCCATCTAGTATTCAAGTAAGGCCCTAAATGAAGAACAAAAGAACTACACCGTGACTGAAAAAGAGTTTCTTCGGGTGGTATTTGCTTTCAAAAAATTCCACTCCTATATGCTTGGCATGAGAGTCATAGTTCATACTGACCACTCCACTTTGAGGTACTTGATGGAAAAGAAGGATGTGAATCCAAGGTTGATTAGACGGGTGCTACTATTGCAATAGTTCGAATTTGAGGTAAAAGATAGAAAAGGGACTGAAATAAAGTTGTCAATCACTTGTCAAGATTGGATGATGAAGTTATGTTAGAGTTGGGTGAAAAGTTTGAAATTGATGATACCTACCCTGATGATCATGTATTGGCCATTTCTCATGACTTAATTCCATGGTTCGCCCATTTCGCGAATTATCTGGACAGTGATATAATCCCTTCGGACATGGCCTTACATCTGACGAGGAAGTTCCTGAATGATGTGAAAAAGTTCTTTGGGGATGAGCCTTACTTATACCGGAGGCATGGCACTTCTCGCCTATGTGTGGGAACCGTAGTGGTATCCGGACTGCCCCAAAGATTTTGTAGATTGGGTACTATTGGCCAACCATTCACCATGATGGTCATGAGTTTGCAAAGTCATGTGATAGAAGTCAAAGAGATGGGGGAATTTAGAAAAGGCAAGAACTCAATTTAAATCCCATTCTAGTGATTAAGTTATTTGATGTATGGGTATTGATTTTATGGCCCTGCTTGTGAGTTCTCATGGGATGAAATATATACTTGTGGCGGTAGACTACATGTCAAATGGGTGGAAGTTATAGAGCTTTCTAACAATGAAGGGAAGAGTCAGCAAGTTCTTGAAAAGAACATTTTTTCCAGATTTGGCATGCTTAGGGCCATTATTAGTGATGGTGGATCACACTTTTTTAATAATTTGTTCAAAAGGTCTATTGGAGAAATATGGGGTTCGCCATAATGTGGAAAATCCGTACCATCCATAGACTAGTGGGCAAGTTGAGGTGTCTAATCGGGAGATCAAACAAATGCTGTCGAAAACGATAAAATGTTGATGATGCTCTTTGGGCCTACCAGACTGCATACAAGACCCCCATAGGTATCTCTCCGTAACAACTTGTATATGGGAAGGCTGGTCACACTACTAGAATTTCGGTCTAAAACAACAGTTTAATAAGTGTTGCAATAGGACCTAAAACCGTTGCTAGAGTGCTACAATGACGGTTTTGCAACTGTCTCATCTGCTCGTGTCACTATAGCTCTTTTGCAACAGTAAATGTCACGGTTTCTTAAAGCATTGCTATAGGAACCTCTATTGCAACAGTTTTCCGTCTATCTATAGGCACTATAATATTCACCAGTTGTAACGGTTTACAATTATTGCATTAGGGGGTTGTGGGTACTGTTAGCAACTGTTGCGATAGATTATGTTGCAATACATTGTTCTTATGGAAACACTCTATTAATATATCATGGAAACAATTTGAATTGATATTGCAACATTTTGATTTTCAATTGCAACCAATCTATACGGTGTAATGTTTTTTTGAACATGTTGCAATAGTTCAGGTTTCTTGGCATTTTATATATATATATATATATATATATATATATATATATATCAACAACAATTCATAAAAAAATCTCTAAATGAAAATCACATTAAAAAAATGATGAATTATATTTAGCCGATTCACATAATAATTCAAAATATCCTAGTAATCACAATATGCATAAAAGTAAAATACATATACCAAAATAAATGTTTTCAATAGTTTGTACATGTTCCATACTAATATAAAGTAACTCAATATATTGTATCTTAACAAAGTTTCAAAGTGTCACGAAGCAAATAAGTCTAGATAAAGCAATAGGTTTGTATATCTTTCAATCAATTAGATCAAGTAGGTCTTCAATACTGCTTTCATGTTATATTCTCCACCTATAGAAGTCCAGAAAAATAAAAGATTATTGAGAAAAAATGTTGAATAAAGATAGTTCAAGTTTACGTAATTATATCTTGTCTCGATCTACTCCCCATATGTGTAAGTTAAATAATAAAACATTTCATTTGCTCAATAAACTGTGCATAAAAAAAACCCAAAGGAATGGCAGGCAAGCTTTGAAAGCAGGGCTACAAGGATCAATCTCAATTTGTGCTTATCAGAGAATTCACACAAACAAACTGCACAATCATAGGGCTCATTAGGTTCAACAATCTCTTTGTATAAAAAAACAAGTAACACATCAATAAATGTTTGATTTAAACAATAATCATGTAAATCGAATAACTATTGTAACTGTCTTTGCAAAGAATCTGAAGAAGAAAAGTGTTTGATAAGAAACCTAACTAGCAAATGGTGCAGACAATATTGGAATAACAGGACAACTAATATAACTATAATGAAAAGAACAACTAGAATTATCTTGTTTCTAGTGGGGATGAAGAAGATGAGTTTAGTTCCTTGTCAAAAATTAAACTTCAACCAAATGAAGGAACCAATCATCTAAAAAACACAATCTAAAATATACTAGGCTTTGGACAAATAATCTCAAAACGTTACATGGATGTGGTCATCCCGGTTGGTACTGTGCTGCTTTAGGCAAAGTTGTGAAGTAGTTTGTTTTTGTAATATATTCACGTTTTCTTTTCAATATAGAGTTTTATCATATGATATTTTCTCATCCATGATAGTCCTATGTTCAAAGGGATTTTCAGTATAACTTTGTGAAGTGTTCAACTAGAGAAAACATTCAGCTTCTAGCTTTAGAGGATATGGGGAGGAATTTTTATAAGTTCTGAATGTTTGATTATTACGTGAATGAATGTTGAATAATTGGAACAGTTCCAGCTTATGTTATAAGAAAATATTAAAGAAGTTGAATAGGAGGGAACTCTAGCTATTACCTTTGAGATGAATCCTAGGACAAGGATTCAATATCAAGGTGCAACTTGTTAAGCTAAATCTCAATTCATTGCCTTTTGGTTATTTAAGAAAGAACTAGCAATAGCTAGCACTTCATGTTTTTCCTTGAGCCTTATATATTCAAACTAATATCAAATATATCAAGGGATGATAGTTTTAACAGAAAATAAAATCCTAAGTCCATAAAATAGCGCGTGGGGATTTACTTTATTGGCATGAGCATAGTCCCTTGGTTTAGTGCTATGAGCATAGTGCGCGATGTGTTGGTTAGGTATATGTTACGAGTTTGAACCTTGGTACAGATGAAAGCCTGATATTTAAGCGAATATGAGTAGAGTGATGGACCAATATTTATTGAGTTTATAATTTAAAGGGCATCACATCAGTTTTTGTTCAGTCACCAGATAGCACTTTCAAATTGTATTATCCAGACGAAAAGGAATCATCTGCCACTTGTGTATTAAAAGGGTATAACATTTTTTAATACAACGGAAACATATGAGGAGAATATGTAAACCACATTCCAATGTTACGACTCAACTTCACCAAATGAACAAATCAACTCCAAAACACATTCGAAAAACAGTTCAGTGATAGAGCAAATAACAAGAGATAGTGAAACCACACAGAAAATGCGAAAGATAGAAACTTTACATATCTTCATTCTCACTTAGTCACCATGATACAGAAAAACAATACTATAACAATCCATTTATATAAATAATCACTTTTGACTTAACGACCATATGTAATGTGCCAAAAGCGCAAACATTTTACTGCTAAGTAACTTTTAGTAAGTCAAACAATTTAACCAACATGCCTATTAGTCTTTGACACAAACTTTTTACTATTTTTTTGCTTGCTGTAAAATGTAAGTTGTATCCGGCAATCTTAAATGGCTCAAATTGGAACTGTTTTTCTTTTAGTGGGTGCTGGGCTGGTTAGGCGATACAAATGGCTCAAAAATCGGTAATATAGCTTTGTACTGAAAGAGAGACATATTAATGAAAAAACATTCAAGGGGAATATATAGTAAAATAAACACGACACTCAAATATAGCAACATTAGCAGCGTACCAAAGTATACAATGATATCTCAAAAGTAATTTTCAAGGGAAGGAATTTTAAAAATAAAATAGGAAGGGACTGAACTTGCAAACTTTATTCAAACCCTTCCAATTCACCATAACTAGTCAAATTCAAGTCATGGAAGTTATCTAGGTTGACCAAAACCAACAAATGACTAGTCTAAAATAGGTCTGCACCGGCATGAAGAACCAATATTACTCCATAGAACAAATCCAAGATAACAATTTGTGATGAAGCTCATCTAAATATTTTGTAAGTAAGTAGATTGATCGTTACTCCCTACGCCAATTCTAATAGGTGACCATCACAAATTATTCAAAGGCTTCTTAAAATGCACAGAAGTTAGAGAGAAGGAAATACGCTTGCAAATTATTTAGCCAACATAGCTTTTGAAACTTCAGGTAGGCTTGCAATTCATGGTCTTTCAGATCTGTCGAGTCAAGCAAGGATGATCCTTAATTTAAACTAACAAAAAGTTATTAAATCTTCGCGTAAGGACTAACATCAGCGTAGATACACACACAAATTTTCTACAAAGTAGCCTTTACAACAACAGTTCATCTATGTCAGCAATAGGCCAACCCTTTAGTGCTATATATTTATCGTGTTCAACCGTCAAACAATTTCACTAATAAGTAACAGCCACAATAATTTCACAATTTATGATGGCACACTAATGAGATAAAGTTGTACACAAAGAGTGAGTAGAGAACTCAACATTCAACTGGAACATCTATAATTATAGATGGATGAAATAATTAAGTGAAGAAGAAGAAAAAGAATAAACGACATACATTGATGATTTTTTCTACAAGATGGGAGATCCAACTGTTTCATATTCTTCAAAAGTGATTTTAGATTCATATTTTCTTTAAAGTAATGCTACAAGCCTACAACAATCATATAAATTAAGGAAATCATGGGTTTATGTTGGTCAATTTGCGGGTTTAAGCTTAAAAGACAGAATCTTAATCAATTGCTAGTAACATAGAGTAAAAAAATCTAAATCAAGTGTTAGTAACATGGTGGACATCAGTGATAGGTCATAAGCATCAACAAATTATGAAGGTTATGCCTGCAATAATAGTAATTTGGAGTGGAAGAAATATCATTAGACATGGGGAAACATGACACATAGCATTGTTGTGTACCAGGTTACTCTAAATGTATAGCAATTTGTAATAAAAAAATTTCCAAGTTTGAAACATTTCCCCACCAACCAATAAGACATGGTATAATTCTTAGAGGATTACAAGACATGAATATATTATAAGAGTATCATTGGAAACCCACAAATGAAAATAACATCAAGTGTAACACAAATGGTGCAAGTAAAGTAGTCAAGGAAAAAGTTAATATACTTATTGCCTAAGAGATCAAGAATGTAACTTATCTATGCACAAGAACAAGAGATATATAAAAAATATACTACAAGCAAAATGAGAGATACCCTTGAATATTAGAGTTATTGTGGAAGACACTCTAGCTCTACTGAAAGATACGACAATTAACATTGAACACATATACAGGGAAGGGACTTCATTAGCTTGCTATCTAGCTAATTATGCATTTTAGGTGGAAGGACGACAACAATATAATACACTTCGAGAGTTACCATCACATGGGAGGAATTTTCACAATTTCGACAAACAGGAAGTACCAAATTTTAGAATAAAGAGAAAGATAACCAACTGAATAACTATTTTATAATTCATCTGCAGATACAAGTCCATTTCAAGAAGAAATCAACGAAGGATTAACTATAGAAAAGTCACAACACGGGCTGTATGCTATTATGACTGGAAATAGATCTAAAATAATGTCAAACAATAACACATTTTATAATTTAATGGAGCGAAAAGATTAGGTACATCAATAATTAGAAGAAATTTATAAAGGAGAAAAGAGGGAAATAAGAAGTATGATGATGATATCTTAGAAATTATCCACACATGGAATTTCACAACAACTTATATACATCGATAAAACGGAAAGAATCCAACTGAGAAATGCAAAAAAGGGGAGCATTTACCAGTTACAGCCATGGCTATAGATCAAGCAACCATGGCAGACTCGACCGAAGGCAGGAAGTGTTGGCCGGAGTAGATGGTGCAGTGCTCTAGATGGTGATGATTGGCAGAGACAATCACTTTTCAAACCAATAGAAAATTTTAGTTTATCCCATTTTCATTTTAATTTATCTCTTATTTTTTTGCTTTAATTTAAATCTTTAACAATAACGAAAGTGAACTTTGACAATCTACTCAAGTTATATGTGAAATCAATGATACAACAGTATTCAAACCCAATTGAATAACTCATGGACAAGAAATACAACATCAATGTCAAGTTAAATATGGTCTAGAACATTCAATTTTACCATAACTCCAACAAAACATTAAACCCACAATAGCTAAAACTTAATGAAAAAAACAACAATCAGGTAAATACATCAAATATACTAATCACACCCAATGTTTAAATACAAAAGAAGACATTCAAGAAGAAACCTTAAAATCTCAAACTTGTAATTTTTCCGGCTATAACATCAAAGTTCAAAGAACAGACTCTCCAGCCGTTGAGGAAGAAAAGCTCCATTTCCTTAGATTTTACAAGAAAACATACCATCCTCCATTTCATTAGATCTCACAAGATGTTTGAAGAGATATATGGGTTTAGATTCGAAGAAATTTATGTTTTCCCTAAAATGAAAGACATGAAGAAGTTACCATAAGATTAATATCCCTGCCAAGCTCTACAACTTTTGTATTCCATCGATCTAAACTGTTTTCAACTTCATCTAATCTCCCCAAATAGATGAAAAAATAGGTCAAAGAGAAGAAGATTTACAACTTTTGTGTTCTGCTTGTCGAACAGAGGAGAAATGAGCGTTGTTTGCCTCGTTTGTATGTAAATCTGATAAAGAGAAACGAAAATTGTATTTACATAAGTAATTTTCAAAAAAAATATAATGAAAATCTTTATGCAGGTTCAGCAAAAATAAGAGTGGGAAACTATGGAGGAATTTAATAAATGTTCCAATAGAAAAATATTCACATTAAATGTTGCCATAGATAACTTTATGGCAACGATTACCATAACCGTCACAATATGTAGATCTATTGCAACAATTTTCACACAATGGCAACAAATTTATTACTTAGTCGTAGCAATAAAAACCAATCCTTTTGGAAACGGCTCAAACAGTTACAATAGACTCTCTATTGTAATGGTTTCTTAAGCTTTGCTAAAAAATCTATTGCCGTAGGCCTAATTTCTAGTAGTGTCACTTGCCAGTTGAGTTAGAGCACAAAGCCGTGTGTGCGATGAAGAGAATGAAGATGGATTGGAATGAGGCAGTGAAATAGAGACTTAATGGGTTGAATGATCTTGATAAGTTTTGCCTAAAAGCATATGAAAGTTCAGCCATCTACAAAGAAAAGATGAAAAAGTACCACGACCAAAATATTTAAAAGTGAGAATTTGCGATTGGGGACTTGGTGCTTCTATTTAAATCTAGGCTACGCTTGTTTCCGGGCAAACTCAAGTCCAAGTCAAAGGTACCATTCCCTTTTATTAAAGTGTTTCCACATGGAGCGGTTGGGTTGGAAACAAGGAAGGTGCAAAGTTCACTGTCAACGAGCAACGAATTAAGATCTACCTAGGGCATGCAGAGAGTATCCATGAAGTGGTTGAGACATATCATGTTGATGAAGTCTGAGTAATCAAGGATCATGCGTCATGCCGCGACGTTAAATAAAGCGCTTCTTGGGAGGCAACCCAAGGTGTATCCTCTAGCAAACAATAGATTTGTCTTTTCTTTGTAGGAATAGTTGCACTCTCTTGTTTTGTTATGTTTTATTCTTCTTCATGCGTTATTTTTTTTAGTGTTGCCTAGAGATTAGTTTAGGGTCCGTGTCTCAAAAGTATCAAGAAAAACAAAAATGAATAGCTTATTGGGTGTTCAATGTGCTGGGACCAAAACGAAGAATTCTGCAGAAAATGGTCTGGTGTACAGATCTACGAACCCCATCGACGGGCCCTCTTTTCATCGATGGATCGTCAATGGTGTCCGTAGATCCCAGGTATGTCTTGAAATTTTGTCTATGTGTTTGTACAATAGACGGTCCAAAAAAGATCCATCGACGAACTTACACACCGTCGATGGGGTGTCATCAGTTCAAAGAAACAGTGACCAGACCCGACCCAGCCACTTATATTAAACAAAAACAATTCATTAACCTCCAAAACCATTTCAAATTCTTGTCCCAACCGTTTCACTCCCCTTATTTCCTTCCTTTTCCATCATAACATAATATCTCGTCCTTCCAAACTCCCAAATTCTCCCAAATTCCCAAAACCCTCCTTTTCTAAAATTCTACTTAGTTGTTCTTGCTTTTTCCGGTTGGTGTTGAAAGGAGGGCACGTAGGATTTTGAAAGGATCACTCACCCAGTCACGGCACTACAGTTTTCAGATAAAAAGGCTCCTAAAATGGACATCCTTTATTCCAGGGGAAGGTCAAAGTCCGTGGCACCATCACATCGGATGATTGTCACTTCAGACGATGAGAGGGATCCTAAATATGTGCCCTCAGGCACCTGACCCCTAAACCATCTGCACGAGCCTCTCGGGTTACCCCTAAAAAGGTGGCTTTCAAAGTTTTCACTGCCTCCCAGTCTAATGAGGAGAGCACACTAACCGACACACTGTCTGGGTCAGCCTTGGAATCTGAAGGAGCGTATGGCTCCAAAGAGGCATCAGATTCAGAGCCGTCCCACTCTACAGGGTCGAATGAGACCACTTCCTCCAGTTCCGGATCACCTTGAACCACTCTCCTAGAGGTGCTTGCCCTCAAAGCCTCGTCTGATGAGTCTCATAGCTCGGAGTCTACTTCGGTACCCCAAGATTATATCCCTGCACTAGTTCTTGATGAGACAAACTGATGGTGTGTAGATGGTCAGGATCAGGTCTACTGGAACTCAAAGGTTCTAAAATTACAAGGAGGTGATGACTCGGTTGGTGACAGTCGAGCAGAGAGTTCTCACAAGAAGCCTTCACACAGTCCTTGATATGTATAGATTGTTTACCCTCCAGAGGCTTGAGGGGATGGCTAGGAGTCTGGGGTCGCATAGCGAGGAAATTGTTCGCGATTTCTATACCTCAGTTATGGTGGCTCTTTGAGTTTCTTTGGACAGGCGGGCGTAACCTGCCAATCAGGTCCCACTCACACAGGTTCTAGTTCGAGGTTGTTGGGTGGACATTTATGTTATTATCATCCCTCTTTTCTTGTATGGCACCTCTACAGATATCACTAGGACCCCCTTGACCTCATAGTTTGATTACAGGTGGGGTATGGTCAAAAGTGGCCAGTTTTAGAGGACCAGCGATCAGAAATAGTCTACCAAGAGGTGGCTTGCACAGCAACTATCCATTGACGGTGATGGAGAAGACTGGGTGTTAGACGCGAAGGCCTTGTCAAAAAGACCAACCTCACTTTCACAGCCAAGTTCTTCTGGTTGTTAGTCCGCCACCGCCTATATCCCACGACAGTAGATAACATTCATAAATGGGATAAAGCGGTATTGGTAGCAACATTGTAGGCCGGGTTGTAGATCGACTTCGCGAAGTTATTAATCTCAATTATACATAATGTGGATTTTAAGACCTCTACTACTTACCCATTCGCTTGTATGATATTCCATTTATGCAGGGATAGTGGAGTGCCCATTTGGCACCATGATTCCCTTCGTACTCCAGGCGGGACTGTGGATATATGTCTCATCAAGGATGAGGCCAATGTGGCGGCACCTCAAAGAGGTCTTAGAGTTGAGTTACAACCGCTGAGTGAGAATTTGGAGGATATGGTAGAGTTAGCCAAAGGGGCTGATCCTGCCACTTTAGAGCCCACTGATACCACCCCGGATGAGTCCGCCCCTTGCGCTAGTAGAGCACCCATTTCCTCTCAGTCTACTCCACCGTCTACATCACTGGTTCAGATAGAAAGGGTCCAGAAGTTATAGGCCCAGATGAACACCCTATTGCATCATATTCATCCTTTAATTTAGTAATCCATTATCGAGGCTGAGGACTATATTTAGAAGTGGGTGGACTAGCAAACAGAGCGGAGATTCAGGCGGTTAACAAGCGCCTTGATGCATTTGAGCTGCGGGTTCTTCCACGCCATCCCCCACCATTTTCTTGACCACTCTTCAAGAGGTTGTGGTAAGTTTGCGGGCTGATGTTGACTGCATTCTGGAGATGAGGGGGACTGAGCCCGAGACAACAAACGTCGAGCTAGCAGAGGACACTATGCTTGCGGCCTTATTCACAACCCCTACTGAGTCGCCGCCTGAGCCACATGTTAGGACCAAGAGGCACTGTTCCAGCTCCACAACTGAGGGATAGGATGCCCGTGCGAGCAAGAAGGAGCGGATTGATCTTGAGGCCTTGAGGAGAGCCTCTTTGATTGATGTGGAGACCCGTCAGATGAGGGCTTGAGGGTTCGCTTCTGGGGCATCTAGTTCCAGACTTAAGGTTGTTGAGCGGAGCATCACTGATGGTGCAGAGATTGTTGTGGGAACACTGAGGGTGACCCTACTACTAATGATGTTGTAGGATCCGTGAAACCAGACCCACCTACTTGTTGAGCGTCGGCGCTATGCGCCTCAGGTTTGCTTCACCTATATTTATTTTTATGCAATGGGGACAATCAATTGCTATTTTGTTGAGGGTGGGATGAATAGAAAATGAGTGTTTGGGTGAAATCTTAGTAGCACAACTCACGAACCTCTCTTAGGGGTTTTCTTGCCTGTGTTCTTTTACCCCAAGAGACTGATTACTTTACTATTGAACCGACATGTCGTACCTTGTACAAAGTAATGCATGATGGATAAACATGAATGCTATCCCATTCTAAGAAAATGCTGGCATGAATAGGTATAAAGAAGTTGAATGTGTTGGTTCTAATCATGACAGAGAGATGCACTCACTGCATGACCCTCAAATGAACACTCAAACTATGTGTCTGACAATCTGATAGGGTAACGAGATATAAAGAGAGTGTGAGGAAGTTTTATTGTTCCACTGTTGGTACCTTGTTAGAACTTGCTCGGTTATTCCTTCATTAGGAATCTGTGTTAGAGGAATAGGAAAGTATCATAGGCCCTTATTCAAATTAGCAAACATCTAGCCTAAAATAAAGTGAACCAAATGAAATTGTTATTCTTTTTGTATCCAAATATGTTGAGCCTATAATAGGCCTTTCTTTTCTTCACCAAATAACCTTACCTAGGTATAATGTGTTGGCCATGGTCCCTCCTTGGACATGTGTACCTCAACATAGGCCAAAAGCTTAAGATGAGGGTGGCTAATGCAGAAACTGACCTCGTCTTGGCCCTGACCCAACCTTGGTTAATGTGTACCTCGACTCATGGAAAAGCTATAAGTTGAGGGTGACTATTATGATTGATGACCCGAAAAGTGGGTATGAAAAGACTAGTGTAGAAAAGTAAAAAAAAAGTGAGCAAGAGAAGTGACTAAGTCAGAATGATCAATTGAATTCAATGAAAAAAAAAGTCACTTCCACAAATAACAAAGGAAAAAGCAAGGCAAAGATGACAAGAAATGAAAACAAGGGCATAAGAGATAATAAAAGAGCAAGGACGCTTAGCCGTAATATCAAGTAGGGCAAAAAGTCACTAAAATGTACCCATATGTACCATAGTTGACCCTGAGCCTACGTTACAAGCCAAGAAAGTCCTATCGTGATCCTAGAGTCTAATGTGGTGAAATTAAGCAGTGAATAGAAGGGCAAGCCTATGGCGACAAGTACTAACTGGGTGTGAATTTTTTTTGAGTGTGAGTGTTGAATAATGATCCTTGTACCCAAAGTTAAAATCATGTGCAAAAAAGAAGCATTTCTTTTGAAGTGTGGGCACTAGTTGCAATATCGGAAAGTTGGTACCTTGGCGAGAGGCAAAAGAGTGGAGGTGTCGGTGAATGGTGAGTTTATGTCATGGTCTGATCCACATGAGTTAGCTTATCAATCCTAAGAGTTGAAGCATGAACTAAAGCACAGAAAAAGTTCGAATTGATAGCCATGTGATTGCGAAAGCTTATAAGAGGATAGTTTTGTACAAAGTGTTGTGTTGAGTCATAGTGTGTCGCTTGATGACAAACAACGAATTTAACTTTAGGATGTTGATGTACAGTGGATTCACGATACTTTCAATCCTTTTTTCTTAAGATTGGTGTGTGTCTAGAGACTTTTATAATAGTTTTAACATGTTTTTATCTTTGTTTTGCAGGAAAGGTGTCCAAAACAAAATGCAGAAGACAACTGAGATGTACTGCAGAGGTGACCCACGAAGGCCATCGATGGCCCGTAGATGGTGATCATCGAATGAAAGTTTAGGCATCTGGAGAAATTTGAGGAAATCTGACCATGTTTGGGGCTACAAATGATAGATGGACCATCCTGTCGAATCATCCTTATGTTCAGAGATAGTCCTAGTACCCAATGTTTAACAAAGTCTATGTACGGAACGATGGAAGACATCGACAGATGTAGACGCATTGACGACTCGTGTTGTTGGTCCGTCGATTGAATCAGGGAAGATTCCACTGAAGCATGAAAAAAAGATGCTAATTCTTGCCTGATGGATGCAGTCGACAGTCTACTGTTTCATCGACGGACCGTTTGTGAGGGTCGTCGATTAAAGCTACATTTTTGGACAACTTTCTATATATTAATTCCATTTAATTCAGGACAATGTTTTCTATATATAAAGTGTAAAAACCTCATTTTTGGGGTTGGATTCTATTACTTTGATTCTTAGTTTGTTTTGGAGATTTGTGTTTTGCAACTTTAGAATTAATTCAAATTTCTGGATATGGTTTTGAAGTGATTTCTTTTTGTTTCAAGTTGAATTTCTAGATTTCCTTTGAATTTGTCAAAGTAAGTTCATGATTTATTGTTTATCCACTATGAATTGTGTTCTTCTATGCATTGGTAACTAAATCCACAACTAGAGTTGTGGGAACCATGGGTGATTAACAAAGTAAACCTATCTTAATAAAGATTCTCAAATAGGTTATTACATGCATTGATAATTCTTTCTCTTAGAAGTCTTTTTAACGAGTGCACGCGTTAGAACTCGCCTATTTACTACATGCCTGGAAAAGGAGGTAGTTAATAGGAAAAGAATTAACAATATAGATTTAGTTGGATACTACCTAATAGGCTAGTCATAATTGGTGTAAAGTAATAATTAAGGCATACATCGAATATGATGCTTAATATGAAGTAAACGTAAGGGTTAGTAGCTTAGAAACACGTAGCCGGACCAAGGTACGGGGTGAAATTCTCTAAATGTCGGACCAAGGATTTTGAGATATCTAACTTATAACTTTTAATGGAGAACAGTTGGGAAGATTTGTTATTATCTAGGAATACGATGTTATGAACCTATGAGAACACTTACACCCTAGTTTCTCTCACAATTTGATAAAAATCAAAGTTTTACTCCTATTACTTGTTTTACTTAGAGATATTAAAAGACTTTTGCTTCACAAAATTCCCCTTTAATTATCTTTTTTTGGAAAGAACTTGACTAAATCTAATTAATCATATATTGAAGTTAAGTCTAAATTATTTTCTTCGTGGGATCGACCCTAACCTAATAGTTGGGTTCTGTACTTGATATGATCGCTTATACTTTTTAGGGAGGTGTAATTTGAGCGTATCCATTTTTCCTTGATATCAATTATTAAAGATGAATCACTTATATATTAGTGTTGCTATATCTAATTTGTTATTGTTGTGTTGATGACAACGTACTCTCATCCTTAACCAAATACACTTGAATTAGCCGTGAAGTATGTGTGTATGTGATTGTTCGAATATTATATGATTGAAAGGTACTTCTCATGATTATAATGAATTGTTAAAGTGAATTTTTTATTCCCTTTCTAATGTTTGTAAAGTGAAATGATTGTTCTCACTTATGAACATTGATGAGCTATTATGATAAGATGTTTACATAAGAGTTTATTAAAGTCTAATGTGAACTAATGTGATTACTAAAGAAGATTTCTAAAGGGAATAGATGCTTAGCAACGAAAGGGTATGTGAATGAGATGGGGGTCTCACGTTTAGTAAGTCCGACTCTGTTTCCTCAGGTTTACCAAGTCTGGATTCCCAAAATATGTGTTGTCTCATGAGATGGAAACCCCTATGTTTAGAAAATTAGGGTTTCTTGTAACAATATCATTCACCCTTTACTATGCGCTAACGTAGGACTCTAGCTTATTGGATCCTCCTTGATAGCTATGTACGAAAGGTTACACAATAGGAATGTTTTAAACCTCTCTTTTTGGTGTAGGAGTAGACCATCGGATTCCATGTAGCTCACATTTTCTAATGTTGGTTATTGAAACCTCTTTCCCTAATATAAAAGCAAATGAATAAAGGAAATGTATGAACTCTCACTTGGGCTTTCTTAAGTGTTTCTACATAGTGTGAGGGATGGTATAAGACTTCTCTTACACATTGCACCTGTGGGATCCTAAGATATAGTTGTAGTAGTGTTATATTATTATTATTATGTTGATTAAGACTTGTGTATGTTAAGTTTATTCTAATTAACATAGCAAGTTATGATTAAATATGAGATTAAGAATGTATGTATGGAGTAGATTACTTAATGTGATACTTAGCTTTGATACGGTTATGTGATTCTCTTTTTTTCATTGCACAAGCATTGGTTGGGTTGTCTACATGTTGGGTGATACCATGTTGGGTTGGCTTATGATGCTTAGTTTATGTGCATATTGGACCTACTTGGGAAAAGCATATTTTGACTAAAAATGTCCTTTTATACATGCATTGATGATTTTTCTGCATATGAGCCATAATTAGAACGTGTGATGTACTAACCCATATTTTCTTCCTTTTTCTTCAAGCAATGTAGGTTCGGGCCATTGAGGATTTCAAGACCATTTATCAAGGATACTTGGATTTGCTTCGTCAAGTTGGTGAGTCATCAAGTTTGTGGACAAGGCCCTGTGCTCTACCTTTCAGTTCTTTTGTTATGTTGAAAGACATTGTTGTACTTTCCTATATATAGACGTCTTATTGATACAAGGTTTAAGTTCCAAATTTCTATTCTTCTTTGTTTAGATGGTACATTGTCACAAAGTTAGATTCTATTTTCATATATGAAGCAAAGTTCAACTTCCAAAGTAAAAGTTTTAAATTTTTCTGCATTTTAATATTATGATACATGTTAATACGAATATTACGGGCTTATAAGACCTCTTGGAGGAAGAAGACTCCGGTTACAACTAGGGGGGTGCCCTATGGTCATGACAAGAGGCACTTTCAAACTAGTGAGCCCCCATTGAAACTACGATTTGTAGGTCTCGACTCATCCGCTACAGCGACGCCCATCTTGCTCTAGCAGCGTCGCTGTAGCGACATACTGTCTTCTACAATGACACAAATCGAGACAGAACCTTTTCAGGGAAATTTCAATTCCCTATTTTTGCAACACACTTTTAACCCACTAGCTCAAGAAGTCCTTAAGGGTAAGATTGATTCCCGGAGATCTATTTATACAATTTCAATTTGGTAAAGTCGTACGAATTCCTTAATAGTTCTCTAACCAATAATGAAATCAAACTCATATTTACTCCACCCATTTTCTACTAGATTTTCCTACACCTTGATGACTCTGATTTCCTCTAAATTCATACAAGGTTGGGAAAATCATAATACTATAAAAATATTTTTCCATCCCCGATTTGTCCCTCGTTGGAATTTCTATAACGACGGGAACCTGTTGTTACAATTGGAAAAATATAACGATATGCAAAGAGTTCACATATTGTCTATGCAACTTTATAAGTCCTCATTGTAGTTTTACATTCATGTTCGTTCAACAGTGAACACTATTGAAGTCATTGATAAATTTGCCTAAGAACATCTACGTTTCAAGTAGATGCAAGAGGTGGAAACATCCATTAAAAGTAGATAAAACACAATGTAAAGAAGAAAAACCCAAATATTACCACACAAATAAAATAGCATTCGTACACAAGGTGGGCCTCATCCCACCACAAATAAAAATCATTTGTGCTCAAATGCATATAAAGGTATCCAAAAGTAATAAATATAAAACAAAAATAAAAGAAGGTAGAGAGGGATCATAGCTACTCAGTAGTTTCATCTTCCTAGGCTTTATTGCCCGATGCATCAGTGCTTAGATTGACCTTAGAAGGGTCAACTCCATTGGATCTAGAAGTTTGTGCCTTTGCTAAGGAAGCCTGCATAGAATCATTTATCCTTATTTTTCAGTTTAGATCCAACCCCCTTCGGGGCTTCCATAGTGTCCTCAATCATATGTTCCTCAGTTTCGGCTTCTAATTCATGTCCACTAGTTGGTTGAGGCATCTATGGAATATCTAGAATCGCTATTATTCTAAATATCATTGACATATCGGTAGATTTCAAGTAGTACACGTATTTTCTCAGCTCGACAAAGGTTGCTTTTAAAACCATCAAGCTCACACATTACTATCCGATAGCTAGGGCATCAATGATAATTCTTAGTGGTGTCATAACATCATTGAACGCAGTCTAGATCATGCCAGGAAAGGAGGTCTTAAGTCTTGCTACCCGGCAATAAGCAAACATGGATAGCAGACCTATTTGGATTGAGGATGCCTAAGTGATATAAACACAGGAGACAACAACAACATTAGATAAAGCAAGAGTGTCAATAAGAGTAGTAGTGGCACTAGATGAACATGAAGACCTAAGGTACGGAGTAGGCCGAGATTCCTCTTCATGTATGGGATCTATGGCTACCTGAGTTTCCTTTTTCTTCCTTTCTGCTTGCCTTTATGTACTCCACTTTGATCCTTCTGATATTAGTGGAAGATGTGGGAGTCACTTCTCTATCCTTCTTGGTATCTCTATACACGAGCTCTTTCGTAAAACACAATGATCAATAATGGGAATGGGAGAGAGGTCTTGCTCAGCTTTGCACACAAATGGATTACAGAAGCAATAATCGTCCCCAAATTTATCCATGTTTGCTTCATAATGCAACCCATACAAGCTTCCTTACAAAAGGTGAAGAATTTATTCATTTTGGGATGGTATAACTATTCTGCTAATGAATGTGATCTTTCTTTTCAGTTGGAAGTCCTTCTGCTAACCACTTTGGAGCATTATCATCTAAGATTAGCGAGGCTAACCACTTTTCATCACATCCAGTTTCTCTTTTGTGATCAATTGCTAGAAGAGATCCTTAATCATAGTTGACATGCGCATGAATTTGTTAATAGACTCGCTATCAGAAGTGACCATACTTCATCATACAACTAGATAGCCAACCGCTTCAAATGATGCTACTCTTCTCTTACTTTGAGGTACTAATGCACGTATGCATTGTAAAAGTCTCTAACACACACATTGGTATATACGCGCCATAGGGTGTATTAAAGATTTTGAATTTTTGATGTTTGGGGAACTCTATAATCTCTGGATATGTATTAGTGACCTCATCTATGGATAACCATTTTCTTCAATAAATTTTCTCAGCCCCTCAAATTTTAATATATTCAATGATTTAGATGAAGTTCTGTACTTGAGGTTCCAGTTCTATTACCTGATCTAGTGAAGGAGTGGTCGGAGTAGTAGACGAAGAATGTTTGATCCGAGATGGATTATTTAACTTTTTAGATCATAACTCATTTCTCAGTGCCTCCATTAGGTCATCTTCATCTGAATTCATATTCTAACTTTCATATGTTGTAGGGTCAGTGGTATAAAAACCACTATTATCGGGCTTGCATATGTTGACTCGAAGGTGTTTTCCTTGCCTTAGTGTAGTGACCTTGTCCCGGCATGCAGTTACATCGTCATTGATTGTAATCCCTTTGTCTTTCACTTGGGGAAGATTTTTGGTCATGTGTGCAAACTGTTAGATGACAGTTAGTAACAACATTTAAGAACATAGGATTAACTACAACCAATCTATCATATCATTTCGGTGAGGTTCCAAATCATTAGGCGAATATGAAGTTGTTGGCTGAAAGAATAGGCTCAACTATAATGACAGGTTGGTGAAGCGGAATCTCATTTGGAGAATCGCCCGATAACTTTCGATGATCCAGAACTAGTCCCCTGAAAGTTCCAATGTATCATGGGATAAGGGATGCAGACAAAAAGGTGAGACAAGAGTACTTTAATCACGGAATGCTTTTTTGCGACCAGAAGAAACTCGCTGAAAGTTAAAGACTCCATCATCAAATTTTGACAGGAAATTAGGTATGAGAGAGAGATCTTAGGCGATCCACCGAGTGATTCATTGAGATCCACTTAGTTCGCCAAACAACCGATTGTGCCTACTTTTGTCATCTTGTCGAACTCAAACTCAACCATTTCAACAACATCGTTTGCACAACCCCACAAGATTTCCCTTATTTTAATTCACAACTAAAAGGGTTTTACAATCAAGATAAAATGACCAAGGTTTATAAATTTAAAACACGCAAGCACACATTTTATTCTTATTAGACAATACTAGCACATATCAACATGATATGATCATTGCAAAAGAGTACAAAATTTATAAAAGTAAACATGTGATTCAAAAACCAACCTTAAGTGTCGATTGCAATATGATTGAAATTTAAGCGGCAAAGAACTCCATGTTACAAGCACTAATCAAGAACCATATATATGTATTGATATGAAATTTTTGAGTTTACAAATGAGGGAGATTGATGAGCTTGAACTTTTTGAGCTTTGCGCCATATGTATCTATCTAGTTCACATTCATTTGGCGATGCTACTAAAGTTCGCCAAACTATTTTGCGAGGCGCTGAATAGTTGATTACCTCACCGAGTTTTAAAGGAACTTTAGTCAATATGAGGTTCCAAACGACGGTCTATGTTGAATATACAGAATAGGTCGGTGACTGACAGACAGAATATTTCTTGCCAATCTTTACTTTCCCAACTCTCTCTGTCTTTAAACCTGCATCACTAACACACCATTATTTTAATATATTAATTCAAAGGGATAACACCTTGGGTTGCCTGCAAAGAAACGCCTTATTTATAGTCGCGGCATGACTTTCCCTTTAAATCTTGATCAGTGGGGTAGAGATGAGGCATCACGTGGCCCTTTGTATCTCTACTAATTGTATTGATATGAATTGGGAAGTAGTTATATAGTTTAACCTTGAGACAACTTCATTTATATCAACAACCACCTTTTCATGACTTTCTACTTTTTGAAGAATGATGAAAGCGTCTGTGCTATTTGTCTACCCTCAACCGTTTTAGTTTTTGCATGTTTGCAAGGGGAATTACCTTGCTATTAACTATTGTTAGTTGTTCCCAATTTTACAATTTTCTTGGTTACTAGATTCATCTCAGTATACAGTGTTTCCAAAATATGCTTTTTCTCAGTCTCATCTTTGGTTATGAAAATATTATTTAGAAGATTAATTGATATTTCATAGGGAAGTGCGAGATTCCTCCTGAAATCATGTTTTCGGCCATCATTTTATTTTCAGGACAAACACTTTTATAGAAGCAGTAACATGTTTCTTGAGATTCCATGAGTATGCTCCTGAAGGAAAAATTCCTTAAATTTTAGCACAAATCATGAATTGACTCACTCTCCAATTTTCTGAAACTGAGGGTGTTATCCCTAAGAGACATCATCCTTTTAAGGGAAAAGTCCATTTGAGTTTAGTAGCTACTAGACATGTTCTTTGTTCGTACTCAGAAAAGTAACATAAAAAAAATAAAGTTATTAAAAATATAACTAAGAAGAACAAAAATCTTACTAAACTAAAAATTCTGAAGTGACATCACTCCCCGGCAGCGACAAAATTTTTATCGGTGACTTCATCAATGACACAACTTCTAATGCAATGGTCGACAATCATACCTTAGTATAGTAATCCAACCAAGGGTTGGGGGTAGATTCCACAGAGAGTGATTGTAAGAATTAGTAGAAAATTAAAATCTAGTACTAACTAGTCATAGCTAAACACATTATTGTAAAAAAAAAATATTAAATCAAAGGAGTGACGCAAGCATAAATTGTCGATGGGGAGTTTTTTCACAAGTAATAAGTAAAAACAACGAAATTAACAAAGTTTTCTAAATCAACGAGAGGGGGGGTTCTTGATTTGGGATAGGAATATGGGATAAACGAGACTATTGGGTACATGATTATGACAGAAAATCCACAGAGTGCGACTAGGCTAGACTTTAAGGGGGATAAGCTTTCTCTCGAGCAACTTACCCAATTTCAAATGGGTTCCTCTTGAACACTCACTTAAGGCATGAAGCAGTGCGTCTTCCTTAAATCACTCACTCTATCAAGCTGGAGTGTTTGGTGTGAGAAGAGGGTTCACCCTCCAAGATAAACCTCATGTCGACTTGCTCCTACTCACCATCAATTCAGTAGTGTTAGTTTCTCGACCTTTCACTCGAGCAAGCGAGAAACACTTATATGAGATAATATTTGCACATAAAACCTCATCATATTAATGCACAAAGACTCACCAAAATCACATTCAAACTAAGAATGGACTATCAACATGCAAGACCCCACAACTAATTTAACCCATATTTATAAAATTACACCCCAAGAATTGGGGTTTTAGTTAGACATACAAAAATGAGTTTGCATTAAAATGGGTATGAAGATTTATGTCTTGTTACGATCAAAGAATGAATAAACCAAGAGACACAATTCCAAATTTGTAAAGACCCAAGAGTACCCCCTAGGTGTTACACGGTGTACTTGACCTCTCGGAGGTCTTGTACAAGCGTATTAGCTATCATTCATGACATATGTATGAGAAGTAGTGCGGAATCAAAACTTTTCGCAACATAACTAAAAAACTCTTAAATAAAACATAAGGAACGAACTCTCATCATCACAAGACAACTTAGACATTTCTTAATATCATAGGGTAACGGCCCTTTTTACACTGAAATAAACATACTAAGTCTTATACAATGTGTTTATTGAAAGAAACATAGTTCATATCCTCGAACAAATGAAGACATACCGATCATGAGAGAAATCTACTTCCCAATATTCACCTTGTAGGAACCTTTACTTGCCTTCCACCTATACTTTTAGAAATATAGAAGAATATAGAGTTAGTACAAACATAGTACTAAGTATGTCAATATGCAAAAGCATGATTAATGAGGAAATTTTCGTTGAAATATTTTTTTATTCCATTTTTGGTAAAACCTTCATCAATCAAGTGTACTATCACATCAGAGAATACTCTCTAGACGTAACTGGAGTCGTCGTCCTCTTTGACGACTAAGACTAGCCTCTTAGCTTACATCATTACATTCATAGGTCAAAATATGCGGAAATTTAAAACTTTTTACTACTTCTACATTGATGTATACGTAGACCTCCACATATAAATAATAGATATATATCGAGTATACATAGACCCTTCGTATAGGAAGATTACTTAGTCTTCTACTTTTACTGCACATAAATATATATATAGAACACAACATAGTCTCTAATAGTTATCTCATCTCATAACCATCTAATAAGAGTATATCAAAATGGGCCTAGCCCATACATCAATGAAACAAGACAACATATAGGTCATACAACATTTAATATCCAAATGAAAAAGGAAAGAACACAAGAGTCTAAAAATTGTAAAGAAATATCATAGGCTTGATAGCGGCATCGCCCTCGGAAAGTGAGGACCTACACTACTTGGATGATTAGCAAATCCAAGTCTTTTTCAAGTCGTCTCCAAAAATCCTTTAATGACTGGAACCCAAAATATTAGGAAAATGATGAAATGGGGTTACTACAACACTTGTACTAAGTATGTGACCATATGCACACATATCATGAAAACATACTAAAAAGGACATTTCATTAAGTATGCAATTTTCTTTGAAAACCTTTATGCACATACAACAATACCATACCAAATCAATAAGACATAATTCATTAAGATATAGACATGTACATCACATGATCAACAACGTCAAAACTAGTCAAGTCAACATGCATATCATGTAACTAGACATATAGTCAAATAACTCTATCATCAAATCATAATAGCAACAAGCATGAACAAGAGTACAATTAAACATTACCAAAGCAATAGAATTACTCATGAACACCTATCAAGTCAACAAGATCAATGACCAAGAAAATCCCCATAACATTACTGATCCATGTAACCCAACAAAAATCATGGCCAACCTCCTACTTCACATAGCATAGCATTTAAGAGTACATATCATAATACTTTAACAATGTAGACCAATACATTTTCATAAGTGACACCAATCAACATATAGTATCAACAATGTGCAAGTTTTTCATATACATATCATGTATTAATATAAGAATATATATACATAATAAAAACCTCCTAAAGATCCCTTGAAGGCAAACTAGTGCCAGGAATAGGTAGAGTCCCATACCCCCTACCTAAGCTAAGTAAACCTCTAATGTTACGCTAGTTGGTTTGTACATCATTACTTCATTTAATTTTAGGGAACACTTTCCTTAACCGACATAGACCATAAGAGATAAGTGTGGAATCCGGTGTTGTAAAACCTTGCGTCGAAGGAAGGTGGCCTACCGTCCAAAGTAAAGCCAAACATAAATGTAACTTTCTAGGTAGATCCACTAGCTAGTCTAATTTATGGGGAAACATAGTTCAAGAACCAAGAGATAGGTATCATCCCTCTACATACAACTTGGTAATTGGGGCCTCCTTTCATGGGAAACCAATGGATTAGTATCCTTCATAGGGGATTCAACACCTCATATGGAACTATAAGGTGAATTTTTCTGTATGGAAAGTCAACACCTCCCAGTGTCAAGTTCACTTGGCGCTAAGCTAAGTCCCTCTTTGAAATATTTTTAATGTCTTTATTAATCATCATAGGTTAATGTAAGCCATAGGGACTAACCCTTGTATAAACATCATCATCATCATAGCTCAATAAGAATTGCATGAGTATTGTCCTTTCATTACAATTCACATAGGTGAGGTTAGCACATTAACATATAAACATCATAATAAGGCACATTGTTATATCATCACCATCTTTATAACATTTACATCTTAGCCAAAACCTCAGAAACCATAGTCAAGACATTTCAATTAAACATCATACCAACCCTACTGCAATACAACATCATGACTTAATCACACTTAACCATAATTGAAGTGAGTAATAGGGATCACAAGACTTACCAAGTCTCCTTCATATTTCATCATCAATGTCTTACCATAAACCCTTAGTCTACCAATTGAAGTTGTAGGATCATCATATAACCGTAAAAAACATGATAGCAAAATCAATTGGATCATTATATCACAATTCATCAATAGTTCATAGCTTCAGATAAGATACTTAGATCAATTCACAAGATACATCATAACCTAGATCAACTTTTCAAGAAGTAGAACTACAAGACTATAATTCATCCTAATCTATTTATGATTGATAAAACAACATAATCTAATAGTAAATAAACCAATTAACTATTCAATTGAACCAACATTACTCAATTCACATCAAGATTACAACCTAGGTTAAGGGGTAAAGGTCATCTTCTACAAACTAGACCAATCCATCAAGATATATCATAATTGAGTTTAAATACATGTTAATATATTCATAATATCAAAAATTAATAATAAACAAATAAGTTCATAGCAGAAATTTTGAGATTGGAAAAGACCCACTTGAAAACCCTATTGAAATCAATTTGATGGAACCCTTTGAGGAAAAAGGTCTCAAAAGTTAAATAGATTATATACCTTACTAATTGATGAATATTGATGGTCAAACTTTTACTATTTACAGACCTTCAACCCTACCCTAGATTGGTCTTTAATGGAGTTCTTTACTAGAGAGAGAAAGAAGAGAGAAGGAAAAGAGTGTTGGGTTTGTGAGTTATGAGAGTTTTTAGTTAGTCTTAATTAGGTTTGGGATTTATATAGGTGGTTAACCAACTTAATTAGACTTAACCTAACCCCTAATTAACTTCCTAATTAAGACAATTAATTAATTAACTTAAGTTAAAACGTGCAGTGAAAACATGCCCTCACAAACGACACCACGATTGATGAATCGTGGTCAATCGACGGCTAGTCCCTCCTTCCGTGGTGCACATCCATCGTTTGATTTAGAGAATGTGCAAAATAGTTACTTCAAGAATTTCGCTAAGTGTTGGTCGACGGATGGCATCGACGCCCCGTCGATCAACCTACACCTCATCGTTTCCCTTCGTAGGTGAACACTGCCCAGGCAGTCTTGACCCCAAAATGCAAGGATCCTCTTCAAGGGCCCTTGGTTAGTCATTGGGAAGTCGTTCCTGGACGTTTTGAATATGAACTAACTCTAATACGTGTTAGAAACCCTTCCACCAGTTTCGTCATTTTCATACTCTTAAAAGCTAGTAAAATTGGCCAAGGTACGCTACCACCTCATTGAACTAGTTTCCAGACGTCGTGGATGTACTTGGACGTTTTGGCTTCTAGACTTCCTAGATGACTTATATTCATAAAATAGACCTTAAAACATTGTTTAAACTTTATGAAACTTATGTTATCCTCTAGAACACGTCTTGAATTTTTGAAGTGTTACATGTACAAGACATAATACAAGTCCTTATCTAACATACAAGTTAAAACTTCCATAATTCTCTACACTTAGTGGCATTCATTAAGCAACCCATTTGTCTTTTAGACCTTCCTATCCAAAGTTATCCTAAGACCCACCTAGGTAAGACATGAAGATACCGCACATACAACCTCTTCAAAACAAACCTAAGTGATCCTTAAGACTACCGAATATAAGCATACTTCATGTCAACTCAACAAGTCAACATTCATTACTAGGGGAAACATATATGCATCTAACAACTTCACATAAAGACCATACTCCAAGACAATCAACAAGTTACACTAGTTTAATGTGAAATTAGTAACTCGTACCACTACTTCCACTTAGTGCTCCTTAGGAATCACCCTAGATTAGGCACATCACATTAAATTTTACATAGCTTTCATAAACATTGGACACAAGATCAACATTCTTCATTAACACTACACATATAATCAACATGCTTCATTAACATTGGACATAAAGTCAACATGTTTTATTATCATCATATAGTAACCCATTCATTCATTTTCATTACAAGGACACACCAAGACTCCCTCCAAATGTCTACCTGTGCAATGGATAAATAGTGTAACATTCCACCACCTACCCTAGGTAGTAAAGCCTTAAGAAGACTTAGTTCATTACATTCATTTGTAGGGGCTAGCTTTAACCAACATAGACCATGAGAGCATAACATACAATCCGGATATTAACCCCTACCAGATGATGGATCCCCACTTGCTTATGGTTGGGTTCTTCTTTTAGACTTTACATGGAACACCAATAGCTAGCCCTATGCGAGTGCTTATTTAAGGGATAAGGAGATTGCTTCTAAGTACTATATCTCAACTCACGAAGAATGCTCATCTCAAGAAGTACATTGGAAATAACATCTCTACTCAAGAAGATTATCAACCCATTTGTCAAATCCTCTCGGATCTAAGCATGACTCCTTATAGGAGTCTTAGACATTCATTACATTCATTGACTATTTGTTAAGGGATAGGTATTAAGTACTACATCTCAACTATCAAAGAGTACTTTTCCCTAGAAGTTACTTTTGGAATCTTCATCTCAACGCACAAAAGTATCCAACCTCACACCTATCATTCATTCATTGGAAAACTCTTAGGAATATTAAGGTTTGTACTAGACAATACATCTCAACTCACGAAGAGTGTCCACCCAAGAACTCCCCTTTTTTCATTCATTAGAGTTCTTAGGAATATCAAGGTTTATAGTAGACATTACCTCTCTACTCAAGAAGAGTGTATACCCCCAAAATATGCCATTTCCATTCATTATAGTTCTTAGGAATATTAGGGTTAGTACGAGACAATTCAACTCTAGTCACAGTGAGTGTCTACCCCGGAATCCCCATATTTATTTATTAACTTCATTCATCCATTCATTCTGTGTGTAAGTATATGTGAACAACACCTTTCATATAACCCTTATCATTCTTTACCTTTAAATTCTACACATGATCAATCTTAATTCATCATAATCAACACACAATCATACATCACATTCACATTATACTTCATTTAGACATAGTATATTCAAAGACATAAATTTTTAACATCATAGGACATCACATGCTTATACATCATAACATCACTTTACTTCACATTGAATTCCTTCTACGCCATAATAACAATTCACATCTATAAATATATATATTCATATACATAAGTAAACACCGCCACCATAAGTGGATCATACACTCAAAATAATTCAACAAGAACTAGACAATGTAGATCAACTTACCCTTCATCCAAGCCTTGACCACCTTTTCTCAATTCTTCAATAATTCATCATAATAAAGAATAAATAATAGTAAATAGTAACAATACAACTTATGAAAACCACAATTGAAACATTGTCTACTCATAATCATCAAATCCAATTCATAAGTAAAAATTTGAGAATTTTCATGATCATTGATTCATTGAGTTTTTTACTATAAAACAACCAATTAACATCACAATCAATCCATTAACACCCTTTTATGCAAGAATCTATGCTTAAAATTCGAAATAGAAAAATTTAGGATTTTGAAACCTTTTTGAAAAGCCTTTCGATTGGCTCCTTGATAATAGAAGAATCAAGGATGAAATACATACCTTATTAGGATCAAAATACTCAATTCTAGCTCTATCCAGAGTGCAAGCTTTCATGGAGTCTTGAGAGAAATTTTCTTGGGAGAGGGGTTTGGATTTTTAAAAGTGAATTCTAAATTAGGTTTTAGGAGTATAAATAACTTAAAAAACAAAAATACCCCTAAAATTACCGCTCATACATTTTAACAGAATTGGGGTGAATTTAGTATATCACTCCAAGCATTGCCGAGTTCTAGAAACAAATTGAAGGCCCAAACGACGCCAACCACCTACTAGCACTTGTTTGATCGATGCCTCTTCGCTAGGAGTCCATCATTTGGGATAAACACCCACATACGTTTAGGTCCAATCGAGGCCAAAGGTTGAGTGTCCATCAATTGAACGACTGGTCGTCCGTTGTGGCCATCGTTTGACGTTGCCCGACAACATCTTTGTTAAGAGATGGGGTCCTCCTCTAGGGCCTTCGTGGGTCCTTCATAGAGTCTTAACCGGATGTTGAACCCCTAAACATGCTCATATAACTGTTAGGGTCACCTCCAAACAATTTCGATACAAAATAACTCATAAAACATGCAAAGGCACACTAGCACACACAAGACTAGTTTTCGAACGTATTGATCGTTCTTTTGCGTTCGACTTCCAAACTCTTTAAAACAGACCTCTAAAGCTATTACTCGTCATTTTAACACATTATTAACTTATGAAACACATGTGAAGCTCTAAATTAACATAGTCCATTGTGAGGGTCATTACATAATCCTTGGACATAACACCCTTCTGGTCTTCAAGTTCTTCTACAAAAACCCTCTCAAACATAGAGATCAAAAAGTGATAAAATCTGGAAAAAAAAACTAAGAAAATATAATACTTTTTTATAATAGTCCGATAATTTTTGGTACTAAGCTAAAACACTCAACAAGTTGATATAATTTTTAAATATTGATGCTACAACGGATCACTTGGTGAAGTTAGTAGAAATCACCGATCAAATAGGCAATTCACCCTTTGGTGACTTCATCATCGTCTTTCTCTTAGTCAAAGCATCTTCGTGTTCAGTATCACTGGGGATAAGGTACTACATCGTTGAACTTCTCGATGATGATTTGACTGTCCTTCCAACCTATCAGTGATTTTCCAAGTGCACTCGACGATCCTAAGATCTTTTTTTTTTTCGTTCTTTGCATATTCTTTGTTCCCTTTAGTTAAGTAGTGTCTACAGTTTGCGTCAAACTCAAATACTTGAAAGTTCAAGGTTATTCATCACTATTTCTATCAAAATATAGACCTAAACGAGTCCAATTTACGGACTCATAAATTTTAATGACTAATTTGTGAATAAACACTATTAAAATATGTACAACTA
Source organism: Solanum pennellii (assembly GCF_001406875.1). Taxonomy (NCBI): domain Eukaryota; kingdom Viridiplantae; phylum Streptophyta; class Magnoliopsida; order Solanales; family Solanaceae; genus Solanum; species Solanum pennellii. Next base: position 45,134,127 of record NC_028641.1, on the reverse strand, counting down.
ATTTTTTTCATTCATTGTACGAATCATTATATATTTTTAATATGACATTGGTATAAAAATTTATGTAATTTTTTATGAAAAACGTATGATACTAAGATTAAATTTGTATGAAAAATTATATTTTTTATGGTAAGAATTTTGTATGAATTAATTTTTATTTTTGACATTATAATGGTATGGAATTGTGCATAATAGTGGGATGAAATTGGTGTACTTAATAAAATATAGCTATTATCTAGCTATAAGATGCATGATTTTAGAATGTATCTTGCAATGACATGTTCCCGTTGTTATGCAGAAGCCAACATGGAAGAAATTTGAGCACGAAAACTTCTATATAGTAACTTGAAAATTTCCCACCTAGGCCTGACTTGAATGAAATCTAAGTCAGGTGAGGCCTAAGAAAATATGATAATGGATGGGGAATTCAATTATGAGTTTGATAATGTGGATGGATAGACAACACGTTGAGGAGCCTGTAAGTCTTTACATAATCGAATTCAGGCAAGTAAAACTAAAGAAATTAATCTTGGCGTGAAAGGGTAGTTTTAGAACGTCAATGTTTGAAGGTGTACAGTGAAATGGGATCTTTGAACTAAAATTTTAAATTTCTATCTCCATGCAAGCCGCTTGGTTTGGGTAATTTCTTCAATGGCTGGGCGGGGCTGCTGTGGTGAGATGGGCTGCGCTGTGGCAGGCTAGTCCCGACTTAAACACGGGAAAAACCAAAAAACATTATTTTGTACAAAAATCTTGTTATTTAGAGCTAACGGATTATCCAAGAAAGTTTCTTATAAAATTCCCTTGAATTCTCGTGCTAAAGGTAAGATATATACTTCCTTAATCCGTATTTCAATTCTTAGAACCTAGAATTCTTGTAATTTATCATTGGGTGACGGTTTTAGCCTTTTGGAAAACCCTAGTTGAGAAATAGGATCATGGGCTTGCAGTTCGGTTGATATATGTTATAATCTGGGTAAATAAGACATTTTTTATTGATCCTTGCATCAATTGCTTGTTTTTAACCAAGAACAAGCTAAAAGACAGAAAGGGAAGGAAAATTGTTTTAGGAGTGTTCAAGCTTGGTTTCAAGGAAGGTGATGGTTTGACTTCCGAAACTTTTTTATATATTTGTTAATTGCTCCATAGTATGCATGCATGTATGTGAATCGGGAAACATGAATTGTCTAATGAAATGATTATGTGCTAATAATTACATGCCATGAACATGTTATTTTAGTTTGTCACTATGTGAATTGTTTATAATGGGTGTAACTATTAGTGTAGTTGTGCTGAGTGAACTGGGTGTCACAGTCCAACAAATATATTTGAACAAGTGTCACGCTCTGACATAGATATTCAGCCTAGTGCCAAGTTCCGACACACATAGATTGGATCGAGTTTCATGTCCGACACACTAAAGTCTGGGTATGGGTTCCATGAAACGACCATTGTAACTCCCATATCCACTTGTTCTTATAACTAAGGAATTTCTTATTTCTCCTACAATGATAAGTGAATTTTGCATCCTACATATGTGTTTACTATGTTGTAATTACTTATTTATATTGAATTATGCATCATGTACACTATTGTTTCATGTACTGATACCTTACTAGCTCTTGTAGTTGAGTATAGGGCATCTTCTGGCGGCTACTTCAGCTAGGAGATCATTGACTGAGATCATATTCAAGGGTGAGCCAGTTGTTTTAAGCTGTTATGGATCCATCATTAGTTTAGTCTATTCTTTTCAGACTCTGGCTATTTATACATTCAAAATTTTACTTATGTTTAGGTTTTGGGGTTGCAACCATTTTTCTTAGACTTGTTGATTGGTAGAGCTTTGGTACAATGTCTTTCAGGTCTAGGGGTTGAATGTCGGCGAGGTTATGCGCATTTGTTTTTGTTAAGACTTGGGAGTTTATGGTAATTCCTTATTTAAGTCGTTATTTAAACCTGCTTTCATATCTTTAAATGGTTTAGTTCTTTAAGATTCTTATTGTGGATCTGGTAATTGTTCTTCCACCGGATTTGACAGTTAGTTTTGGTGTCAATCACAGTGGTCTAGGTCGTTTTAAAGCTGATATAAGAGTTTTGGGTTGGTTGATCTTATTTTACAAAAAATAGTCTATTACAGTCTTGCTCAAGGGTACAAAAACATCTGTACTCTTTTCAAGAGGCTATAGTTATTAGGAAATCGCTTTGTATTTTTCTCCTTTAGTGATATGACTTAATTCTAATTGGTATCTTCTGATCCATATTGGTATCTAACCTCCTTCCTTCTTCTTTCCTCATATGGTTGACACATGATACAATGACGTAAGGCCCGTAGTTTAAATCATTGAACCAGTAGCAGAGCCCGCATCACGTCGTCATGACCAAGGGGGTGTAGAGAAAGATAAAGGGGCAGAGACCGAGGAATGGTATCATCCGCGAAGGGTGGAGCCGTAGTTAAGAATGTTCGTAGGGAAGAGACCCCTCTTAAACCTCAAGAATAGGTGGATGTGAATGTGGATATCAAACACAAGGAGGATATTGGACCAGAGGAGGAAGCAGGGGCTGAGACTACAAGTCTCCCTCCCTTAGACAAAGTGATAGCTTAGCAGATAATGACTTTTCTGATGTGGTTGGTCAACTCTTTAGACCTTCTCACAGTGCAAGTTTTTGAACCTCCAATCAACCACCCATTTCTGCTACTATTCCCAAGGTTGATGGAGCGTTAGACACTAATGCATTTTTCTATACTATTAATTCATGTGATGAATGGTTGTGAGCATGAGATGTTGACGAAGTTTATCAAGCTTAAGTAGCCTATTTTTCATGAGGGCTTCAAAAGTTCTCCATGTACAACATAATGGAGTATATATCTTGACGTTCCAACTTCAATGTGAGGCTAAAAAGTAGTGGAGTACCTATGTGGATGGAAAATCAACAGTCTTGCCCCCACTCACTTGGATGAAGTTCCATGCCTTATTTTTGGAGAAGTATGTGCCCTGGACTTTGAGGGATCGAGAAGTATCAGTTCGTGGACTTGGAAAAGGGTGGTATGCATGTAGTTGCTTAAGCGGGTAAGTTTCATGCCTAATCAAAATATGCTACGAAATTGCTGACTAGACGAAAACAGGATTGGTTTATTCGTCAAGGGATTAAACTTTGAGTTAAAGGCATTATCTATTCACATGACCTTTACAAGTAAAATATTTAATGAGGTGAAATATTTTGTGAAAAAAATAGAAGGAGTTTGACATGATGGGAAGGCCAAGGCTTTGGCTATGAAGCCCTTAAGCACATGTAACATTCATGGTTCCTAATACAGAAGTTTAGGTACACCGACGATTGCATACAAACAAATTCATTCAACCCTACCAACTTCTACAGGTGGTTACTCGGGAACTCTATAGCAGAATCCTATTCTTGATAGTCAGGGAGCCGCCCTTGCGTCTGCCAACAGGCCATCTTTTGACCACATTTTCTACAATTGTGGAAAACCTAGACATATTAGGAGAGATTGTCCCCATATGTGCATGTCTAACCTCGTGAAGCATTAGACTAGAGAACACTACACAATTTTAGGACTAAGACCACTCTAAATCTTGACAACACTTGTATAGTGTTGCCTAAAATATTTTTGGGTGCGCTTTTAAAGTGTAGCCTTACCTTTTAGCAAAACTTGTAAAATGTTCTCTTTACTGATATATGCTATGCTTTAAACCCAGTTCCATATAATAATATTAATGAAAACACCTTTTTACACATATCACAACTCTTTTAAAGTGTCTATTTATCTATTTCTAAATCACACATTACAAGTGTGACCTAATAAATTTCCATAAATTTTCACCAAAATATATTATTCCCTCCCACATATTAAAGTCTCCCTCAACTTTTTAATAGGCCACAGAAGGAAATCCTTTAAACCTGATTTTTGCCTTAAATTAGAAAAAACATTCCCCAAATTAAAGAACTCCCGAATACATTTCAGTAGAAGAAAAACAAGCATAACAATATGGAGGTGGCGGCAGCAACGGCAGAATCTGGTCAATGCTTCACATGAAAGAAGACGGTTGTAGCAGTAACCCACTGCAAGTGCAGTAATGGTTTGATCGAGATCAACGGTGTACCTATCGAGCTATTTCAACTAGAGATTCTTAGGTACAAGGCTTATGAACCTATTTTAATTTTAGGAAGACACTTTTTTTTTGGTGTAGACATGCGAATTTGTGTGAAAAGTGGAGGACACACCTCAAAAATATACGAAATTCATTAGTCTATTGCAAAAACACTAGTTGATTTTTAACAGAAGTATGTTTATGCGCAGTCCATGAAAGAGATTAAGGATATATTGGTACGATATTATAGGACTTTTCTTGTTGCAGATCCTAGACGATGTGCGCCTAAGAAGTTTTATGGGCATGGTGCTCATTCGAGGTTCCAGAAATCTTATCGTTAATTCTTTTTATTGTTTTTGTTGCTTGTTATGTTTTTGGAACTTTTGTTGAGAATTTTGAAGTGATTTTCATATTTTGGATTTTAATCTTTTAATAAAAAAAAAGTGAGCTCTTGTAGAAGCTACTCTTTTCCAAAATCACTACTCTAACAAATTCGTGCCTAAAACACATATAGAGTATCACAAAACTTTCTGCTCATGATACTTTGTTTTGTTTATGTTCACGATCTTCCTTCTTGATAGAACAATCAATTTCTTTTTTAATTGCTAGAGTTTCTCGTGACATTTAAAGATCTGTTTTTTGTTGCTAAATGAATGAGATGAATGATTGTTCCTTTCTTTTTCTTACATTGTATGATTAATGTAAATACATAATTAGGTAAACAAAATTACGTTTTACCTAACAACTTAAGATTTTAGACGTGTCTTTCACACTATTCAACAACATGGAGAAAGTGAAAAAGGGAGCAATCTTGGAAATTACCTGAAACCATATGTATGAACTATCTTGTTGTCACGACCAAGGAGCATCCCCTAGAAGTAACATAGCATACTTGACCTCTCAGAGGTCTTATATAATCCTATAGTTATCATTCATCACATTTTCATAGTAAATTTAGCGGAAAATTTAAAACTTTTCATAGCACATCATATGCTAGAACATCACTTTCATTATGTATAATATATCATGAGTACATAGTTTGACGCTAGTCTCTTTTTAGCATCCTGGCCCTTTTAACATAAATTCAATAACTAAGCTATTACAAGACATTATAGAAACTTGACATAGGAAATCCTTGAACTTAAAGATCCCTTTCATTGAGATTGGGAATCACATATTAAGCCCTTCACCCTAGAGACCTTCATTAAGCATCCATAAACTACACTTTGTGTAGAGAGTAGAGAAGAATGGAGTTAGTACAATAATGCACTAAGTATGACAACCATGCATTTAAAAGATACATTTTACTTGACGTCATGCATCAGGCCTTTCTGTAAAAACATCGTAAAAGCTTTTATACAAGAAGTATTATACTGTCACCACCCGAAAGTACCCCCTAGAAGTTAGGAGGAACCCTCGGTTCGTGACCGGGCGTACTTGACCCTTTGGGGTCTTTTACAAGCCCTTTAACTATCTTTCATTACATAAGACATGAAAAGTAGTGCAGAATTAAAACTTTTCAAGACAATTAACATAAAACTAAACTCTTTACAGATACATAGAAAATCTCATCATCATAAGCCAACTAAAGACACGACATAATATACTTAGGGAGACGACCTTTTACATTTGAAACAAATACATGATAAGACTTAACATAAAGAAACTAATAAGATAGGAATTATGCCCTCAAATATATGAGGATACAATTTGTCTTGACAGGAACTTTCCCAAGCTTTGCCTTCTAGACTTCAACCTTGCTTCCAAAACCTATACATAGATAGTATAGAAAGTATGAGGTTAGTACAAAACAATGTACTAAGTATGGCATATGCAAAAACATGCAATAAGGGGCATTTTAGTAAAAAACATTTCATGCCAATAAAGTAAAACATTTATAAAATTAGAAGTAAAACAACATAAGAAACATCATTTATCACATAAAGAAGGATTTCAATTATTTTTACTAACAGACACCTTTTACAGCAACTTCCAAATTATTACAATAAGCTCATCTTGACATTAAAGTGTGCCATTTATAACATTACAGTGAATTCAACTTGAGCATTTACAATGAACTACCCTATTCTAAATGAGTGAACTTCCAAGGCCAAGCAAAGAGAGAATGAACTCATTTCCAAAGGAGTTTCCCTACCTCAGGATTTCCCTAAGACTCACTAAGGTATGACATGAAGGAAATATGCATATGCCTTCTTCGATACACACCAAAGCGATCCTCAAGACTACCCCTTTCGGCTTACTCACCTTGGGAGAACAAGCCCCCTACTCAATGACAGGACATTAGAAGAATACCCAACACACCACCAAAGTCTTCCCTTTTGGAATGCCTACTTAGTGCACTGAGTAGATAGCATCCCATACCACTACCTACCCAACTATGTAGCACATTCTTTTAGAAGGTTTGGCACCAAGACTTCCATTTCGGGAGGTCCTTCTTAGTGCAATGGATAGATAGCGTCCAATCCAACCACCTACCCTTAGTAGCACGTTCTTTTAGAGACTTAGTTCAATCACTTCACTTAAAACTCACCAAGACTCCCCTTTCAGAAGGTCCTACTTACTGCATTGGATAAATAGCGTCCCATAACAGTATCTATCCTAAGTAGCACGTTCTTTTATGAGACTAAGTACTTTCATTACTTTTGTTGGAGTTAGCTTAACCGACATAGATCATAAGAACCCATGGCTAGATTTGATGATAAGAGGTTTGATCATATTTTCTCTTTGAAAACTTTGAGAAGAACATTCTAAATTGAAGGTTAACTAGAGATGAAGGATTATCATACTTCATTGTAGAATAAAACCACTATAAATGATGAAGAAAGTTTGAGAATCCGTCAGCATGGTTGTTCTTGAGCTTCAGTTTCAATGGGGAATTCGATAGAGAGGTTTCTTTTTGAGAGGGAAGGGTTTAATTTGAAGAATGAATTGGCTGGTCACGTTTAGATGAAGTTAAATACACCCAAAAATAACCAAATAAACCAACTAGGGTAAGGTTAGGACGTGTGGTGAAATTTCCATTCACCCATTAACGGAAGCAGCGTGCATAGCAGTTGTTGCATCTTGTATCAACGGACCCATCGACGCTCAGTAGGTCCACCTCGGACCTTACTGCAGGCCGTCGTTTTGGTCTGGGGCTTGTCAAGTTCCTTGATCCATCACTAGGATAAGTCCCAATCAACACCTAACAATTAACGGGGCGTAGGTGAACCTACTGGCCACCGATTGAGGGTCGTTGGTAGGCACTGCTAAGGCAGTGTCTTGGTAGACCTTGGGTCCTCCTTGAGGGCCTTTTGTGGGGACTTTGGGGATTCGTACCTGGGCATTTCCAACGTAAATATAGAACTTAACATTTCAAGGAACTTCTACATCAGTTTCACCCAAAACAAATACTCACAACACATTCAAACATCCTAGGCACAATCAAGTCATAGAAGCACGTCTCAAGGGACAACTTTCAAACGTCCTGGACGTTCTTGGACGTTTAACCTCTAAACTTCATGAAACTTAACATACTGCATATAAACATCACTATTACTCATGTAAGTACTTCATAAGCCAATTACACACATATAAGCACATAAAAACACCTAAGGCATCTAGGTGACTAGACATCAAAGGTCTTCGTAATCCCTTGAAGTTTGACTTCCAAATTATCTAAATATTTAGACACTGCCTCATTACAACCTTAGAACTCATTTTAGGACTTCAAAACATCAAAAAACAACCGTTCGGCTCTAGACACCTAAACTCTTTTTTTTTGGGTTCTTACACTTGTCGTTGGCCTTGATAGCATATCTTTTACCAGGAAGTTCATACATGTCTACAATCTCACTGCTTGGAAACAAAATATTCCTCTTGCAGACGGCAACAACTAGAACTTGGGAAACACGGGTGAGAGGACTTCCTCCAGGCAACCTATGCCTATACATATGGGTGCCAACAAAGAATAACATGTTTTACAAGCCCATGGAAAATGCCAATGACCAAAAGCAGCTCCTCATCCATGTTTCATTTAAATATTCACAACTGCAGGGAAGTCTATGATCGCCCCAACTGTGACGGACAGGTTAAAAAGTGTGAAAAATTTGTCCAGCTGTGACATGTAGTTTCTGCTTCTCTCATCGAATTGATCAGCCCCGAATGATGAGACACAAGGCCTTATCCCTGCTGCTACAAACCGCGTGACATATAACACTGTGTATAACTACATCATTTGCCAATATTTTGCTGGTTTGCAGTTTCCTAGAAGAAGGGCAATTTGATCACACTGATCTTGATTGGACACAAATAACTTTACAGTTGCTAATAATGTTATTCATGTTAATCCTAAACATGTTTTACAATGGATTAATCTCTTTTGTTTTGAGTTTTGTTTTGTAGGTATAGTATGATTCTCTAACAATTCGGAAAGTACATTTGAAATCATTCAAGAGTAAGATTGAAAGCATGGTACATCTAGAACACTAATTTAATTACTATTTTGTGGTCATTTCATCCAAAATTTTTATTCATGTATTGCAGAGTCCTTTTGTGATGTAGATATAAACAAAGTATAAATCTCATATTCTTCACTCTATAACCGTGGATAACCTCTTTGGAAAAAGCTGCAGAACATATAACTGAGAAAGTTGATGTGATTACAGTTGATCCAACAGCAAAGAAGTCGAGTAAACTGTTGAACAAGAAAGGAAAGGTGAAAGCTGAAGATCCATCATTGGAAGTTTCAGGTTCCTCAAAAGAAAGAGTTTGCATTGCCACTGATGTAGGAGTCAATACTTCATAAACTTTAAGTGAGGTAAGCTTTTTAAGCAGTAAACTTTAGCAATGTTTCACCTAGGTTGAGTCTCAACTCACAAGTTCCTTCTGTCTCTTTAATATTTGTATTAATCTTTTGATTTAAGGTTTATCACCTCTAGTGCTTTTCTTACGTTTTAATTCACTCTTTATTTGTCTAGGTTTACAGATGACAAACATACGAGAAGTATCCAATCTAGTCAATCACAGTCTGGAGTTTGCAAATTCATTGTATGTGACATGCACTGGTGCTGTGGGATATGCATATTCTTGTAGACATTTTATAGGAATCTAGCACTGTTAATACTGTAGTATTTAGCAGTAATATTGAAATATTGAAATTTGTAATGCTTGTGGAGAAATCAGGTGAGGGCATAATTTTTGAGTCGAGAGTTTTTCATTAGAGCCATTGTGACAAACATGAGTTTATCTAACCCCTTAATGCTCACGTATGGTATAACCATGTATTTTATTTTGTTCTTTTTGGGTGGAGTTGGGGGTTGGTTTGATATCCTGCTTTATGTTCCTTCTTGGTAGTGAGTGGAATGGAGAGCTAACAAATATGTTGGTGTGGATAAGGATTATGAAATTAGGCAATACTAGGGTAAAATATGTATAGTAGATTGAAAACCCAATATAATATTTTGATGGGCAACTTCTTCTTTTCTCAAACTTCACTTCGATTAATCTTTCAAAGTCTCAAAGACATACCAATGTGGACATTTATGTGGGTTCCTTTTTGTATAGTCACTTCATGCAATCACAGACTTGATTATTAAAATTTTACGAAGGTTAAGATGGTCCAACTTTTATGGTTCTTTGAATTTGATAAAGAAATAATTTTTAATGGTGGTGCTTTCTCGAAGCAAGCTAATTCTTGAACACATGTAATATATATAACACTCTAGCTTACTTTCATGAAGAATAAATATCGGTCTATTTTGATACTTGTATAGAATTTACAGCTTTGTATTGTTACCTCATACATAGCATTAGACTTTAGCTTTTGTGCCATGATTTCAATGATTAAGATTGTTATATTGTGTAATCTGCAGCTAAATTTTTCTAACAAGCATAATTTATTAATGTAAATACAAATGGGTTGTTACTCCTCGTCTACATTTGGGTCCTGCTCACCTTTTTGACTATCTAGTATAAACTTTCAATTTCTCTTAATTTATAAGGTTAACATGCTATATTAAAAATGTTAAAACATTTGCATATTTTCAATGCTTCCATCCCTATGCCGAATGAGATTGTTGGTTGTAGTAGTGCCAGCGGTACTACTAAGAAACCAACTGCGGATGAGTGGATTGAAGATAAAAGAAAATCAAGCATTCAACATGGTACCAACCATCAGAAAGGAGTCAATCCTCCATTACAAAAAATTGTGTGCGAGTAACTGATAACTTCTCTTCGATGAAGTTATATAGACTTTCCCGTCTTTTTTTTCCTAGTTCGAGTGTCAACCACTTAAGTTCATCGTTTCTGCAACACGAATCCCACTAATTTATTTTTTTATTGCTGAATTCTATAGTAAAACATTGAAAGTCACATCGACAAAATCACGTGATAGAAACAGTAATGGATAATAAAAACTATTAGCTAACTCTAGTTTTGTTGAATTTGGCTAATTAAATACCCTTCTCCCCAATAGAGAAATTTGCAGATGATGATGTTTTTATAGTTATGAATTTTCATGTAGTTTTGCAGATAAAAAGCTTTATTTCACTAAATTATAATTCTATTTTATATTTGCGGTAAAATGCTGATAAATGAATTTGAATTGTGGCCAGAAGTAAACTCGATTATTGTAGTGAACGATGAAGAGTTTTTGTCTTATTGTCATGTATAATGTTTGAAAGTATTTTGTTTTGGAGAATTCATTGATAGTACAAATCATTAAGCAATCACTTTCTAAATATTAGGCATTGTACAGGACATGTTTCTCGAAGTTTATTTTAAATATATAGCTTCAATTTAATTATTAGTTAATGTTGTGCTTTAGGTAAATTGTATATTTAATTATGTAATTATTGAATATACGCAATTATTATTCTTAGAAGTAAAGGAAACACTTGTAAGTGTGACCAATAACAAAGCAAAGGCAACGTTTTTAAATGTGACCAATAACAAAGCAAAGGCAGCACTCTTATGTATAGTATAATTAAAAATGTGTCGCTAATGAATCACTACAAAGCGCCCTTATACCTCTTTGACCACGATTTATAAGTGTAGATATAATGGCTACTTTTAAAAAGTGTTACTTAATGTCAAAGGTTACGCTTCTTTTAGGTCACCCCCTAAAAAGTGTTGCCTAAAGTCCAAAAGTATAGCCTTTTATCAAAGACAACAACTTTTGCTAGTTTAGGCTAAACTTTACTATGGTGGTCGTAGCTATAAAATTTTGTAGTGGCAGTGGTACCAGGGATGGTACTAATGGCGAAGGATGTATACAAGGGGGTAAGAGAGGACATCAGTGAGTCCAGGGAAATGATGATGCATGGAGAAGGAAGCGCATTCACGAAAGAAGGTTGCCCATCAAGATGACGGGACTCAGTTTTATGACATTCCTTGCAAGACTGAGGTTGAGGTGTCTGATGCAATGATCACTAGTACTATTCTTGTTTGTGACTGAATAACTATTTTTTTGTTCGACACGATTCTGTTTATTCGTATGCATTAATTCATTTTCCCTTGGGATTTGATTATGTTTGTGATGTTCTTGATGCCCTTATCCATATTTTTACCCTAGTTGAAGAGTCTGTCATAGTCACCCATGGCTATCGTGCTTGTTCTATCATGTTCATGGGTATCTTTAGACTTGGGTTAATTTGGTTATTCTGGAAATGAATGACTTTGATATAATCTTAGGAATGACATGGTTATCCCACTATTATGTTGTGCTTAATTTTCATGCTAAGTCTCTGATTAGAGATCCCAAGTAGCGAAAAGTTAGAGTGGGAATGGGTATACTAGCCAAAGACAACTAAGTTCATATCATTCATTTGGGATAGGATCCTTGTGGGGTAGGGGAGTTTGGAATATTTGGATCATATTTTGGATGTTGATGCTAAGTCTCCTCCCTCTATTGAATCTATTCCTGTAGTGCTTGAATTCAAGGAAATGTTTCCTACTAATTTTCCTTGTATGCCTCCGGATAGGTATATAGATTTATGCATCAACATGGAGCTGGACACCCACCCTATCTCCATTTCTCCTTATCGCATGGTTACGACAAAATTGAGAGAGCTTAAAGCTCAAATTCATGATCTTCTTAATAAAGTTTTTATCCATCCTAGTCCTTCCCCGTGGGGTGTTCCTGTCTTGTATGTTAAGAAGAAATCTTGTAGTGTGAGGATATGAATATACTATTGACAATTGAATAGGGTCACCATCTGTGATAAGTATTTGTTTCCACAAATAGATAATCTCTTTAACCATATGCACAGTGCATCAGTTTTTTCTAAAATTTACGTAAGGTCTAGTTACCATCATTTAAATATTATGCACAAGGATGTACCAAAAACGACACTCAGAACCCGCTATGGGTGCTATGAGTTTTAAATGATGTCATTTGGGTTGACCAATACGTCTGTAGACTTCATGAGTTTGATCAATGATGTGTTCAACAATTCTTGGATTATATTGTTATCGTCTTTATTGATGACATTTTTGTTTATTCAAACAGTATGGAAGAGCATCTGTATCTGCTCAGGTGGTCTTCACTTACCTTTTTAGAGCATGTGATTTCAAAGGAAGGGGTAATGGTAGATCTGTAAAAGATCAAAGCATTCAAGAAGTGGGTCTGGCCTAGCTCTATGATTGAAGTAAGGAGTTTCGAGGGGCTCTCCAACTCCTACTAACGGTATATGAAAACTTTCCTTCTATCTCCACATATTTGACAAAGTTAACCCAAAATAAAATTCCTTTAGAGTGGACTAACAAATGTAAACAGATCTTTCAAAAGCTCAAGACTCTTGTGACCACAACATCTTTCCTGACACTGGTGGAAGGTAATGAATTCATTGTTTTTTGTGATGTTTCACATTCGGGGTTTGGTGTAATGTTGATGAATGAAAGAAATGTCTTATCTTAGGCCTCACGATAACTGAAGGTGAATGAGAGAAAGTATGGTGCATGACCTAGAGTTGGAAATGCTAGTGTTTTCTCTCAATATTTGGAGGCATTACCTTTATGGTGTCAAGTCTGAGGTGGTTACCGTCATCGTAGTCCACAACATGTGGTAATGCAAAAGGACCTTAATCTGAGACAGCTAAGGTGGATGGAGTTACTCAAGTATTATGATGTATTCATCCAGTATCATTCTAGTAAGGCTAATGTAGTGGCAGATGCATTAAGCTGAAGACGTTGAGTATGGGTAGTGTAGCTTGCTTGGGAGTGTCCAAGCGACCTAAGGCCAAGGAGATTAAAACATTGGACTCTAAGTTCATGATATTAGGCATCTCACAGAAAGGTGGGGTGTTAGCCATCTTTTAGGTTAGGCCCACATTAATTGAAGATATCAAGGCCAAACATGTTAAGGATGATAGTTTGAATGAGCTGAAAAAGAATAATGTGTTTGCCAAGGCACAAGATGCGACTCTTGATTCTAGTGGTGTGCTTAGATTAAAGTGCCAAACTATTAATAAGTATATTATGATCACCAAAGTCCTCTAGGTTTGCATCAATGAAGGTCAATTCCTGAATATAAGTTGGAAAGCATAGCGCTATCGATTCGTGGTTGGTCTTCCCAAGACCCTGGGGAAGTTTGTCTCCATTTATTTGGTGGTTAACAGACTGACTAATTCAGCCAACTTTATTCTAATAATAGTAGACTATAGCGATAAACAATTGGCTAAGGTTTATGTGAAGGAGATAATGAGGCTGCATAGGGTGGCCCTTTCCATCATCTCAACATTTGGTACAACTTCAAATCCATATTTTGGGAAATTGCATTAGGAGTTGGGCATTCAACTCACTTTTAGCACAACCTTCCATCCACATAAATATAGAATCTTAGAAATAACTATTAATATTTTAGAAGACATATTGAGGGAACGTGTGATTGACTTGGAGGACATAGGGTAAGTTTCTACCTTTGTGTGAGTTGTCCTATGAGAACAGTTACAGCTTCACAATTGACATGGCACCTTATGAGGCACTTTATGGGAGGGGATGTAGTACACCCATAGAGTTGTTTGAGGCTAGAGATGTGAAACCTTTGGGGGTTTATTGGGTGAAAGATGCTCATGAGGAGGTGAGAAGCATCCAAGCTAATATTCTAAAAACCTAGAGTCGACAAAAAAAGTATGTAGACTAACTAATAAAGGATATGGCATTTCAGGACAGTTAGCAAGTTCTTCTAAAGGTGTCACCCATAAAGGGTGTTATGAGATTCGACAAGAAGGGAAAGCTTATTTCTCAATAAATCTGGCCATTTGAGATTCTTGATTATATACGACTAGTGGCTTATTTGTTGGCTTTACCGCCTAGCCTATCTCGAGCCGATGCAGTGTTCTTTGTGTCCGCAATGAAGAAGTATCATGGGAACGAAGATTACATCATAAAGTAGAACTCAGATTTGTTAATCAAATTATTTCGGTATGAGGAAGAACCAATTATCATATTTGATCGTGATGTTTGAAATTTGAGGACCTAGGATAACACCGTGAAAGTTCAATGGAACATTTTTTAGTTGAGGAAGCTACTTGGTAAACCGAGAATGGCATACGAGACAAGTATCCTAGTAGTTCAACGATTCAGGTACTACTCTACTCTTGCCTTAGCCAATTCTCCTAGTTTATCACTCGTGGACGAGTGATGGGTAAACTGGTATCTATTTTAATGACGTGTTCCCATGGTTATGGAAACGCCAACGGGGAAGGAATTTATGCTAGAAAGCTTGTGAGTACTAATTGGAAATTTCCTGCCTAAGCAAAACAAGGATGAAATCTGAGTGAGGTGAGTTCTAGTCAATGCGATAATGGATGGGGGATTTAATTATGAGTTTGATCAAGTGGGTGGATAAACAATATTCTAAAGAGTTTGTACGACTTTACAGAATAAAATTCAGGTGACTTGAACTCCTAAATCTAATCTTGGCATACAAATTTTCATAATCATATAATCAAGTCAAGATTCATGGCATACAATTGTTCAATTATCTTCATTTACAGATATTGTGATCAATAATTCAACATTCACCTATATACCTGCATTATAATAGAACAATTATAAATATATATCACACCAACATGAAATAATAATTATCACCTACCTCGAACAATGTTTGAATCCCCTAAGAAACTTTATTCTTCCCTTTCGGATTCTTTCATCTTGTTCTTTGTCTACAGACAATTAAGATAACACGAGGATGAATAAGCAAGATCTAATTACCCTTACTATTATCAATAATATCCACCAAAGGTAGAACCCTTGATCCCCCTACCAAGTTTAGGGTTTTTTTCACCATAAATCCCAAATCAAAAACCCTCCTGATTGATAATTATGCAACAAACTAAGTTCTATGGATCAAAAAATGGATTTGGGGAGTAAAACCTTTATCTTTGGAGATATAAGAGGTGGACCGTAAAGAAATACCCCTAGGTCGTTCCTTACCTATGAAGGTTTGTTGAATAAAAATTTTTTGGGGTTTATTTCTAACTTAAGTCATGTTTCTCCCGCCACAAAGGTCCTCACCCTACTACACCTGCCCCGCCTTAGCGGGAAAATTCCGACATAGCAGCTTGCACATTAACTCTGAGAAAATATAATAGTTTCAAACCCATATTTCACAACACACCTACTTACCATGACACATAGAAAGTCCATGTTTACGCTAAGATTAGTTTCAGAAGTTTTACTTGCCCAAATCTAATTTCATAAATTCGTACAAGTTACTTAGAGTCTTAGCTATCTATTCATGTAATATATTTTATATTTAGATCTGCCATTTGTTACAAGATTTACATTGAACTAACTTGCTCCAATTTCATTAGAATTTGGACTAGCTTGAAAAGTTTAAATTTACAAGGAAAAAGTTTCTTGGCCAAAAAAATTTCCCCATTTATTTGTCTACAACGACAAAAACAGGTTGTTACAACGGCTAACATTCACCCATCACTCATCCCTGAGTTACAATCTAGGAAAGACGGGATAATGTAAGAGTAGAGTAGTACGTGAATCGACGAACAACGAGGGATACATGTCTTTCATGTCCTTGTCAGTTTCCATGTAGTTTCCTCAAATGGATGATGCTTTCATTGAACGGTACAAACTTAATGTCCTTGGTCCTTAACTTCCAAACATCACAATCAAGAATTGCAATTGGTACCACCACATACTAAAGGTCGTTGTCTAACACAATTAAGTTCCACTTTATGATGTTAATATCTATCACCATAATATCTCTTCATCATGGACACATAAAATACTGGATGAATTCCGATAGGTTTGGAGGTAAATTCAATCATTAAGACACTTGCCCTATACAATCAAGAACCTCAAAGTGACCAATGTAGCACGAACTTAGCTTGCCATTCTTACCAAATCTTATCACCTCTTTTATGGGTGATACTTTAAGAAAAATCTCTCAACAGTCTGGAATGTCATGTCTATTATCTTATGTTCGCCATACTTCTTCTGTCAAGTTTGGGCTGCTAAAATCTTAGCTTGAATGCTCCTTAGTTTAGCTTGAGCATCCTTCTCTAAATTAACACCCAAATGTTTCATATCTCAAGCCTCAAACCATCCTATGTATGATTTATATCCCCTCTGATAAAGTGCCTCAAATTGTGCCATATCT
Source organism: Solanum pennellii (assembly GCF_001406875.1). Taxonomy (NCBI): domain Eukaryota; kingdom Viridiplantae; phylum Streptophyta; class Magnoliopsida; order Solanales; family Solanaceae; genus Solanum; species Solanum pennellii. The sequence goes on along the minus strand of NC_028641.1, from coordinate 45,117,393 downwards.
ATACTGAAGTGATAACTATTATTATTGAAGAACTCACAAAACTGTAGGAATTTATCCCAATGCCCTTCAAAATTAATCACACATGCCATAAACATATTTTGTAACACTTGCATAGACCTTTATGATTATCCATCCGTCTGAGGATAGAAAGATGTACTAAAAGTGAGTTGTGTGCCCAATTCGTCATGTGACTTCATCTAAAACATAGATGTGAACTGTGTAACACAGTATGAGATGATAGAAAGGGGCACTTTAACAAACCTTACTATCTCTTTTAAATACACCTTAGCCAATTTTTGAGCATTATAATGTATTTTTACTAGAATAGAATGAGTTGACTTAGTCAATTTGTCAACCATTACAAGAATAGAAATATATTCCCCAAAGTATAGGGATGGCCAACCACGAAATCCATAGCTGTTATTTCACATTTCCATTCTCGAATTGGCATTTTCTGATGCAAACGTTCCGGCCTTCGATGTTCATATTTTACTTTATGTTAATTTTGAAACGTAGTGACAAACAACACTATATCTTTCTTCATGCCAGAACACCAATAAAGTCACTTCATATCTCGGTACATTTTGGTGACACTCGTATTAATGGAATACGTCGAACAATGAGATTGTATCAACAAATTCTGAATCAAGTCGCCCACTGTAGGAACACAAATCCTTCATTTAAAACAGAGAACACTTCCACATCAAGAGTGGTCTCTTGTGCCTTACCAATCATAATCTTCTTTCTAAGCTCATTCTAATTTTAATCCTCAAACTATTTGGCTTTGATCTCCTCAATGAATGTGGCCCTAACCTCATTTTATCTATTACCGCAGTTGTTTCTTATATGCCCAACTACATAAGCTTAGACTCCAAGGTGTGGATTTCCATAGCCAAAGGTCGCTTGGATACACTCAAACATGCTACATTACCAATACACACCACTTTCCTACTTAACGCGTCTGCCACTACATTAACCTTAGTCGGATGACACTGGATGGTCATTTTATAATCCTTGAGTAACTCATTCCACCATTATTGTCTAAAATTCAGATCCATTTGAGTGAACACATATTGCAAGCTACAATAATTAGTAAGCACGTCAGATTTAACACCATAATAATGTCGCAAGATCTTAAAGGCAAAAACTACCTTGTCAACTCTTAATCATGTGTTAGATAATTCCTCTCGTGAACCTTCAACTATCGCCATGTCTATTCTATGGTATTGTTATGCTGCATCAACACAATACCCAAGCCTCAATGTGAAGCCTCACAATAAACAATGAAATCTTTAGCTTCACTGGTAGTGACGACGTTCAAACTAGTCTTGAACTTTTGAAATATCTCCTCATATTTTTTAGTCCATTAAAATTGTATGTCTATTTGGATAAAAATTTTCAAATAAGTGGAAATAGAAGCAAAGTTCTTCAAAATTTGACGATAGTAGGTAGTGAGCCCTACAAACTCCTCAGTCACAGAGCTAGGCCGAGACCAATTGTTAACCGCTTCAATCTTTTAGGAATCAACCATTACCCGTTATTTTAAAACTACATGACCCAAAAAGGATCACGAAGGCAACAAATATCACACTTAGAAATTTCACGTACAACTTGTGTTTCTTTAGAATACACAAAACAATACAAAGATGGTCGGCATTCTCTTCCTCACTTTTCGAATAGACCAAAATTTCAACAATAAACAATTTCACAAACGAATTAAGAAAGGTTTTGAGAAAACCATTCCTCTAACTCATGAAAGTTGCTGGTGCATTTGTTAACCCAAATGATATAACAAGAAACTCTATATGCCTATAGCAAATTCTAGACCCCGTCTTTGGCACGTCCCCATGCTTAATATTTAATTGATGGTATCAAATTTTAGATCAATCTTAGAGAAAATTGATGCACCTTGCAATTGGTCAAAAAAAGTTTTCTAGTTGAGGTAATGGGTACTTGTTTAAATTGGTGACCATGTTCCATATAAGGTAATCTATACACATCCTCATACTACCATCCTTTTTATTAACAAATAAGACGAGATAACCCCATGGTGAAACAATAGGACAGATGAATCCTTTATCAAAAAGTTCTTGGATTTGAGCCTTAAGTTCTCTTAACTATGTTGGAGCCATACGATAAGAAGGGATCTAAATGGGGTAGGTACCAATTTTTAAGTCAGTGCAAAATCCTATATCTGTATCCGAAGGCATACAAAGAAAATCAGTAAGAAATACTTCTCTAAATTCTGACACCCTGATGGAATCAAAAAAGGGAGACTTAACCTCAACATCCCAAACATGAGTAAATAAGGGAAACAACCTTACCTGACCAATTTTGTAGCCCGAATAAAGAATATGATCTTCTCGAGCATAGGTTTGTACACTCGTTCCCACTCTAATTTTTACCTACCGGGGATCTCTAGAGTCACAAATTTTGTACTATAGTTTAGCACAACATATTAAAGGAAAATCAAGTCATGCCTAAGATTATATCAAGTCATTTGTAACAAAAATCAACAAATCCACCCATGTTTGAAAACCCACAAACAAGATAGGACAAGCATGATAAACATGGGTGACTATGACAGACACTCCAATGAGGGTATAAACATGGATAGACGAATAAGGTGTATGAAAAGTCATGCCATATTCTAAGACAAAAAGCAAGAAACATATAAATAAGTAGAACCAGATCAAATATAACATTATACATCTGATTAAAAACAAGAATAGTACATGTGATCAATGTGTTAGACATCTCTGATGTGCCGAGATATCTCGGTATATTTGATACTTAAAAAAAAGGAACTAATACAAGAATCAAGTGTGTTTTGTATGATTTGATGTATTTGTTGATTCTGCACACAGAATCTGGCATCTGGCAGATACAAAAAGAGATAGAAAAGAATGTTCAAGAAGTAAAAAGCAAGACCATCTGCACATTCCGTTGACCTTACCACGAATCCTGATGGTGACCTTGAAGTGCTACTCTAGAGAAAAAATTCTGAAAACCTACTTTTGGAAAATTTGAAGTAAAGACTACGCACGTCTTCACAGACCGTGAAGCCTATAACGGTCCGTGGTCCATATTGTGAATAAGATTCTAGAGAGGAAGTGGAAAATCCAAATCATGGGAAACTATAAGGCAGGATCACGGACGATTCCACGGACCGTGTTCCATTTGATAGTCCATGGTCCAGACCATAATTTAGATTTTACTAAGTAGGTGAATACCCAAACATCGGAAAGTCCAAGGCAAGAACAGGGACGACTTCATGGACCGTGATCCTTTTGATAGTCCGTTGTCTAGATTGTTATGTTGAGTCAAGTAACTATGTTGAATGCCAAATCTTAGGACACTCCAAGGAAAGTCCATGGAGGGCTTCACGACAGTGAAGTCCTTAAAGTGACGTGATTGTGGCTGTGAAAGAGCCCTACAATTCAATCATAGTCTTCTTTTAAACACATTATCTTTGAATTATTATGTTGTTTTTGAAGGGTATTATTGGTTATCTGATCCTTACGAAGCAAGGGACGAGATTACTCGATTATTTTGGATCTTTTGGTTTCAAACTATTTTGTAACAAAGTGAAGTTTTGATTTTGTTTCATAGATTTTCGAAGTACTTGTTCATTTGCAAATTGATTTTGTAAGTATTTGAATTATGTTTTGTTCTCTACTACTTGTAGTTTACGTGAAAATATGAGGAACTAAATAACTTAACTAGGTGTTTTGGATCTATGATGACGCTATAGAATTGGTTCTATAGAACGAGTGCAAATCAATATTTGTTTACAATTTGTAGATTATAGATTTCAAAATTAATCGGGTCTATCGAGTGCATGGTTTAGGCGAGCCTTTATCGAGTGTATGTTCTAAAGAAAAACAGCTGTTAGGAAACCACTAAACACTATGTTAACGAATTGAGGTTAAAGTTGGAGTTCAAGAGAAGACAATTTTAACTTCTTGTGAGCATACAATCTGATGAAACTATATCATAATAAGCACATCGAGAAAAGGAGTTTATATCCTGTGGACTTTATGTTGCTACAAAATTCAATACTTCGTCTTTTTCCAGGAAAACTGAGATCTAAATGGTGTGGACCTTTTAAGGTAACACAATTATTTCAATGAGAAATGTGAGAGGTTTAAAGCAATTGGCCAAAGAATCAAGGCATATCTTGGTCTCCGAAAGGAGGCTAATATTATGGAGGAACGCAAACTAGATGAAGTCTGAGTAATCAAGTAACCAGAGTCTCCCAATGATGTCAAATTGTGTGGTTCTTAGAAGGTAACACAAGGTGTATTACTTTAGGTATTTGTGTATCTTATGTTTTGTGTAAAGAACTTACTAGGTGTTGATATGTGCAGGAAGGTTTAGTTGAAAAAGTGCAGAAAAGCTGGTGCAACTACCACTTAATGGATGACCTCACGGACCGTGGTGCACTTCATAGGGAACTTTCACGGTCCGTAAAGTTGAGCATCGTGCTAGGACTCTACTAGAGAATTACTTACAAGGTTCACAGGATGGTTCACCGTTTTCCATAACCTGTATGGACCCTCTAGCCTTTCGTGAACTTTAGGTGAAACTCGAGGGTTCTAGGTATCATCCACGGGCAGTCTCATGGATCTTGAAGCTCTTTACGAGAAACTTCACGGTTCCTCAGTTGCCTTAGGTAATTATCATCATCATGTCAATTCAAAGTACGGGCTTACGGACCGTGAAGCCTTTAATGTACAATTTCGAAGTCCATCATTTCAGAACCATTTCTACTAAAACCCAACCCAAACCGCAATTGGACCCACTCAAAAATCAAAACGTATTTATGTCCCAAAATATTGTTTATAGTTTTCTTGTCTTTTCTTCTCTGTCACGTTTCCCCCAACATTCAAATAGCCCCTCCAAGTTCAAATCGTATATTTGTGGCATGCAATTGTGTCAAGGATGCCTAAGTTTTGTCTGTCAGTGTGCAACTTCAAGTTACTCCAAGTAAGTTGTATTAATTCGTATACTTTGCCTATATTGACCGGAATTTTTTGTCTAATACTTGATATTCTTTGATTTATATGATCGGTGTGATGGTATATTAATATAAAATTTGAGTGTCTTAGGGTTCTTGGTGGTGAGGCTCCATGAATGCTCATGTGGGCTACTGAGACATGATCTTCGGTAATGAGAAGGATAAATCGGAATGGGGGTGAAAAGTTATAATTATTTCGAGTGTTCTTAAGTCTAAAAAAGTTGTGGTAAGTTGTTGTGATTTGGAATGGAGATTACTGTTATGTATACTGGTGAAGTGTAAGTCCATGATAGACTTTACAGACCATGGAAGGGTCTACGGACCGTTAACATTGTTGTGGACCATACTTACAATGAACATTCATCAAGTAGAGTTGAAGCACAAGATCACGGACCTTGGTGATCTACATTGACCGTGAAGGTGTCGGTAAAGATGCCTTGGATAATAAAACTTTAATTGCAAATCCTGAGCATTAATTCTTCCCCCACCTTACGTATGACTTCCCGGTCCATGGTGCATTCCACAGCCCATGAAATCCCTCGTTAAGCTTACTTGAAGTGTAACTCGTATTCTTTAGTTTCTAGTACTTAGTTGTTGTTTTTGTTTTTGTTGATCATGTGAGCCTTCCGTATCATAGATTGGGTGACGTCATTCATAAGGTAAGTCGTTATAATTATTTGAAATATAGGGAAGTTTGATTACCCGATAGTGGGTCACTTATTTTTACAATTGCTAAAAAATTTTCATTTCTATAGGTAGCATGGCACCCAGACCTAGGATGAATAATGCAAACAAGCTTGCCCGACCTATGGCTTCCCAATCTAAGGAACATGCCATATTCAAAGATAGTGATCTTGAGGTACAATTAAATGTTACTCCATATCATAACTCACCTAGGCTACTAGATCACAAGTCAAACAACACATACTCTAAAACACTGTTTCCCAGAGTGAAGAAGTGGGTAGTGATTGTAGGAATGAAGAGAATTCTTGAAGTTTCTCTAAGTCTGATATAGGCTGACAAAGTGAAGACAACTCTGGCGATAATTCAATTGAATTCTCGGGGGCAGTGCTTTAGCTGAAAGCAGTTCTTCTCAGGCAGATAATCACACCTCGCCTCCGTCGACACATACAAATCCTGAAATTGCTGCTTAAGAAGCTGCTCATTAGAGAGAGATTAATGACATACTCACAGATGATAAGAACATAGTAATGTACGTGGACGCTCAAGAACCTCATCCAGATTAGAGGGAACTACTCATGGCCTGCTACCGTACTATGTGGATTGTTCAGGACTAAAAAAATGAATTCTTCCTTAGAAGAACTGGGAACAAGACTAGCAACTTCAAGTATCTTGTTATCTTGCCTTAATCTAGGGTGGTTATCTCTTACATCAAGGAATTTTTGGACATTTACCATACTTTTTAGTATCACAAGTTCGAGTGGATGGACAATGCGCTAGGTAATTGTTCCAATCACCTGACCAAGGAACTTTTCTCATCATATGCACCTACTCTAATGAACCTTTCCGCTGCAAGGAAAACCAGAAAATAGGTTCGTAAGGATTTTACTATTACATTGGGTCCCCATGACTCCATCATCGTTTGGGGCAAGTCAAAAGACATTTTTTAGACTTCGATTAATTTAATGTTGCAAGGGCTGGAATACACTGCCCACCCATAAGTGCAATGAACATTGACGAATATGCTTCTGAAGAATAGGTGTTACGTTGTATAGTCAATAAAATTGCGATAGGCAGGGAAAATGCTAGTTCTGTACCACTATGCCACTTAGAATTGCTAAGGCTACGCTGAATTTTCTAAAAAATGTTTGGTGGGAATTTGTTCGGTCACAGTTGCGGCCAACGGCAAATGACAACACTCTATCCCCTTCCCTAGCTTCATTAGTAGCTTCCATACTAAGTGGTTACCAATCAATACGAGTAGGATCATAGCGACAGAAATGAGTGATGCAGCGTTAAATGGGAGGTCAACATTTCTTTTTCCTTGTCTGAGAGGGAAATTATGCCGCCAAGCAGACATCCATCCAAACAGATTGGTCGATATATGGCGTGAGAAAGCTTGACTCATTCATTTTCTGAGATAAAACATTTAGCAATCCATATTTTGATGCTATGTATGCAGAACTAGGTAGTCTAGTTGTTGCTCCGAAGGTTCCACTGGAAATTCCGAAGACCGACCGAGAGAAAAAGCAAGGTGAGTCGTCTAAGATTACCACAGAAGCACAAAAATCAACCTCCACTGCTCAACCCTCAGGTACTGTTGTTACTATCAATATAATTTTTCTTGAGAAATTTATTGCAGATCAGCGCCAGACTATGACATTAGCATATAAGATTGTTCGACAGATGCCTCAGTTTAATGAAACAAAAGTGTCTTCTACCAAAAAAGAGATCACCGGTGAGGTACGAAAAGAGCTGAGTGTGCTAAAATAAAGACTGGACGGTATAGAAAATCTGGTGCAAGATAGATTACAGGCTGCCAGTCAGAGAAAGACTTATTAGTTCAAAGGACAGTTGGGTGAGATAAGATCTCATATTGGTAATTTAGCCAAGCAGCATGTACAGATACTCCCTCCCAGATTACTTGATCCTTTGATACAGATGGTGAATCAAGCACCCATAGTGCAATTACTTGATGAAGTTTGGGGAGCACTGACACCAGCTATGCAAAAAAAGAGTAAGCATAAGACTCGTGACCTTGAAGACGAAACCCCTCTTGACCGAATAATAGAGGCAGAAAGAGAAGAAATGAAAGCTCGCAAAGAATCCAGGAAATTGGAGAAGGAACGAGCAGCCCGCAAAAAAGAACAACAAGATGCTATGTTAGCTGGCGCGTCTGGGAGTGGAGCACCTGCCAATTCTAAGGGTGGAGCACCCACCACTGCTGTGTCTTATGTACCCACTCAACTACTATGTTTAGAGAGTGCACACGCTTATAAGGGTGCTTTCGCTGAGCCAAAAATCGATGCCTACAGAATCGTAGGTATGACCCCTCCTCATAGCCCTTTATGTGTTATCAATCTATATTGACTTTGAGGGAAAAGCCCTTTATTTGGGGGAGGTATGGTTGAGAAACCTTCCATAGCTCTTAGAAATTGGAGGTTGTCTTTATTCTGTTGAAATTTTTTGTGGTATCAAGTAGGTTGAAATATGCATATTCCAAATAGTAGAGAAAATGAACAACTTATTCTTAATATGAGTTTGAGTGTTACGATCTTTATATGACATTCTAGATACTAACTTGTGTATAATTGCTAAGTTTGAATGATTAATTGGTGAACTGTGAAAAAGGATAATGCGATCATATGTAAGTGTGTGTGAGTGTTAATTTATGTCTAGTACTATGAGTTGAAACAAGAACATGTCTACGTAGTCTTGCATAAAACCGAGGAAAACCTGATAGGTAAGGATTAGTATGGTATGTTTGTTATAATCCAGTAAAAGCAGAAACAAGAGAACCAAATAAAAAGCATACCACTTGAACCCATTTTAAGCCATGAATAGATCTTTATTCTCACCCAAAATAGTTCACAACCTTGGAAAGGTACGATGTTACAACTCAGGATAATAACCTAAGTTGAGGGTGAGTGCAACCCGAACATGATAGAAGATAATTCAACATGAAAACTAAAATGTCGAATGCTTAACAAAAAAAAGTGTGGTTGCTGGGGTGAGAGAAAGAAAGAAAGTAAAGGATTCAGTTAGAAATGGAATTGTGAAAACAAATCTTAGGGAAACCAAGGGATGAGTCACTCTCACAACCAAATATCCATTCTCTAGCCCCGAGACAATGTTACTTAAGAATAAAATCCCTGCAATGATCCAATACAGCTTTTTTAAAGATAGAGCATAGAAAACGAGGGCAAACCTATGGTAGTTTGATTAGATAAGCTGATAATTTGGCAGACATAGGCATAATTGAATGTAAGTAAATAAATGTCACATATAGATCTTAACATGTTCAATTCAGAGAAAGGGGAGAAAAAATGTGGTTGAAATAGTTGTTGCATAGTGCCAACAATTTGAAATGATTTTTAAGATTTGTGTGTTTTATTTTGCTCATCACTTCAAGACAAGTAATAAGTCTAAGTTGAAGGTGTTGATGTGTAGTGATATCTCAATATATTTGATAATTAGAAACATGGAACTAATACTAGAATCGAGTGTGTATCATATGATTTGATATGTTTCTTGATTATGTAGGCATAATATGGTGGATATAAAAAAGAAGTAGAACAGAATGATCAAGAAGAAAAGACCACGCCCATTTTCACAGTCTGTAGCCTTCTTCACTGGCCGTGATGGTGACTGTGAAGTGTGATTACAGAGAACAAAGTTTGAAAACCCACATTGGGGCTATTTGAAATAACGACTACGGACGTCTTTCATGGATCGTGAATCCTTTGACGGTACGTGGTTGATATCGTGAACATGATTCTAGAGATCAAGTTGAAAATACAAATTTTAGGAAAGTCGAAGGAAAGATCACAACGACTTCACGGACCAAGGGCCCTTTGACGGTCCGTGGTCCAGACCACTAGTCATATTCCAACGAACATGTGAGGACCCATACTTTGGGAAAGTCCAAGGCAAGACCACGGACGACTTCACAGACCGTTATCCCTTTATCGCTCCATAGCCTAGCTCGCCACGTTGAGTTCAGTAACTAAGCAAAAAAAAATATTGGGACACTCTAAGTAAAGACCACGGGGGGCTTCATGGACCGTGACTTTGTCAGTGAAAGAACCCGACAATTCAGTCCTAGTTTAATTAGGTTTCCTTTTAAACATTTTATTTTTTAATTATTAGGTCGTCTTAGGAGTATTATTTTATTATCTAGTTCTTACAAAACAAGGGACGAGAGTACACGATTGTTTTGGAGCTTTTGGTTTTGGAACTATTTTGTAACAAAGTGAAGTTTGTATTTCATTTCACAGATCATCGAAGTGGTTGTTGATTGTCAAATTGATATCATAAGTATTTAGAATTATACTTTCATTCTACTCTACTTATTGTATAGGTGAAAATATGAGGAACTAAAATGCCTTGCTCGGGTGTGTAGGATCTATGATAACACTATAGGATGGATTCTATAGCACGAGCGCAAAGCAATCTTTGTTTACAACTTGTAGTCTAAAGCTTTCGATATTAATTTTTTCTATTGAGTACACCCTTTAGAAGAGACTTTATTAAGTGTTTGTTCGAGAGAAACACACTTGTTTGGAAAAAGATAAACATTACGTGAATGAATCGAGGTTAAAGTTTAAGTTCGAGACAAGAGAATTTTAATTTCATTTCAACATAATCAAGTTTTTAACGTAAGAACCATTTATAGTATGAGAGAACAAGTGATCATTATCTAACAAGGCTTAGAAGCATTAGATAAAAGGAAAATTGCTATGTTATGTTAAGATTGATTTATTTGACCCTCGAATTGCAAAAGATCTTCATAGTCATCGTCATAATGAACACGAACTTGGTGTCTCTTAATTAACATAACAAATTTTACACCGTCGTAGTTTTTCAATAATATCTGTTAACTTTGATTGTAAGTATTTGTTACTATTACGTGTCATTTATACGTACCAAATTTTACTTTCTGCCATTATTCGCTAGGAGATAATAACAACAACTAGATAAAGCAATAGTAAAACCTTATATGTAAAGAAATTCTCTGTGGATCGACCTCAACTGAAGTTGAGTTCTTTAAATTAACAACGACAGTTTACACTTTTTATTTGACGTATATGTTTGGTGGTATCCGTCTCCACCTTGATCTTTCCCGAGAAGGCATAACACTGAACCCTTTCATCATGAAGGGCGACTTTCATGCTTGACTGCATTGTACCTATAATTGATTTACTCTTCACCCTTTTTATGAATTCCCTCGATCATTATTACCATTTCTCATAGTACCACTACTGTAGTCTACTGCAACGCGAATCCATTATGTGGGGGTAAGGACCATCTCTTCTCATATGCCCAGGTTCTCTATTGTTATAACTAGTGAGATAAAAAGATAGTCTGCTGCCCACCGAAGTTGCCGTTTGCTGGCTATCCTGAATCAAATTCTGAGGTGGAGTTCCTGAGTAATTATCTGTAGAGCGGACATGGGACTGAATTGACCAGGCTGCAAGTGCCGGCCTCCCTAAACCTCTAGGGTAAGAACCATGAAATTTACCTGAATTCTTGGCCTTTTTAGAGAATACCTTAGCCTGACCCCCTCAACTTTCTTCACAAAATCTTCTACCTCATTGAAGCTTTTTCCAGAAAAGGTCATATGAATAGACAATACCTGAAACTCAGGTTTATCCCCTTAACAAAAAGGAGGATGCTCTCTTTCTCAGTAGTCACCAATTGTGTAGCATATATCACAAAACAAGGAATTTAGCCTCATATGAGACAACAAATATACCACCTTTCTCCAAAGCCATTAACTCATCCTTCTTACGAACTCTCAAAGTTCAAGGCACATATTTCTCCAAGAACAAAGCATGAAACTGAGTCCAAGTGATTTAGGGTAAAGTTGAAGATCTACATTCCATATAACATCTCCAACACTACTTAGTGTTGGCTTTAAATTGAAAAGTCACAAACTCTACCAATACTAATTGACAATTCCCAACTTATAAAGACTCTCAAAGAAATCTAGGATGAACTCATATTCATCATCACTCTCTGAACCATGGAACACAAGAGGTTTAACATTCAACATCTCAAGCTCATTACCAGTCATAACAGGACCCAACAAAGGACGGAAGAAATCATTAGTACCTAAAGTTCAACCCACCTTGAGAAAACGATAACAATAGGGGGACTTGTTGTAACTTAACTTGCTCAAACAATGGGAAACACTCCAGGACCAACCAATCCTTTTAGGGATGACACAATAAGTTTAACTAACACTGGTCTAAGAGAGAAATACATATCATCTCAGCCTTCACCTCTTCCTCTTGTCCAATATTCTTCTCAACCTCAACCTCTACATTCTCCTCTATCTCTTCATTATGAGAAGGAGGATTCTCATTTCTAGGAGAATTAGCAATTGGAGCTCAATACCTATAGGTAATTCTTTTTCCTAGGCATATGCCTCTTTGTCTTCCTTTAGCCGTGCCTCAACTGCAACCTCTTACTACGAATTTCTTAACTTTTGCGTTCATGGGAGATACAAGATTGAAGTAGTTAAACCTAGGGTTAACCATCTGTGGATAGAAGAGTGAAGAAGATTAGATACCAATTTGGATTACAAGATACCAATTGGAACCAAGTTATAGCACGAAACGAGACAAGAGAAAACAAAGAGATTTCGGAATGTCATATAGCCTCTCGAAAAAAAGTACAGACATCTTCTTTCCGTACTGCAAGACTCTGTAGAATCATTTTGGTACATGAGATCAACGAACCTAGGGCCCTGATACCAACATTGTGTTGACTAGATTGTCACTAATTTCACCCACACTAACAATCCGGTTGGAAAACCATTACTACAACCAAAACTGAACAAATCAACCAATAACTAAAGCATTTAAATGTACGGAAGAAGGTTTAAATGTCTAACACGAAAAATAAGGACTTCCCAAAATCTCTAATGAATGTCTAACCACCAAATGCGGAAGTAAGGCCTACAACATTAAAGTTATTGTACCAAAACTCTAACAAGAATCATAATTGTAAAGATGGATTGAGAAAAAAGAGAACTCATGGCAGCCTGGAAGAACCGGCTCACCCTTGAATTTGAGTCGATCACTGGTCATCTAAATATGGTCTGTCAGTAGCTGCCAAAAGATGCTCTATACTCAACAAAGAAAGACCTAATGTAGTATTAGTAAACACCTATAATGTACTGATAGGATCATATGGCTATCCTAATAGGTGAAACATATATAAGATATTACAACACAAATAACATGCATACACCGAACATATACAATATCAATTACACTTACGAACAACATACAATTGCACAATATCAAGATGGACAAATATGCAAAGTCATCAATCCTCTAACTAAAACAATACCCAAACTTTTAGTGTATCGGTACATCGTACCAGATCCAGGTTAGTGTGTCAGACGTGACACTTGATCCCATATATGTGCCAGAACGTGGCACCAGATCCAAGATAGTGTGTGGAAAACAATAATTACCCTTAGAATATCCTTGTGCAATGTATGTATAAGATCCCATAATACTACCCCACTAAAGAAAGCTTATACATTAACTATAGTTCATAGCTCAAATTCAAGTTTACATTGTAATAGTGGGATTAACTTTGACCAACATAGACCATGAGAGCTTCATCATGGAATCCAATGTCTACCCCACACCGAAAATGGGTATTCCTACTTGTCTAAGGTAGAAGCGAACTATTAGCTTAGGTGGATCCATTAGCTAAAGAAAAATAAGGTAACATAGTTTATGGTATAAAGCGATTAGTACTAGAAAATTCAGCCTCTACTAACGTGAGGGCTCCCATTCCAAGATATTGTTTGTAGAAACCTAACCTATACTATCATGAGGGCTTCCATTACCTATCACTATCAACTTGGCTCTAAACATCATTACAATTGATTTCATGTTAAGTGTAGACTTAACTACATGGAAGAATGTCTTGAGACTCAATCCTTATGACTCATACTGAAGCTCGTAGGATCATTAGTTGAGATTTGTTTTCCAACCTTAGAATCACTACATGTGACAAACCTTTCAAATATATCGTATGCATACCTAAGTGTGTACATGAGGATAATCATCAAATCCACACAATAATAGATCATAGTATATTCACTTTACTCTCAAAGTTATCTTAATGCATATACACAAGTCTTATCCATATAGCTAATTCACATGTTTTTCCCTTCAAGGACTTTAGATCACATTCAACCAATCATTTCTAGAATTACTACATTATGTATATTATATATATTGTTAACATGATTCAAATAACTAAATTACTTCATTTACAAATTCATAGTATTCACCCTCCTACAATTCACCCAAATCATATGTCATAAATTAGGGACTATAGGGGTCCCATGTATTTAGGGGTGATTTTGTCATACAAATGATAATAGTCAACGACAATCATTATATGTGATAATTAAATCAATGAAAACATTTTTAGAGAAAATCCATGTCTTAGAGTAAAAACCCTAGTATTTAGGGGATTTTGTACTTTGAAATTGAGAGTTTGAGGGCTTCATTTATTCGATTTATCCATGAATAAAATACTATAATACCTAAACTGAATAAATCCAATAAGTTCATGTGAAAAAACCTCCTACTCCAAGCACTAACTTGTTTTTTTTTCTTCGTAATTTGAGCTTTAAAGAGAAGATTTTAGAGAGGGTTTGGTTTTGATTTGGGGGTTTTAGAATTAGGATATTAGATAGGTTATTTTAGGTGGGAAAATACATATCTAGGTATTTAAATATTATTATAACTACACCACATAACCACTAATTAGAAATGAAATCTCTAAAAGACCCCTAACTTCCAAATGGAAGCTTCAAGCACGACATACGACTAGGACCCATATACCTGGTGGGACCACGACATATGCTGGTGAACCATTGGTCATGCTCTGTGACCTGTTTTTAAGGGACTTGACCCACGACTCCCACCTACGGGGCATGGGTGGACCTACTCATGGGTCACATCCATTGAACAAGCAACAATCACAATCACAATTTCTATTCTCATAATCATAGAGTCAAGTAATGATTCATGGCAAAGAGTTATTCAATTATCCTTATTTACGGTTCATGTGATCAATAATGCAACATTCACCTACACACATGCATTATAATGAAACATTTACAAATATATATATATATATATATATATATATATATATATATA
>NC_028641.1:45025899-45101910 GCF_001406875.1 Solanum pennellii | reverse complement strand
TATAACAGAAATATTTACTCACCTACAATTATGAATATCCACTTTGAAACTCAGCCCCAAAGAAAGCTATGAGGCCTTAGCTGCGAAATTAGGGTAAAGTTATGAAATCCTAACTATCATTCTTTGAAATCGTAAACGTAATAAAATAAGGAAAAATATTTTACTACCGTACAATCATGAATATCCACTTTTAAACCCAGCCACGAAGAAAAGTATGAAACCCTAGCCGCGAAATGAGGGAGACCAGGTGAATATATCATTTCTGAAATAATGAAATGAGGAGGGGAAGTAATTAGGATTTTGGGATTTAGTCTATGAGGCAGTGCAACCTTGTTGGCATTCAATGTGGCATGTACATGACATTTAACAGCTTCTGTTTATAAGAAGGGTACTTTTGATTCAATAGTTTGACGGGTAGGGTAGTTTTGAGCCGAAATATAGCTTAAGGGTAAATATGAGCTATTTCGAGTAGTTCAAGGGTATTTTTGACCCTTTTTATTTAGTCTACGTGGCAGTGCAATCCTATTGGCATGCAATGTTGCATCTCTATGGCATTTAAAAATTTTCGTTAATAAGAAGGGTATTTTTGACCCAATAGTATGACGAGAAGGGTAGTTTTGATCCAAAATAAAGTTTAAGGGTAAATATGAACTATTTTGAATAGTTTATTAGTATTTTTGAGCCTTTCCCGTAGATTTTATGGTGGAAACAACCCTAATCTAGATACTAGAGATCATGGTTATAATCAAGGGTTTTGAGCATTATTAGTAATACGGGTAATAAGTGATTGCTTATTGATTTACATATGTTATTAATTGTTTGTAGACCAAGAAGAAGCTAAAGGAATCCGAAAAGGGAAGAATCAATTTTCTTAGGATTTCAAGCTTGTTTTGAGGCAGGTGATGATTGTGATTCTATGATTCTCTGATCTTTGTTTGAACTTGATTCATTATGATACTTGTATATGTATTAATGCACCAATATCGATCACACTTGTTGTAAATGAAATAATTGAATGATGGTTGCCATGAAATCATGATGTAAATGAATAAACTTGCTGATGTAATTTTTTTTCTGATTATGGTGTGTACTTGCGGACCGGATTGCACGTTCCGGAAATCTAAAAACTGGATCGGGTTGCCATGTTCCAGCACAACTATTCGATCGAGTTGCCACATTCCGGCACAACTATCGGATCGGATTTCCACGTTCCACAAGTAAACTGTTTGGGTTTGAGTTCTGTAAGAGGAACAATGATGTATGTTAATTTTATGTTCATAAGCATGTTGATAATATTCTAAATGTTGTTATATTATACATGTAATTATAATGTTGTTCAACCTACTTATGTTACACTAGTGGGTTATCTGTGTGATTGTACTAGTACATTGTGGTTGTTTACTTTGTACTTGTTCTTATGGGAATCTTCAAGCGACTATTGACAGAGCTAGCTTAGAAGATTAAAGATTGTGGCATCAAATTCAACAGTGAGCCAATCTTCTGCGCTGCCATGGGATTCTCTTTCGTCTATGTCCATCATTTCCTGACTTAGACCATTGCTTTATATAAGTGGATTAATTAATTAGGATTCGTTATTTTACTAGGATCATTGCTAGATGTTTTCGTACATTGAATTTCAGATTCTAGGTTTATCTCCCGCGTTATTAGAAGTTAGATCAATTGTTGAAGTTTATAAGGAACTCAGTATTCTTATTATGCTTCCTATGATAAATGCCTTAGTCTTATATTATTTGCTTTAATTGGATGGTAGTAGTGGTTCTCCCACGAGAGTGTTAGCTTGGGTGTCAATCACGAATGTCTGGGTAGTGACAGTTTGTATTAGAGCCTAGGTTCGTTTATCTCAATGTACTAAAATGAGTCAAATAGATTCTCATAGAATGGTACGATGACGGCTTTACTTTTCTTTAAGAGGCTATAGGACCTTAGGAAACCTCAATTTTTATCTTGTCTATTTATTGTACTATAACTTGATTCCAATTTCTATCCGTCAATTCAAATTGCTATATAACCTCCTTCACTCTTCTGTCCGCAGATACTTAATCCTAGTTTCAACAACGTCTGGCCCAAAACTCCTGTCAATTCTCCGGTTGAGGAACCTGTAGTGAGAGGGAGTCGTACCCGGACGTTTTGACCCTTAACATGTCTATTAAGGTACTAGAGTCAACTACACTACCTCTTAACTCCAAAAAACACATAAAAACAAGGCAAACATACAAGGACTCGCTAGCACGTCTAAAGACAAACTTTCAAACGTCTTGGACATTTGACCTCCAAATGACTTCAAATCAATTATGTATGCTATAAAACACTTTATTAACATGTTATTAAACTTTTTAAGCTCATGCGAGGCTCTAGATACCTTAGCTCATTTTGAAAGTGTAACAATACTCCCCCACTTGGGAATATTCGTCCTCGAATGACACTTGAAACATTTTATACACTTTCAAGGACTCAATGACTTCCATAGCAGCTCACAACACTTCAGCATGATTATCACATAAAATTCAATGCACCAACATACAAGGAACACCAATTTCATTGTAGCATGCATCCAAAGCAACATAGTCAAACATGAGACTTCTATAATTCATTCCATGCATACATACTTCTTCATATACATTGCCATTTGGGGGAACTACCTTCTCCAACTTTAGGCATGTTCATTATTTGATCACAAGGTTAAACATACTATTGATTCAAATTTCACAAATAGACGTTATCCACACTTCAATTCATGAGAAAACTTGAACATTTTCGTTTAGTTGCCCAAGAATCATAAATTAAGTAGATCAACTACAATCATATAGTCTAGACATAATACCATCAAGGTCATAGATGACATTACCATGCTTAGATTAGTTCAAGGAGGAACTACCTTCTCCGAGTCACAACATTCACACATGGCATCATAGAATTCACATAAAAAAGCAATGCATAGAGGTTAATTAATATTAAGAATGATTTCTTTATTACAAATATCATTGTGCTTATACTTCCTTCCTTATGAAATCAACATGGTAGGTCACACCAAGCACATTACAACATTAGGGAGTAAATTTATAAGTTTCTATTTCTAGCATATCACTAGCTTTCATAAACATGCATCATTTAGGGAAATTTATCACATTTTATAGGCATACCAAAAGACATAGGCTAGACAAACCATCACTCCTTAAGAGTGAGCCTATAAAAACACTTCCCAAATCTCAAAAGTCACCCATTTTCAAAGAAACTCATCTTATCTTATTTTTTAAAGTAGACTCAATTTCTCATTGTAAGGCCAAAAACCACATATCATAAGTGACATAAAGCATGCTCATTGAGCTATCTCATGAAATCAAATTGCACATTTATCATATACGAAAAATGCACAATAGCATGAGAGATATGCAAATTTATAAAAAATTTCTTTTTCATGAGATAATGATCTTTCATAATATGCATAACATAGTGTCATTAAGATATGCATAACATATGGAGAACATGCAACTTATCCTTTGATGCAACACTCTTATCATGAACAAGCTACTAACGAAATCTTGTTTTCAAGCTTGAGTAAGAATAGAAAGGAAAAGATAGGGATATCTAAAACCTTACTTCAACACACTATCTCCCCCTCCTTAGGATCAAGCCTAAACAAAAGGTTTCAAATCCACACAAGGACAACTATGAAGAATTTCACATATACAAAGACAACATTCATCTTTCTCACTGTTCACCACATTCTCTAAGACTTTTCAAGCCTATAACATGACATCATGCTACCATCCTACATAATCATAAGACATTCTATCATTCCATAGGGAACTCAATTTAACCGTAACAACTATTAACAAGCTTTAATCATACCTTATAATTTCTCAACATAACATCTCCTTCCTCATAGTCCACCTAGAGCCATAAATGGCATCACATCAACATATACTAAATTTACCTTCACATATACTCATCAGACCGTAAAACCAAGGTAAGTATCAAAACTCACTTTTTCTACCTCAAGCATTGAGAAATCATCTCTTCCAAGCAATCACGTCTAAAAGTCAACCGGAAAAGGAAACATAAGGGAGAGATCTTAAAGAGTTAAGTTCTATGGAACGACATGAGAATAATGAAGAAGGGAAATCTACGTTCTATAGACTCTCGCTCATAGATGTGTTGCAACTCACCGCCGATGATTGAGAATCTACTAGACGTCGCAATACGAGACTTTGAAACCTAAGGACATTGCACAAAACCTTATGCTCTGATACCAAGTTTGTTAAGACCCGAGGGTATACCCTAGAAGTTACGGAATCGTCGAATCTTAACACGCCGTCGTCGACCTCTCGGAGGTCTAAGAAGAGCCCTTAGAGATCTTTCATCGCACAATCATAAAAATAGTGAAAAATCTAAAACTTTTCAATACATATCATATGCTAGAACATTACTTCGTATATATATATATATATATATATATATATATATATAGAAACTTCGTATTACATAGTTAGACTGTAATGTATCTTTAACATATTAAGACCCAACTCAATAGAATAGAATAGGGACACGGCCCTTAAAAACATAAAATATAATTCTAAGCTATTACATGAATTTAAAGAAATATCTTGACATAGGCAACCCTTGAATCATAAGGATTCCTTTACTTGAACTTGGGAGATCTATCAAACATCTTCACTTAGAAAACATACTCTAGCCAGCACCACCTAAACTTTGTGTAAAAAGATGAAGAAGAATGGTATTAGTACAAGAATGTACTAAGTATGTCAACCATGCAAAAACATGCATTTAAAGAGGACATTTCGTTTGAAATCATGCAACATGTCTTTTTAGTAAACCTCATAAACGTAGGCACATATAAGGTCGATATAGTTCACATACATCATACACTACACCATTTTAGGCCTACTACCACCCACTAAAGTGTAGCCTAAAGTAGCAAAAAGTGTCGCCTTTGATAAAAGGCTACACTTTTGGACTTTCAGCAATACTTTTTAGGGGGTACCATTAAGATACGTAACATTTGACATTAGGCAACACTTTTTAAATGTAGTCATCTCTGGCTACACTTATAAAGCGTAGCCAAAGAGGTAGAAGGTCACTCTTTGTTGTAATGCATTAGTGACACCTATTATTTATTATACTACACTTAAAAGTGTTGCCTTTGCATTGTTATTTGTCACACCTCAAAAGTGTTGCCTTTTTATGTGTCATCTAGAGCAACACTTATAAACTGTAACTTTATATCAGATCTAGAGCAACACTCATAAATTCTAAATTTATATCTCATCTAGAGCAACACTTATAAAGCGTAACTTTAACATTGGACGTCCTACAACAACACTTTTGAAATGCATAGATTCAATACATAATCACATAATTAAATATACATGTGACCTAAAGCACAAACTTGAATAATAATTAAATCAAAGATATATATTTCAAATAAACTTCGAGAAACGTGGCTTGTACAACCAATACTTAAAAAAGTGATTGCTTAAAGATCTTTAATATTAATAAATTCCTAAAAAAACCAAATGCATTTAAACATATATGACTATAATACAAAAACCCTTCATCGGTCAGTACAATAGATCGAGTTTACTTCTTGCCACAATTCAAGTTCAATTACTGGCATTTTCCTACACATTAAGAATAAAATTATGGGTTAGTGAAATAAATCATATGTTTAACATTTTTAAGTTCACAGTAACCACTGTCTGGATTCCATTCAAGAAGTACTCGATAAGAAAATAGGATTGACTGAAAGAATGGGGCAGATACTATGTGCTACGAATACACTGCTTGTCTTTTGGTTGCGGAATTTCTTCTCTAAGGAAAAGAGATAGACATTACACTCTCTTCACCAACTCTCTGACACGTCAATTAATCCACTATATAGTCAGATATACTACATTGTCCAAGCCTTCAGAGAGTTATTTCATATGAAGCTATTTCTAAATATTCCTCTGCAAACTGATGACTGTTCCTGATCTCAATAAAATTAATCTTGTTTTACAAATATTGATATATTGTTTATTCACCACATGATTTTGCAAGTCAGAGATAATGTTTTGAAGTCATGTGTAGTGCCCGAATAGAAAGATTCTTACCTCTGTCCTCTTTAAAATACGGACAACTGGCTCATCATGTAAGCAAGAACATGGACTGAGCTCGCAACTTGAAATCTATAATTAGTTTCAGCAAGAATTACCAAAATAAGTATGTGCTGTTGCAGTGAAAATTATTTTCATGGAACAATCTATAATAAGTGAGCAATGTCTAATTTTTCCTAGTTTCATAGCTAAGCAAGATATCAAAGAGTTGTCATATCCAGCTTGTTGAGAAGACGCCACATCAACTTCATTTTCTGTCATGATTTCTTGTTCTTTTGCTTCCAGTGCATCAGCTATATCTTGCAAAATTTTACTATTTTCTTGAGTAGAGAGTGTCTGAAAACAAAGGAAGAAATTGTCAGTAGAAACATCCATGCAGTTCTACTGCAATTTATTGTATTTGTTGGCAAAGCCACTAGAACCATAGAGAAAGGGAGAGAGAAAATTAAAAAGAGTTGACAGATAGTGAGCAACACTAGTGTTGTGTAACCAGAACAATACATGAACAGATTGAAGAGCAATACTTCGTTAAATGCAAAATGATTCCATCAGTTACTGATTTGTGTTCATTTTAAACCTAACGACTAATGTGGTTTCAGGCATCTTGTTCTGCTCATCTTTGAAAAATCCCTAGTCCAATTAGAGTAATTAGATAAAGCTCTTCATAAATTTGATAAATTACTGCCTAATCTTTTTGAGCTTTGATGCAAAGGTTGATCTATACTATGGGTTCAATAGAAAACGTCATGTTTGGATTAGACAATAAAAATAATTATAGATGAGCTCGCATGGTACATATTTACTCTCAACTTGTACGAAATATAAGTAGATAATGATAAAACAAAGAGATAGAAATACAAAGAAGATAAGTATCGAATAACAAATATAAGTAGATAGTGATATTTTATGAAGTCATTACTTGATGTAGTTGCTATCTTTACATTCGACTTTAATAACCACCTCACTTCCTCCATCTCAAAATGAACAAAGGAGTTAGAAATCCTAGGGCCAAGCATCCATATTTTTTACGAATTTTGACTTTCCAATTATTAACAACATCATTAAAATGGAACACAACGTAAGATCTCATTACAACAACCAAGCAGGTTAACACCAACTCAAAAAAATTCAAGCACAAACAAATACTTCAAAAAGCCAGTAGAGAACAGCAAAGTGAAGACAAGATAACCGTATTATCTAAAGACTCAATTGTTAAGCCTTCACACATCTATTGGACATGTTCACACCAATACAGGTACACCATTGTAGCTCTACAGAAGCTAAAACACACATACACAAATATTGCATAAAGATACTTAATTTTATGCAACCACTACTTAATTATTTAACATCCAACATTAAATTAATAAATAACTCATAAATTTATCAAACAAAATACTATAATATGCGAAGTAATTGTCAAAATTGTTCGGTAATATAAACTTAAGATAACTGATATGGTGTTTTGAGAAATTACCTAGAAAGAATTTTCCAACAATACGAAAGATCTGATTACCCAATTTGTCATATTCGAATTCAAGGCGTTAGAACATCAGTAAATCAAGATGAGCAAAATCTTTTTCCTAATGATAAGGAGGGTCAGAAGTGTAATCATACCAGCTGTCTTTATGTTCTTGAAGTGAAGTATTTTTCTATAATAGAGGTATTGGTACATCCACATACCCTGCTGCTCATTTTGTCCTTGCATTGTTGTTACTTTTATGATCATCATTTTAGGGACAAGAGGAAGAGTAGCATATATAAATGAGCTCTAAAGAAGTAAGAAATTACAGTGACTTTTACTGGTTTATATCCTTACTAATTAAGTGGCATATACAGGACTCATGAAAATGACCCTCACAGCCCATTTTTTTTTCCTGATAAGCAAATACAAATTTAGATCCTAGATCTAATAAAATAAGAATAAAGAGTACTCCATGTATACCTAAATTGAGAACTCACCTCTAGATCAGTATAGTATCTCAGGTGCTAAATAATTAAGAGCAGGCTCGTGGAGATATCTAGAAACATTAACATCGAAAGAGATATAAAATGATAACATGCCACATGACCTCAACCAAACACTAACCAAATCTGAAAACAACAATGAAATTAACTACTTATCGCTTAACTTAATCTACAATAGAGGGACTCAACTTTATTTACATGTTCAACTTTACACCAAAAGGAAATCACAAAATTACTACTCCCCCTCTATCACATAAATTTAGAACAATCAACTCTTTCATAGTGTTAACTGAAAAAAAAGGAAAAATATAGTTCACATAACTCATTCGATTTCTCTTATATTTTTCATGCTTAATATGAGTAACATTATCATGTTTGAACTCCTAAAATAGTGTTACGTAAAATTTTATATGTGGCTATTAGTAAAGTGTAAGCCTTGATTCTACAAATTCGAGTGTTAGGTCAAATTGATGTAGATTATAGTAAAACAAGTAATGCAACTTACTCGAGAAACTTGAACCATTGAATCTGCTGCATCAATGATTTTGGTATTAAAAGGTTGGCAATGATAACCACTGAAATGAGTAAGGAAGATATCTCATTAAACAACAAAGTAAAAAGAGGCTCAAAATGCATTAAAAATTGAGCAAGTAAAGACGTGTGTTAAACTTTCATGATTAAAACCAACATCAATAGATGTTCTTAATTTTTGTGCGAACTACATTGATAGAACTATCATCACTAGAATTTAGCTTGATGTTATAAACTTATGCTGCTCGGGTCTGTTAAAAAAAATAATTGAAAGATGACATAGATACATACAAAAAGTAAGGTAGAAAAAAGGAAACAATCAAGCAGCAGAAACTCATAAAGCCCAAATTTGATAGTATGATTTCTCTTTTGTTAGACAATATTAAGAGCTTCTTGTCTACTTGAAAATGTATCTAGTAATCTCAAAAACAACACAAGGAACTCCAGAAGAAGATTCTTGTTCAATAGAGGATTTTACCAATTTGAATGTTAATATAAGGAAATGCTCGTCTCTTCAATTTGTCACATTTGCTACAACTAAGTGTACGAATTCGGAAAAAAAATAGTCCTGTGAGTTTAATATTACCCAAGTATACTTCCAAATATTGAATAACATATGGACATAAACTTGAGAAAGTAAATATATTTTTTTATCCTGATACATTTAAACCACACAATCCTAGTTGACACTAGGAATAATGAAGAGAAAATATAAGTAGAAACATGAAACTAGAAGCAGCTACAAGATAAGTTAGGCTTGAATACATGTGCTTGAAATTAAAGCAAGGACGCAAGTTGTTTTAAGTCCATTCAGTTTCTGGAATATAAATAATATTAAGAAAATATATGTCCAAAAGATCCATTATTACTCAATATAATTCTTTGGAAAAAAAAGAGGTTAAATTGTTCCAAAGTAGTGAATCCTTTTTCAAAAGTTTCAGCGTATACCTCTTTACACTTTGAATAAAAAGAACGAAATTGTTTATGATTGCTAAGCTAGAAACCATGAAGATAGAAACTCCTAGCCCAAATCAGATTTCGACTAGCATTATAGGTCATTAGGTGGCTGGAAGACATTTACAGAAATCAGATTTTTATAGACTTATTTCATAATTAATTTCATCACACTACAATATCAAAAAGTACTTTCTTGAATAAAAAATAAATCGACTTTGAGGAACAAGATCTATAGAATCAATAATCAATTGACTAAACTAATTTTTAAATTAAATCAACATCAAGTAGAGAAATCCCAAAGTAAAATCCACAGTAACATAAACATACCTGAAAAGCGGGTATAAAACATAACCCTAAAGGGTCGCCACATTAATATACAAGGAGGACCATAAGACAATATAGGCGGTACTGTAAGAAAAACGAAATGAACAAATATTTATCTCAAAAACATTAGTAACCAAAACTTAACTAGAAAAGTTTCTAAATATTTTTCAAAATATTAGGAGCAATTAACATAAAAATGGATTGTTCTGAACATCATAAGTATGAGCAGAAATCGAAGACAAAATTGTGAGCAGAAACTTCACTGAACCTCCTTATGTAATTAGGCCACCAATTTCTAAGATTGATCTGGGAAGTGTTGCTCCTACCAGAGTTCTCTAAATTGGGACGAAGATAAACTTTTACCTGAGTTGTCCGGTCCCTCCAGATCTGATATTCTTCGAATTATTTCTCTACTCTCTTCCATAAAGGTGAAGCCCGATTAAGGAAATAACAAGAAAACATCCATAGAAATTTTGAGGTGAATTGGGAAGGAGAGGAAGTAGGGTTTAGATTTTTGGTAGTGATATAGGCAAAGAGCAACTAGGAGAGCATTTTAATTTGAGGAAAATTTTTGTTAGAGTTATGTTCTATTAATGATATTATTTGCCAATTATAAATTTTGAGGAGGGTAAAATATATTCGAGGGAATACATTATTTTGGTGAAAATTTTAAGAAAATTATAATATCACACTTGTGAAGTGTTATTTTTAGAATTATAGTGTCTCACTTTAAAGGTGTAGCTATATGTATAAATATGCATTGCTAAATATATAATGATGTTGCTACGCTTATAAAGTGTAGACTATTCTACTAAGGAGCATACTTTATAAATGTTGCAAAAAATACTCTAACCAAATGGTAAAAAGTAAGGGTGTGCTTTAAAAGTGTAGTCAAAAATATTTTAGGCAACACTTTAGAAGCGTTGTCAAGATTTTGTGTTGTCTTAGGCCTAAAATGGTGTAGTGATATAGACATGATAATACCCATAATAATATATAAACACATTTAGCATACTTTAAAGCATATTCAATACATATCATACATTACCTCTCTTGCTATCTTACTTCTTTCCTCATGTAACCCTGAAGTGTATTTAGTAGAATGTATCACTTTGAGGTCACCTTGCAATAGTCTTTCATAATATGCTTCATAAACACGACTCATATATTCACAAGTCATAAGCACATCAAAGACATAAACTTCACATAAAGACCATCATCTAAGACAACTCCTAAGTCACACTAGTGCAATGTGTAGGTAACATCACATAATGCTACTTCCACGAAGTGTACCTAAGAAGTCACCCTAGACTAGGAATAACATACTTAAGAAGTCATAACATTTTCAACAAGTCATAACATATTCATTTACAACTATCAATAAGGACACATGCTTCATATCATCATATAAGGACTCTTTTCTTTGATACAACCTTAGTCATAAATCATTTAGTTCATATCACAGGCAAACCACCCTCATAACCCCTTTCACAAGCTTACGTGTGCAACGAACACATAGAGTCCCATACCCCCGCATATACTAAGTAAACTCAATTAGAAGCCACAAGTGTAACTCACATGTATAGTCATAATTCACATCTTAACATAACAAGGTCACTTGACATGCATTTATACAAGTCATACATAACAGAAGTATTTACTTCATAAGGGTCTTCAATCCTATCCTTTCTTGAAGTTGTCTAGTGCAATGTATATATAAGGTCTATAGTTCTCCTATACAAAGTACACTTCTCAAGGAATTTAGATTAGAGTTCACATTCTTATCTTAGTTAATTATTAACCTGCGGGAGACATAACCATAACCGATATAGATCATGTGAGTTATATGGAATTCGGTGTTCTACTCCCACACTGAAAAGAGAGGGTTAAAACTTACCGAAGGTGCAACCATTCATACGTAGCTAATCTAGGTGAAAACCACAAATTATAACCACGGGGGCACATAGTTATGGATCATGGAGATTTCTTCTAGAAACCCTGACTTGCTATGTGGAGGTTTCCATCTCATGAGACAACATCTTCGTTGGGAACCGTACTTACTAAACATGAAGGTTCTCTTTATGGGAAGCCGGACTTAGTAAAGTGAATCTCCCACTCTCATTTGTCATGTTCACTCAGTGCCAAGCAATAAATCCCTTTTTAATTATGATTAAGCCTTTAGATAATATTATTTCATAAAGAATAGGCCTTAGGGACTTACTCCCTCATATATCATATAGCTCAAAGGTATCTAGGGTGAGAATTCTACATTCACCATAGAACCTACCTTATGTGAGAATGTCCTTTCATATAATCATACAATCACACATCATGTGTGTGTGCATATCATGTGAGATATACCTTCACATAACACTTTTAATCACACATGTACATAAAACATCATTAATCATATACTTCACATGCATAGCAATAGGTAATTATGCATAGGAGAACTATCCTTTCCTTAATTATCATGAATCTACCCTATTCATAGATATGCATGAAGGGTGTGTGTGTACATTGGTCAATATGATCACATAATGGCTATCACATAGCATTGAGGAAGCCACCCTCTAAAGACCACAACGAACAATATTCAAGTCTCAAGTCATACAAACATATAGAGCATTGAGGACTACAGACTAGACACACTCACATTACATCGTAGGAGGCAAGTATATATTGAACAATAGAATATAAGACTCCTAGCATACTTTGATCACACATTCATATATGGTTCATATAGGTAGGGGTCACTCTACAAGGATATTTATCACCATTAGTCTTGTTGACCACACCTAACCCTAACATGATCATCACACATATACATATAACATCATTTCCACACCTACGTCGTGTAACTAGTTATTCATATACTTCACATAACATTAATTCACTTAGAACATGATATTAGAAGCAAGGCTAAATTCTTCAACTTCCTAACATAGAAATCATCATATCAATTCATATTGCATCTAATTCCGTCAAGGCCATGATCATAACACATAACATGTACAAGACTATAAACACAACCACCATAAGTAGACCATACCAATCTACACAATTCAATGGACATTCTAGGCTAATTAGATGAAATAGGTCAACTTACCAAATCTCCAAGATAATGATCATCTTTGATCATTCCTCCATAATTCATATTCAATTGATATAGAATGTAATAGCAATAAAAAAATTCAATACAATCTAATCACAATTGTATAAACATGAAATCATGATCACAAGACCCACATTATAGGCTAATTTGAGAAATTAGGAGGATCATGGGTTCTTCATAAAATTGGATAGAAATTCATTATAATAATAGGAAATAAACAAATATTAATCATAATAATGCTTTTGAAAACAATTTGAGAAATAACCCATGGCTAGATTGAATAATAGGATTTTTGACTTAGAATCATGTTTTGAAAACCTTTGAAAGGACTCCATAGATAAATGGTTATCTAGGGATGAAGGATCACCATACCTTATATATTATAAAGCGCATGAAAATCTGAGAAGAAAGCTCCACGAATCCAACTCCATAGCTTTTTCTTGAGCTTGGTCTTCAATGGAGGTTTTGGGGGGTTTTTTGGAAGAGAATAAAACTTTGGGAATTTTATTTCTTAATGGGTTCTGCGGTTTTGGCTTGGGAAAAGGTTTAAAAAGCTCCTAAAAACAGTTACTAAAGCGTCCCCTAAGTTACAAAAATATCCCCCACATGAATTGCGACATTTAGACATGTCAAAATTGACTTAAAAACAACGCAACCGGATCTGGAAATGGGCTGTGCGTCGCGGGGCAGCCTCCCAATTCTGCCCCAAATAATTTTTGAGACAGTGAGGTGGGTTCTAGGCGCGCGTCGCACAGGGCAAGTCCAAATCATGGCCTTCTCGGTGCCTTGGGCAGTCTTTTGTCAAATGTTTGGGTCCTCCTTTGGGGCCCTTCGGTTGGTCCACGAGGAGTCCTAACCAAAAGTTTGACCCTTAACATGTCTATTAAGGTACTAGCGTCAACTACACTTCCTCTCAACTTTAAACAACACATAAAAACAATGCAAACATACAAGGACTCGCTAGCACGTCTAAAGACCAAATTTTGAATGTCTTGGACGTTCTTTTACTTTTGATCTCCAAATAACTTCAAATCAATTATGCAAGTTATAAACACTTTACTAACATGTTATTAAACTTTTAAGTCTCATGTAAGTCTCTATATACCTTATTTCATTTTGAGGGTGTAACATATACATCACCTATATTGAACTGGAACACCAAGTAGGGTTTCTTGAACAAGGTGAATGGGAAGATTTTCCATTACATCAAAGAACCCAGGTTGAAGAATCTTCTCCAACTTATTACTTATGTCAACAATATTTTTGGCCATTCGAACTAGAATCTTTGTTCTCAATGTTCTGTACACAAGTCATTTAAGAACAAACCTATCTTTTCAAAGGGGTTTCCATATGTTTTTAGGCAATCCAAAAAAAGCAATCGAATGTAATTGTTCCATGAAAACATGAGATTCGTGAGTTTTCATCCCATGTAATATTCCACGTTCCATGTCAACCCTCTTTCCCAAATTTGAGGCATATCCATCTCGCATTTTCAAGCTTTCCACTGACTCACAAATTTTTCTCTTCCGTCACTTTGTGAATGAATAACTAGCCTTGGGCTTAAGTAACTTGAAGATTCTTGTAAATGCAACTACGGTCGTCTACATTGTTATGGTAAATCAAGTCTAGCCTTGACATTATCTTTTGTCTCGCCAGTCACATCCATTTAAGTGTTGAACATATTATAAAAATAATTCTTCTCAATATGCATGACATCAAGATTATGTCTAAGCAAATTATCCTTTCAATAAGGCACTCCCATAATATAGTATGTTTTGTCCAATTATGTGCAACACCATACCCATCGAATTTGTACAATAGTTCTTCAGTTACCTTTGGAAAATTTTGAACCCTTTCTCCAGTATCATCACCCGTTAATATTAGGGGTTGACCATCTTATTCAGTTTTATTCTTTTTAAATGTATATTCTTACTCCTAAACTCATGATAAGGTGGCAATAATTGACGGTGACAATCAAACCATGAATTTTCTGGCCATGTTTTAATGTGAATGATTTCGTATCTTCCATACATTAGGGACATGCTAACTTTCCAACTATCATGTCACGACCCAAAAATGGATGTGATGAAACTCATCTTATCCCACCAAGACAAGTAAGTCTAGAACTCAACTATTACAATAAAATGCAAAAAATTTATTACTAACTCAAATAGTACCCCCCAAAATCTAGTTGTCACATGTACAAGCCTCTAAAGTATTTTGTAAATGAATCTAGAGAAAATATAAGTCTCATATGACATTGTTTTTATAGTAGAACAATATCATAAATAGGAGTAAGAAAGTTTGCTGAGATGACAAACAACTATCTCGCATATCCCCATGAAGCCTCGGAAATGAAGAGAATATATTAGAAACGACCGGACTAGTAACCTAAAAAAAAATTGTAGAAGCAAGGGGTGAGTACCAAACCATACGATACTAAGCAAGTAAACATCTAAACACAAGCCAATGTGATGAAATATAGGTACTCCTACCACCCCAACTGAACCTCCACAACTACAACCTGTATAAAAATCATCCTAATCTAATAGTTTACAGTTTACATAGCACATAGCTCAACAACAACACTTTGAAAAATTACATATCCTCAACAACACTATGACAATTACATATACTCAACAACAACACCTTAAAAATTTACATATCCTCAACAACAAGCTCAGTATTCATCTATCATAAGTTCCCTTGAAACACTCACAAGATCAGCAAAACACAATATAAAGTTTACTAATGATTAGTACGTGCAATGCAATGGAAAGAAATGTCAAGTATAATGATGCATGTCTAACCTAGTGATACACACCCGTTCTCTCTCAGTCCTAGACCCATTGTATGATTTAGTGTTTTAGTTAATTTTTAAACAAATTCATCCCTTGAAAAAGATTTGAAATAACAAATACATGAATGTTAGTAGTAACATTCTTTTATTTTAATTCTACATTATAAACTTTTGCAAGACACTTTTTAATTCTACGTTATGGGTTTTTGAAAGGTAATTTTTTTTAATTCATGAACCTATAATAAATTCTATGTATTAAAAGTTTATTTTTCTTGCAAACTTTTATCCTATAAATTGAGTTTCTTTTGGTTGAAAAACATAAGCATTAAAACAAAATTACCTTCCCTTGAAAAAAACATGTGAGACATTAATCAAATGGTGAAATCACAAATTTAAGAATAGAAGAGCAACATTCTTGAATACTACTTGTTTTGTTGCTTAGTTGAATCCTGAAGATAAAGTTGTTATTTATTCTTCCAATTGCTCGTGGAAGGTCTCCAACTATCATCAAAAAAACGTATTAACGTGCCTCTAAACCAAGCAAGTTTTATTTTTTATTCCTTGTAATTTTATCATTCTGTTTCATTTATTCTAACAATTTGAATATAGTCGTTTCTATGGCATCCACTTCAATAACAAACAATGTTCCAAATTTGTCAAATTCTAATTTTGAAATATTTGATGGCAAAGACTTTACTAGATGGCGTGAGAAGATGGAATTCTTTTTAAGACGATTAAAGCTAACATATGTTCTTGAGAAACCTTGTCCTGAGGCTCCTACTTCTTAGGTAGCAACAGACGAGACTACTTTAATTAAATAAAAAATTGGCAAAGTGCAAGATGATGATTACTTATGCAAGAATTATATTCTTGGAGGTTTGTCCAATAAATATTATGATCAATATTATATTAAATGTAAATTTGCTAAGGACATTTTTAATACTCTTAAATCTATCCATTTAGTAGAAGATGCGTGCTCAATGAAATTTCTTATTCCAAACTACATGGAGTTCAAAATGGTTGATGACAAGTCAATCACTTGACAAGTACAAAAATTTCAACTTATAGATAATAAAATTGTTATATATAGAATTGCTCTTGATGAAAACTTTCGTGTTGGTGCTATTGTCTCAAAACTTCCTCCATCTTGGAAGGAGTACACAAGCAAACTCTTACACAAGAAGAAAGATTTGAATCTTGAACAATTATTGCAGCACTTTCAAATCGAACAAGAGACACGATACAGTGACAAAAACCTCTTGAAGGAGCCCATCATGAAATATCATGTTGTTGAAGAAAAGATCAAGAAGGAACTGCCAATAATAAATTTTTGAAAGCAAAGAAAATTAAAAATTTCAACCGTACTAATTCTAATTCTAAGTCGATTGAATGTTATCATTGTCATAAAATTGGTCACTATGCACGTGATTGTAAAATTCTTAAAGCTGAAAGAAGAAAGAAAAGGCAAATAACAATATAAAAATGAAGTGGTGTCAATGGTCACAGAAGAATTAGTAGCGGGACATCAAGTAGAATGGTGGATAGGCACTGGTGGAACTCGTCATATATCAGGTAATCGAAATTCTTTCATGACCTATGAATTAGTGGGGGGCAATAAAGTTTTGCATATGGGAAAATCATCCTCTGCTAAGGTTGTGGGAAAGGGAACTGTTGAACTAAAATTCACTTCCGGAAAGATGGTCACATTGATAGACGTATTGCATGTACCTGATATTCAAAACAACTTGGTGTCAAGTATGCTTCTTTCGAAGCATGGTTTTAAAATGATTTTTGAGGAAAATAAATTTATTTTGTCTAAACAAGGCATGTTTGTTGGAAAAAGTTATGCTAAAAATGGCATGTTCAAACTCAATATAGAAAATTAAAATATATCTGCTTATGTTGTGAAGTCTTTAGATTTATGGCATGAGTGTCTTGGTCATGTGAATTTTAAATTCATTCAAATTATAGTGAAAAATGGATTAATTAAAGATTGTGGAAAGGATCATGTTTATAAGTGTATTACTTGTAGTAAATGTAAAATAACAAAGAAACCTTTTAAGTCCGTTGAAAGGATATCCACACTTTTGGAGTTAATCCAACCTTTGTGAGATGGATTGTTTATCAAGTCATGGAAAGAGATATTTTCTCACTTTCATTGACGATTACTCAAGTTATACATATGTCTTTAGATTAAAAACATAAGATGCAGCATTTGAGACTTTTAAGTCATATAAAATAGAAGTTGAAAATAAATTGAGTTTGAAGATTAAATTAGTTAAATCTGATAGAAGTGGAAAACATTTAAAACTAGATTTTATTCATTTTTGTGAAAAAGAAGGCATTGTGAAACAATTCAAAATATGTCTTATACACCACAACAAAATGATATAGCAGAAAGAAAAAATAGAACTCTCATTGAAATGGTTACCTCTATGCTTTATGGATCTGGTATCACTGGAAATTTGTGGACAGAAACCTTTTTTTATGCATGCCATATTTTAAATCAAATTCCTTCAAAGAAACATGATATATCTCCATATGAACTTTGGAAGAATCGAAAGGTAAAAATAAATTATTTTAAATTATGGGGTTGTTTGACTCATGTTAGATTACCATATCAACAATTGACTAAGATTGGATACAGGGGAGTACATTGTGTATTTATTTGTTATTCACAAACCAGTAAGGCTTATAGATTTTTTAATCTTAAGACTCCAAGCCCTCACACAATTATTGAATCGTTGCATGCTATTTTTTTTGAGCATATATTTCCTAAAAAAACAATATTTGGAACAAAATAAAAGTTCTTCTATATTTACTCTTAAAAGAAAAATAGTTGAACCTTTGGAAGAAAGTCAACCAAGACGTAGTGCAGTATCAGCAAAACCAAGAGACTTTGTACCAAATTATCATGTCTATTTAGTTGAAAGGGATCCTGACAGTTATGCTGAATCAATGATTTCACATGATGTTCCTTTATAGCGTGAAGCTATTGATGATGAAACGCACTCAATTATGTCAAACAATACATGAATTTTATCAGACCTCCCTCTTGGATGTAATCTATTGGTTGTAGATGGATCTTTAGAAAGAAATTAAAATTTGATGGTCCTTAGATAAGTATAAAGCTCTCTTGGTAGTAAAAGATTTTACTCAACTGAAAGATATTGATTATGTTGATACCTTTGAACATGTAGCTTGAATGACTTCTATTCAAATTTTGATTGCTCTAGCCGCAATTAATAGTCTGGTAATGCATTAAATGGATGTGAAGACTGCATTTCTAAATGGTGATCTAGATGAAGAAGTTAACATGAAACAACCAGCAGGGTTTGTCGTACCTGGTCAAGAACACATAGTTTCTAAGCTTCTTCAATCTCTTTATGGATTAAAACAAGCTCCAAAACAATGGAATGAGAAATTTAGAAGACTAATGATTTCTAATGTCTACTTAATCAATGGTTGTGATATTTTTATATTTAGCAAATTTCATGAAAAATCTGGTGTTATAATATGTCTCTATGTAGATGATATGTTGATCTTTTAACTTATATTGAAAGAGTCAAAGAAAAAAAAATCGTTTCTAGCTTCTCAATTTGAAATAAAAGATCTTGAAGAATCTGATGTAATTTTGGGTATTAAAATTATAAGATCAGCAAAAGGCTTGACTCTTACTCAATCAAGTTATATTGAGAAAGTTCTAAAAATCTTTGATCACTTTGATAACAAACCTGCTCCTACACCATTTGATCCTAGCATCAAACTGATGCGGAACTCTAGTGATGTTCTCGATCAACTGAGATATTCTCATATTATTGGGAGTCTTATGTATGCCATGCATTGTACCAGGACGAATATTGATTACTCAGTAGGAACTTTGAGCAAGTTTACTAGTAATCTCGGAGCTGAACATTGGAATGCCTTAATTCGTGTTTTAAGATACCTGAAGGGTAGGTATTGGCCTACATTATTCCACATTTCCATATGTTCTCGAAGGTTATAGTGATGCTACTTGGAATTCTGATCTGAATTACTCTAAATATGTTACTTCTTTGATTTTCACTTTGGCTGGAGCAGCGATCTCTTGGAAAACAAAGAAGCAGACATGTATTACTCATTCAACAATGGAATGAGAATTTATAGCTATGTCTTCTGTCGGAGAGAAGGTTGATTGGCTTCGGTCTATGTTGATAGGTATCCTTTGTGGAGTAAGACAGTACCACCTTTAACTATCTATTGTGATAATTAAGCTACTATATTTCGGGCTTCAAGTGATTGATACAATGGCAAGTCAAGAAAAGTTTGTCTCAAACACAATCATGTGAGAAGATTATTGGAGGAAGGCATGATATAACTTCAATGTGTGAAGTCAAGATTTAATTTAGCGTATCCTTTATTTAAAGGGTTAGGCAAAGAGTTAGTGGTGGAAACCTCTAATGGTATGAGAATAAAGCCTGTTGTAAATTAATTGTATTTTATGGTAACCCTACCTAATGATGTAATCTTGTGTTCAAAGGGAAAAAAATAAAGTTACAATTGTGTAGCATATGAATAGAATTCTTATTTTCAAAATAAAATGAAATAAGTAGATGTGTATGATTGAGATTCTTTTTGCTTAATAAATTTACAAGACCGATCTCGGTTGGAGTTAGTAAGAAAACTTTTGATAACTTTTAATGACATTCCTACAGAAGAGAAGGATGAGATTATATTCTTTTAATAAGTTTATAAATCAAATTCGATTGGAGTGTGTAGGGATACTCTTGATATATTTACCGATACTTTCTTGTAAAGGAGGATGATATTAATTTCTCTTAATGAAGTTCATAGACTATTTGGTCGGAGTATGCAAAGTTACTCTGGAGAATTCACCGCACTAAGTGCGAAGTGGAGGCCGCTTCAATAACATTTTAATAGGGAAATCTTAAAGCACTTGGCTAAAAAGATTTAGGACACATGGTCGTAAGGTGTCAATTGATTTCGATTTTCACAGGAACAAAGTGATACGGGTGGAGTATTTTTCTAACTTCATTCAATGAACCATTTAGTTCAAGATTTGTTCACTAAGTAGTCAATGATTTAGAAATCCTTCACTAGCTAATGGTTCAAGTCCAAAAGACACCATTATTAATGCATGTTACTAGACTATTGTCTCAAAATATTATTGGATTTTTCAAAGATAAAATTTCCTGAAACAAGTGGAGGATTATAAAATTTAGTGTTTCAATTAATTTTGAAAAAAATTCATCTGTTCAAAAAGTTTTGAAATAAAAAATACATGAATGTGAGATGTAACATTCATTTGTTTTAATTCTATGGTATAAAGTTTTCGAAGAAGCTTTTTAATTCTACGTCATGGGTTTTTGAAAGATAGGTTTTTTTTATTTCATGAACCCATAAACAATTCTATTAATTAAATTTTTTTTCTTCCAAAACTCTTACCTATAAATTGAGTTTCTTTTGATTGAAAAGATAAGCATTAACACAAAACTACTTTCCCTTGAAAAACACTTGTGAGACATTAATCAAAAGGTGAAATCCCAAATTTAAGAATAGAAGAACAACATTCTTGAATGCTACTTATTTTGTGGCTTAATTGAATTTCGAAGATAGAGTTGTTATTTATTCTTCTGATTTCTCGTGCGAGAGACTCCAACTATCTTCAAGAAACATATTAACGTGCCTCTAAGCCAAGCAAGTTTTATTTTGGATTCCTTGTAATTTTATCATTCTTACTAATTTTTTCTAACACCCATGGGGGACATATCTGTCTGTGCATTCATTGCGGCGTGCAGTATGACCCTCGAGAATTTTAACCATTGTGGTTTGCAATACGGTAACATCTCGTAACTCGAAATAGCCACGAATAAGCCAAGAATCCAAAAATAATTACTTTTGGAAATAAAGAGAAAATTTTGGTAAATTTCTAGTGTTTTAAAAGTGAGCTTTTAACATTTTCTAACGGTCATAACTTCTAGCTTAGGAGGAGTTAGGGTCAGTTCTTTATATGGTTGGATATCTCTTGGGAAGATCTTCCAACTACACCAAGTTTGCTCAATTTAGATGTCGTATGAGGGAGATATGTCTTTCAGAAGTTGGGTTGTTGGATTGAGAAAAGTCCAATCCGGATTTTAGTAAGCGTAAAGTAGCTTTTTCACCCTAATATTTCCTAATTTTTTAAGGGTTTATTAGGGGTAAAACGAAGTCTTCAGTAAGTTTTAGAAAAAGTTGGAATACACATAGGGCTTGGGAAAAAAGAGAAGAGGATAATAATAGGAGACGAAGATTAAGAATCCTTCAAGAAAACTAAGATTTCGAGAGTGGAATTTGTCGGGGTGATCCCTATCGAGGTACGTGAGATTTTTTGCGTTGGGTTAGTTCACCCACAGACCAACATGTTTAATTCAGTGAGTTTTGAATAGATTGAATGATGAATATTGATTTTTTCCATGAACAGTTGTTGAATTCTTGTTGGTTGAGTTATTGTATGCATTTAGTGTATTTGATTTGAGTTTCCAGGTTATTATTTGAGTCCAATATATTGGGTATTGAGTTTATTAGCAATATTAAGTGATTGGGGTGAGATCCATGGATTTTTAGACGGTTTAGATATGAAAAACAAAGAAGAAAAGTCGGAATTCCCATTTGACAGACCTTGGGGCGCTGCGCCTGCCATAGCCCCTCAGAGCAGGCTCAGTCTTACCGGCCCTGGTGCCCCACGACAGCCACAGTGCCTCGGACCAAAGTCATTACGTCAGTATCTAGTGCTCCGTGCCTCTCAAAGCGCAAAGGTCACTTGAAGAACCTATTCTTTCTCTATCTTTTCGTACTAGTTACTAAGTGATGAACCCACATTTAGGAGTTCATTACAAAACTCTAAAGTACATCTAAACATCATGAAATCATCCATAAACATGATATCATGATCCCTGAATTCATAAATCAATTCAAGGAAAGTGAAGATCAATGTCAAGAAAGTTAACAAGCCAAATCTATAGCTAAGAAGTAAGTTAAAGTGAAGATCAAAGTCAAGAAAGTTAACAAGCCAAATTTAAACATATTAACTTTTTTTTAAGACTCAAATTTTAAGCTAAGTATAGAGTAAGTTGAAGTTCTTTTCTTGAAAGGTATAGGGGGAATAATTATTCTAGAGAGACTTAAAATGTTCTAACATTTAACTAGTAAGGAAACTTTGATTTCCAAGGAGCCTTAGGGAAAGCGTTCAAAAAAGAACTTTAGCTTTCTAAAAGAAGCAAGCAGAAAAACTATGATTTCAAAGATAACTTTAAGCTAAATATTTTGAGCACTAATCTCAAAAATCAATGAATAAATATGTTTATAAAACATAAGAGCCATCATATTTATGTGAAGTAGTATTGAGCACCGATGTAGGGAAGAGTTCAGACAACTCACAGCCCCCAAAAACCATGTAGCCACCATGGCTAGAAAAGGTTCATGCTTTTTAGATGAACCCTTTTCACTGTAGACTAGTGGATCCATTAGGCAGTTCATGTTTTATACCTTTTGTCGGGTATAGGTTGCGCTAGCAGCGTGAGGTATATCGTTGTACCATCACTATAGCTCTTAAGTTATGGTTGTCGGTTAGAGAAACTCCCACAAAATTTATTTTATTTTTATATACAATCATTTAACTTGTATTTTTACATACATAACATAGTTAATTGTATTTCGCATACATTCATTGTTTACAACATGTTTCATACATTTTTTTTTTATATTTAGCTACTTTTAAATTGCATTATATTGAAATGATTAAGTTATTCATTAGTTGAGTAAAGCCAAGGTAAGTATTCCTTCTTAATCCTTCTCTAGCTTAAGTGTTGTTTAGCATTCCAACTCGCATACTCGTACATTTGATGTAGTCATGCCAGTTGAACTACATTGTATTATTATGCAGACGTAGGTAACTAGGATCAACATTCAGCATACTGTTGATCCAGTAAGAAGCTCAGATTCAGTTGGTGAGCCTCCCTTCATTCCGGGGGACATCTTTACTTTTATCTATTCATTTAGTATTCAATATTTAAGATGATTAGGGGTCGTGTACCAACATCAATCTTTATATTAGAGGGTTCATAGATAGAGGATACTAGTTTTCTTAGACTTTTATATTGCTTGTAATTAACTAAGACTTGGGTTGCCGCTTTGACTAATTATTTTCTTTAAAACTATTTCTTGAGATTATGTCTTGTGCTTAAATCTTTCGTTGAGTTAAATAAGCCAAACCAAGGGTATGCTCAAGGCCAGCAATGATCATTGGGCATCGACCACATCCAGGGTATAGACTTGGGGTGTGACAATGTTGGTACCACAAAATAGAGATCAAGAGTCTTAGGGAGTCTATGAAGTCGTGTTTGTACAGTCTTAGTCATCGGTGTGAAATGCAGCACATCTATGATTTAGAGGCCACAACATTGAGGAATTTCTTACTTCTTTCATACCCATTTTGTGCGTTAAAGTTTATATCTAAAATCCTCTCTCAAATTCATGCTTGCGCCTGTTTCAGATAACTATGCCTCCAGCAAGAGGTTTTTCAGCTAGGAAGAATGTTGAACCTCAGGAACAAGAGTTGCCCAATTCTCCTGAAATGCAACCTAAAAGCGGAGGTTACCAATGTTGAATTATGTGAGGCTATGCGGATATTGAGTCAAGTTGTGACCAACCAAGTCGGGCAACAAATAGGAGCTCGACAAGAAGGTATTGACACTTCAAGGATTAAGGAATTCTTGAGGATGAATTCCCTAAGCTTCACTGGTTTGAGCACCATGGAGTACCCAAAAACTATTGTGGAAGAGTTGAAGAAGGTATTTGATGTAATGCATGTGATTGATGCTGAGAGAGTTAAACAAGCCACCTATCAACTCAAAAATGTGGCTAGGACTTGGTTGGATTAGTTGAAGGAGGGAATACATGCGGATGCACTACATCAGATTTGGGCTTGTTTGAAGAAGCTTTATTGGGGCATTTTTTACGTACGAACTAAAAGAAGCAAAGGTATTGGAGTTCCTTATTTGGAACAAGACTCATTGAGTGCTCATGAGTATGGGTTAAAGTTCACCCAACTGTCTCGCTATGCTCCAGAGATAGTTATGGATATAAGAAGCAGAGTGATCTTGTTTGTTGTTAGTTTGTGTCCTGCTTCAAGCAAAGAATGTAGGCTTCAATTATTATAGGCGACATGGACATATTGTAGGATGATGGTCTATGTGCAACAAGTTGAAGGGGAGAAGCTCAAGGACAGAGAGGAAACAAGAACAAGAAAGCTAAGACAGGGAATGAGTCTTGTCAACAGAAGGTTTGTTCAACTCGACCATAATTTCAGAAACAAAAGGAGCACACACCATCATCTTCTAATGCACCTGCGCCCAGAAACACAGCTGAGTATAATGGCTAGAGTTCACAGAACTTCAAGGCGTAGACCAGCCCAGTCCTAAGGTAGTGTGGCACAAGGAGGTAGTTGGGCTCCTGCATGTAGTAGGTGTGGTAGAAACCACATCGGTAAGTGTCGTTATGGCCAGTCGGGTTGCTTCAAGTGCTGTCAAGAGGGGCACTACATGAAAGAGTGTTCTAAGAAAAAGCATGGAGGTAGAAATTGGGGCAATAGCGACTAATCTTCATAGTTGAATCACCTCATAAGGGTTCACCAATTGGAGCCACATCTGGTACTAGCGGAGGGCCCAACCGCGTCTATGAATTTACTAGCCTCTAAGAGCAAGATAGCTCTCCAGATGTTTTCATGGGTATGATCAAAGTCTTTACTTTTTAATGTTTATGCTTTGCAAGACCCACGAGCAATTTTATATTTTATAATTCCTTATGTTGCAAATTAGTTTGATATTCTTCCTGAAATACATCGTGAACTCTTCTGTGTTTCTACACATGTTGGGGGAGTCTATTCTAGTAGAAAGAGTATTGTGATTGTCCAATTTCCATCAATCACATGAACACCATTGCTGATCTAGTAGAGTTAGAGATGATAGATTTTGATGTCATTCTAGGTATGGACTGACTTGATGCCTGTTATGCGTCAATAGATCGTAGAAATTGAGTTATAAAGTTCCAGATTCCTAATAAGCCAATCATAGAGTGGAGTTGTAGTTCAGCAGTGCTTAAGGGTCATTTTATTTCGTATCTTAAGGTGAGAAATTTCATTTCAAAGGGGTGCATCTACCACTTAGTCTGAGTTAATGACTCAAGTGCTGAGGTACTTTCCCTTCAGTCAAATCCTATGGTAAAAAAGTTCCCAGAAGTTTTTCCTGATGATCTACCTGGAGTCCCTCCTGATTGAAAAATATACTTCGGCATAGACACTATTGCAGATACTCATCCTATCTCTATTCCTCCACACAGAATGGCACCAGCAGAGTTAAAAGATCTTAAAGAACAACCGAAAGATTTTTCAAAAAAAGGCTTTATTCGACCAAGTGTCTCATCTTGGGGCGCTCTTGTCTTATTTGTGAGAAATAAAGATTGTTCACTTAGGATGTGTATATATTACCGTCACTTGAATAAGGTAACCATCAAGAATAAGTATCCTCTTCCAAGGATAGATGATCTTTTCGATCAACTTCAGGGTGAACTTGCTTATCGAAAATTGATCTCAGTTTAGGCTACCACCAGTTGAAATTTGGGAAATGTGAAATTCCAAAGACAACTTTAGAACAAGATATGTGAATTATGAGTTCTTGCTTATGTCCTTTAGTTTGACAAATGCACCTTCAACATTCATCGATCTTATGAATAGGGTCTTCAAACCTTATTTGGATTTGTTTTTCATCATATCCATTGATGACATACTGATTTATTCAAGGAATGAAGAAGAGCATGCTAGTCGCCTCAGGGTAGTTTGACAGATTTTAAAAGATAAGGAGTTACACGTCAAGTTCTCTAAGTGTGAATTTTTTCTTAAGCCTGTGGCATTGTTTGGCCACATCGTTTCTGGTGATGGTATAAGAGTTGATATTGAAAAGATAGAAGCAGTTAAGTGTCGGCCTAGACCCACATCTCCGACGGATATAAGGAGTTTCTTGGGTTTGGCTTGCTACTATAGATGATTTCTTGAAGCTTTTTAATCTATCTCGTATCCTTTGACCAAGCTAACTTAGAAGACAAGCAAGTTTCAATGTTAAGAATCTACTTAGAAAAGCTTTCAAGAATTGAAAAAGATTGACTACCACTCTGGTTTTTACCTCATCAGATGGTACTCAAGGTACTGTGGTGTACTCTGATGGATCGAGACTTGGT
Source organism: Solanum pennellii (assembly GCF_001406875.1). Taxonomy (NCBI): domain Eukaryota; kingdom Viridiplantae; phylum Streptophyta; class Magnoliopsida; order Solanales; family Solanaceae; genus Solanum; species Solanum pennellii. Next base: position 45,074,813 of record NC_028641.1, on the reverse strand, counting down.
TTGGGTTGTGTGTTGATGCATAATGCCAAGGTTATAGCTTATGTCTCCAGACAATTGAAGGTTCATAAGAAGAATTATCTCAATCATGACTTAAAATTGGTTGCAGTAGTTTTTGCCTTGAAGATATGGCTTCACTACTAGTATGGTGTTCATGTTGACATATTAACTGATCACAAAAGCCTCTAATATGTGTTCACTCTGTAGGAGCTAAATCTTAGACTGAGGAGGTGGTTATAATAATTCAAGGATTATGACATGAGTATTCTTTACCACATAGGTAAGGCAAATGTGGTTGTCGATGTCCTAAGCAGGTAATCCATACAGAGTACCGCCTATGTTAAAAGTTAAAGAAGGAGTTAGCTAAAGATGTGCACAGATGTTCACGCTTGGGAGTCAGGTTTAATGGATTCCACATAAAGAAGAATAGTGGTGACCAATGGGGCTGAGTCATCATTAGTGTCAGAGATGAAAAAGAATTAACAATAATATCCCATTTTGCTTGACATGAAGGAAAATGTTCACAAGCAAAGAGTATTAACTTTTGAACAAAGGGTAAATGGTGTGCTGAAGTATCAAGGTAGGTTGTGTATACCTAGGGTGGATGGACTCCATGAGAGGATCATGAAGGAAGCTCATAGATGCAGATATTCCAACCATCCAGGTTACACAAAGATGTTCTGCGATTTGAGAGAGGTTTATTAGTGGGAAGGTATGAACAACCACATTGTTGAGTTTTTTTCCAAGTGTTCGAATTGCTAGCAAGTGAAAGTAGAACAATAAAATCCTAGAGGTTTTGCTAAGACTATAGAACTCTCGTATCGAAGTGGGAGATGTTGAATATGGACTTCATCACAGGATTTCCAAGGTCTCGCACGCAACATGATTCTATTTGGGTGATTGTCGATAGAATGACAAAGTGAGCTAATTTCCTGCCGGTAAAGACTACCTATTCGGATGAGGATTATGGTAAGTTGTACATTCAAGAAGTGTTGAGACTTCATGGACTTCCGGTTTACATTATTTCAAATAGAAGTGCGCAAATTACTACAAAGATTTGGAAATATTTCCACAAAGGTTTTGGTTCAAAGGTGAACTTAAGCACCACTTTTCATCCTTAGATAAATAGATAACAGGAGCGTACTATCCAAACTTTAGAAGACATGTTGAGAGCTTGTTTGGTTTACTTCAAAGGAAATTAGAATGATCACCTACCTCTCATTGAGTTCTCTTACAACAACAGTTACCATTCGATCATACAAATGGCTCCATATGAAGCTCTTTATGGGACAAGATGCAGATCTCGAATTGGGTGGTATGAAGCTAGTTCACCAAGATATGGAGAAGGTGAAAGTGATTCAAGAGTGATTGAGAATGGCACAGAGTCGCCAAAAGTCTTACAAAGATGTTAGGAGAAGGTCGTTAGAGATTGAGGTGGATGATTGGGTGTAGCTGAAAGTTTCACCCATTAAGGTTGTTATGAGTTTTGGTAATAAGGGGAAGCTTAGTCCCCAGTTTGTTGACTCTAAAAGAATCTCCATAAGAGTTGGAAAAGTAGCGTAAAAGTTGGAGCTACCCCAAGAGTTACTAGAAATTCATCCGGTATTCCATATTTCTCTGTTGAAGAAGTTCTTGGGTGATAATTTATTGGTTGTACCAAGTGAGAATGTTGGGATTAAGGATATCTTATCCTATGAAAATATTCTGGTTCAGATTTTAGATCATCAAGTTCGCAAATTGAGAATTAAGGAAGTTGCATCAGCCGAGGACCTTTGGAGGAACCAATTCATTGAAGAAGCGACATGGAAAGCTTAGTAGTATATTAAGAAGACATATCCACATTTCGTTGAATCCTGAAAGAATGCAGACCAAGGTACTAAATTCTCTTCTTAGCACTTTATTACACTATGTGTAAGCATGTTATTACTTGCTTTTATTTGTTGAGCGCTAAAATGATGTTACTATCCTTAACTTAGTTAAAGAGTTATCATTCAAGGAAGAATGTACCCAAGGGAGAGATATTATAACATCTTGTAACTCAAAAAAGCTAGGAATAAGTCAAGAAACGAAAAATAATCACTTTTTGAAATAAAGGGGAAAATCAGGAAAATTTCCGAAGTTTAAAATGTGATTTGTTATCATTTTGAAACGTCCATAGCTTTTAGCTCAGGATGTTTGTGGGTTTATTCTTTATATAGCTTGAAATACCTCGGGAATATCTTTCCAACGGCTCAGAGTTTTCTCGATTTCGGTGTCGTAAGAGGGAGATATGCTTTTAAAAATTGGGTTGTTGGATTGTGGAAAAAAGTCCAATCTGTATTTTAGTAAGGGTACATTAGTCCTTTCACCCTACCCTAGTTCGTTTTAAGGGTTTATTAGGGGTAAAGTAAGCCTTAAGTAAGTTTTAGAAAACATTGAATACTCTTAGGCCTAGGTAGAAAAGAGAAGAGGAGAAGAAGGGGAAAGGAAGATGAAGATCCTTCTACAACACTAAGGTTTAGGGAATAGAATTTGTCGGGTGTGATACCTATCGAGGTATGTGAGATCTTTCTGTGTTGGGTTTGTTCAGTCACACACCAGCATGTTTAATTCAATTTTTTTTGAATACATTGAATGATGAATATTTATGTTCTTGGTCAACAATTGTTGAAATCTTATAGGTTGAGTTGTAGCATGTTTTTAGTTGATTTCATTAGTTTTTTCAGGTTTTTTTCAAGTCGAATCTATTGGGTATTCAGATTATTAGTAATCCTAATTGTTTAGGGTGAGATCTATGGAAGTTTAAAAGATTTAGAGATGAAAAACAGAGAAGAAAAGTTGGAATTCCTGCCTGACAGACCGTAGGGTACCGCGCCTGCCAGAGACCCTCAGTGCATGCTCTGTTTGACAAGATCTGGCTCTCCGCGCCTCTCAGAGCGCCAAGATCACCTGAAGACCCCATTCTTTTAGTACTATTTACAAAGTGATGTACCCATATTTCTTAGTGTATTTCTACACTCTAAAGTACATCTAAACATCATGAAATCATCCATAAATATGAGATCATGATTCTTGAAATAATAATTTAATTCAAGGAAATTTAAGGTCAAAGTCACAAAAGTGAAGAAGCCAAGTCTAAATCTAAGAAGTAAGCTAAAGTAAAGTCCTTAAAGGTTTTTAAGATTCCTATTTCAACATTTCAATTTTGTTTTAAAATTCAAGTTTCAAGATAAGTAAAGAGTAAGTTGAAGTTCTTCTCTTTAAAAAGTATAGGGGGACTAAGTATTCCCTCATAGACTTAAAATGTTCTAACATTTAACTAGAAAAGAAAATTTGATTTCCAAGGAGCCTTTGGGAAAGCTTTCAGTAAAGAACATTAGCTTTTTAAAAGAAGCAAGCAGGGAAACTATGATTTCCAATATAACTTTGAGCTATTTATTTTGAGCACTAATCTTAAAAATCACGGAAACCATATGTTTGTAAAACAAAAGAGCCAACATATTATTCCGAGTAGTATTGAGCACCGATATAGGGGAGAGTTCAGACAACTCACATCCTCCATAACCTATATAGCCACCACTGGTAAAAAAGTTTCATGTTTTCAGATGAACCCTTTTCATAGTAGACTAGTGGATCCATTAGGCAGTTTAGGTCTTACACCTTTGGTCGGGTAAAAGATGTGCGGGCACCGTGAGGTAGATAGCTATATCATCACTGTAGCTCTTAAGTGATGGTTTTCGGTTAGAGAAACTCCCACAGAAGTTATCATATTCTTATATAAAACATTTTACTTGTATTTTACATACATACAAGATTTAATTGTATCTTGAATACATTCAGAGTTTAAAGCATGTTTCAGACAGTTCCCTTTATATTGCAATGCTTATAAATTTTATTATATTGAAATAAGATAAATTATATATGAGTTGTGTAAAGCCAAGGTAAGTGTTCCTCTTATTCCTTTTCTAGCTTAAGTGATTATTAAGCATTCCTACTTGCATACTCGTACATTCAATGTATTGATACCAGTTGGCCTGCATCGTATTATGATACAACCGAAGGTAAATTATGATTCAGCGCACCGTTGATCCAGTGAGCTGCTCAGAGTCGGTAGGTGAGCCTAGCTTCATTCAGGAGGACATCTAGCTATTTATTTAGTATTCAGTTGTTAGGATTTTTAGGGGTGTTGTCCCAACATCCATCTTTATACTAGAGGCTTTATAGACAGAGGATACTAGTTTTCTTAGTCTTTTATTTCACTTGTAATTGACTAAGAATTGGGTTTCCACTTTGGCTAATTATTTTCTTTAGGAATATTTCTTGAGATTATATCTTGTGTTATGCCTTCCTCTAAGTTAAGTAAGTGAGGACAAGGATATACGCTCAAGGCAAGCAATGGTTATTGGGTGCCCGCACGTCGAGGGTTTAGACTTGGGGCATGACAGATACGTTCCTCGAAATATAGTATCCATGTGGCACGCAATACATACCTCGAAATGGTACATCCTCTTTAAAATCTTATTATTTATCAATTCACATTACACTTGTCACAACAATTTCTCATAGAAAAGTAAATGACACGTTCACACAAATAATGAGGAGATGACCATTTTATAACATTGCACTACTCATTACAACACAATCATGATACAACATCAACAAAGATTCAACAAGACTTTCAAATCATTCTCCATTCTCAACGCATCATACACAAATAATTTATCACGTTGTCTTTTATTACCACTTTTTCATCATTAGAATTAATCAATGTGGAAAATTCGAACAATCACCAATTCTCATTAGTCTGAAACACATATTACAAGGAAATACACGAATTCAATACACTTAAGAAGGGTTTAGAAATCTACTTGCCTAAAATAATCAAGAATTCACTTCGTCACTTGAGTCTTCCACCTTCATTGAGCTCCCAAATAAATGCAATGTATTCACATAATAATCACAATAATATTTTGAAACTAACAACACTTATACAACTATGTGTCTAGTTTAGAACCAAAAACTCACTCAAAAATATAGTCAAGTTCATAGTGTTGACCCCAACTAATATGTCAAATATCATATTCTCAAAAATTTCAAGCCTAGGGTTAAGTCTCAATTTTTAAAATATCATAGTTTAAATGGTATTGATGTATATATTATATACTTAATGTTCAATTACATATCTCAATATATCAAAACTTTAATCATAATATGTATAATTATATAAAATCTGAAATTGAAACCTACTTAAGAAACACAACGTGAAACTAATAGACAGAACATTGTTAGGGCATTTATCCTATACTAACACATCCTCCCATCATTGGTTATAATTACTTCATGATTTGTCACAGTAACCTATGATTAACAACCCATATAATAATACTTAACATCAATTTGTTCAAAATCAATATTGCAGCAAACCAAAGAGAAATCTGATTCATGACATTCACAACATATAATAATAATTTGCACTATACATTTTAGATTCACCACATTAATTGGAACCTTTAGGTATATCAGTTTCCACTTTCCATTCAATTTTACTTACTTTTCAGTTACGGACCCACTTTATTCACAATAACAATATGTTCTTACTCATGTATAAAAATAGAAAAATTTAGTCGAAAATATGTTTAATGTTCTCTCCTTTTCCTTCCGATAAAGATTTTAGCCGCAACTTATTTTGGCCCTTTCCTGCTAGACTAAGAAAATAATATTAACTACCTATAACTCTAATTTATTAAATTTTTACATGGGTTAAGTGGTTTAGGGTATTAATTATATTATGGACTTCATCCATTGAACACTAACTAACTAAATTAAATTGTTTAATAAAAACCCATCAATTAAATAATCATAGTTATCGAATAGTATAAAATTCTCATCCCAACTTCACCGACAGATCATAAATGACTCGGGACGACTATCGATATGGGTGAAATGGTGATTTTTACAGAACTGTAAAAAAATTAATTTTCTGGGTCATTACATTATTCACAACTAAAAATTATGTTCGTCCTCAAACAAAAGGAAGAGGAAGAAAGAATAACCAATGTTACCAAACACCTAAAGTTATGATCTTCTAGAGTCTATGTTCATTTCTCCAAGTTACATCCTCCTTAAGGTCATTCCATAAAGATCAACTACTAAGAACTGAACTTTTAAATTAAAATTTTGAAATGTCTACAATCAGGAGTGATTATCAAGTAACAGATCAACCCATGAACTCAATCTAAAGTGAAACCCATTTGACTATAACACAACTATCATGAAGAGTATTCTCTCATATTACCAATATAACTTTCAAGATCAATACTGAATATAACCAGAAGTTTGCCTAAATCAACCATCAGTCACCCATAAGGCACATACCATCCGTATCTTATTACGATTCCCTTTTCACAATACAATCTTTTCACGAGCTTAAGTTATATGAATATGATCTTTAGACATCGGTTACCCATCAAGTGAGAGTCAAACTTATCTAACCCAAAAAAGGAAATGATCACTTAGTCACCTAGAGAGTGATATATCTAGGTATACAAAATCACCAACAACACTGTCGGGATGATAGATGAATATGTTTAATTATAGATAACTCTTCAGAATGATAAAACTAGACCCTGTGCGCCACACATATTCAATCACACATAGCGGTTTAGGACCTGGACAACATGATGAATAATAAAAATATAGGACAACTATAGCTCTTCTATAAATTTTCATTTGAAAGGTGGTACATGTAAAACCACTAGAATACTTAAACTTCTCCAAAAAGACACCAAATATATCATATCTAAAATAATTAAGTCTTACAAAGCATTGTATCGTACAAAGAGGACAATCGCAGGATCGTTACACTGGATACACCAGTAGGGATTCACCCGTTTATGTTGAAGCACGAGTTGCATAAGTAGTGAATCATACTCCAAATAATCTCTGGTATGAACAAGTTGGTCACATAAAAATGTAGGAAACCAAGGTTGAATAACACAAAATACTCTTTTCATAATGCCCATATCAAATATGTCCATACAATTGACTCCGTGTCTTTTGTTTTAGCCACCCACAACAAAGTAGTCTGCTCCCCATTATAATCTTACACATACTTGATTTATCAAAACTCACATACTTCACACTATAATCCATTGAAGCCAAGACTCCTAAGACTAACAAATATCATAACCATGTCATTCATTTTCCTTATTCTCAAACCGTCACTAGTATCAAAGTATTCTAAGAAAGCACAGTGTTGCCTAAAAAATATTGAACTCTGACTCCCTGTCTTTCCATTTAATCATTTCATGACAAATACATGTGACCCCCAAAACTGATAGCACTAATTATAAATCTTGAAGTACATTATCATCCAGATACAACAATTGAATCACTCTCTATTCAACTCCACGTAATTTTTCAAATACCAATTTTAATTTTCATTCACACAATCATATACCTCATGTTAAAACATAGAGAAATTCTTAGTCACTCCAACAATTTGTATACTATAAGCTCATAACCTCTACTCACCATGAAATGCCTATGTAATCCATCATAACAGTCTATATTGTCCCATCAACAAAGTAGTTTCAATCCCCTAAAAATTCTCATTAACCATGTATAATTGTATGTCCACTCCGATGAACATCCATAAGTTACCTATCACATTTTGAACAATCTAGCTCGACATAACAACGTACAATCTTTCACACATCATTTTCTGTAACCCTAACCAAAACTCAATCTTTATAAATGGAGATTATAAAACCTAGTAAATCTATACCAAACCAATTCACACCCATTGTCATATTAGAACTTATATATGAAAATTCATACATCCTTCAACCTCCAACCAAGAGTTTATATGAGAGGTTCTTATTCCTTCACATTTTTTAAATTCTTTGTATGACGGAAATTTCAAATAACCTTAACTCTTCAATAGACCAAATTTTTTCTCCTTTTTGCTAACTCACTTGCCAGTCTTATATTTTTGCCCAACAACCCATGACATTTTTACCTTATCTTATAAATCATAACATTATGTGAAACCTCCTTTAGGTATAACAGTCAAAAGTAATAAAATGTACTACTCAGATTTCAAGTCCTTCCCAATAGTTCATACTCAATATGATCGGTCATTTCTGACCTTACCAATCCATACCTTGACAAAACACACTATCAAAAATCTAAACTCACAATGAAAAACTCGAATTATGAATCCAATTATGTAACTCAATCCCTTTATCTATCAACATTAGGTCATACCTTAAAGATTTTTATGAATTCATGTATCTTAGCTTGTTATTGATCTCCTTTCTATCGATCTTATTATATCCTTCGCTAAAAATCATACCATACTCATTATCAAACTCAAAAAAACAAAAAATATATCATCACTCTGGAGATAAACGTCACTACACTCTTTTCTCAAACTTTATCAAATATATTTTAATCCATATGAATAACAAGTAACATTATCACCTTAACTAGAGCACAACAGATGGAACCACGTGTCTCTAAACCCATTAATACTTGCAATCAAAGTAAATATCCTAATGCTCTCCTCGCACTACAATCTAAACACAATACTACTAATTCTTTCTATCATGGCTTTAGCTCCTTTCAATTCTATCTATGTGGTGTCCCAACATCTTATATAACTTTCCATAAAACCACACTACTGATAATCATTCTTAATTAGTTATCCCTTGCCATCAACACGAATTCAACCACGCCATCAAGAGGACAACCCAAACCTAGCTATGCCAACCATTAAAGGGAGTCACTCAATTTAAACTCACATTATTACTAAAACTCTCCAATTTTATTCACCCAAGTATACTCACTAAGACTTTCTCTACCCATATGTTTCTCATTCTTATATCAACTTACTCATTTGGATTTTAGGATAAAATTATCTGACTTCATTTAAAATTTTGGAATACACTTCACCACCTACATGTATTAATATAAGACATAAGATCCACCACTAAAATGTCCCTTATAAATAATGATTAACTCATTCGTTTATAGTAACAAGCTAGTTGGTTTCGCAAATGTGAATACAACATTAAATATCATTATACGTGTATGTGATACAATTGGTAACTTCTTAAGTAGTTAGTAATTACACTTGACATCAACATATACGTTTTCATATACCACTAGTACCACAATTGTGAAGTCTATCAAATCCACCACTAAAACACATCATACCTATCGAGATATTGTGCCAAAATTGCCTACACATTCCTGCACCATAAAGTAACTAACATACACTACTATATCTATTCAATCTATCGACCAAAGCGATATTCTTCCCTTTGTAGATTAGGTCAATGACAAGAGTAACACATTCTCTAACTCTAAACACGCTTCATTTCAACAACTCTTTCCTTTCTAAAACCAAATATAACCTCTTACAAATCTACTATACAGAGTATTCACACGAAGAACCACACATTAGTCATCACTATATGTGAAAGGGAATGGAATGATGTTATAAGATTCAAAACCAAATCAAGTATGCACGATAGAGATCCAAGAATTGAAGATTTTTCCTAAAAGTCACTATAAAATCTCAAAGATAAGTACAAATGTCTCATTACTGATCCTCGAGACTTTACTTCGACTCGACTTGTACACACGTGAGACCTATGAACTAGGGCTCTCATATAATTTTGTCACGACCTAAAAATACATGTGATGTCACTCGTGTTATTCTACCAAGACAAGTTATCCTAAAACTCTACTAGTACAATAAAATGCGGAAATTCTATAATAAACTCAAACATATCCCCAAAATCTGGTTGTCACGTGTTCAAGTCTCTAGAGTATTACAAATGGATCAAAAGAAAATATAAGTCTCATATACATTGTTTCTGGAGTAGAAAAAAATCATAATTAGGAGTAAGAAAGTCTATTGAGATGATAAACAACTACCTCACAAATCTCAAAGAAGCCTCCAAAAATAAGAGAATATATCACCAAAGACTGGGCTAGTAACCTAAAAGAAATTATAGAAGGAAGGGGTGAGTACCGAACCACACGGTACTGGACAAGTAAATATCTAAACACAAGTTAAGGGAATGAAATACAGGTACTCCTACCACCCCAATAGAACATCCACAACTACAACATGCATAGAAATAAGCCCAATCTAAGAGCTTACACTTAACACAACACATAGCTCAACAAAAACACTTAAACAAATTACATATCCTCAACAACAACACTTTGACAGATTATACATCCTCAACAACAACACTTTAACAAATTATATATCCTCAACAACAAGCTAAGTATTCATCAATCATAAGTTCCACAGAAAGGCACTTAAAAGATCAGCAGAACATCATATCAAGTTCACTAATGATAAGTATGTACAATGCAATGGAATGTAATGTCAAGTATAATAATGCATGTCTTACCAAGTGTTACACACCCGTTGTCTCTCAGTCTAGGACCCATAGGGGACATATCAGTCCATGCATCATCGCGGCCTGTGATCCGATCTTCGATAATAGTAACCATAGCGGTGCGTGATACGTCCCTATAAATATAGTATCCATCGCGACGTGTGATACGTCCTTCGAAATGGTAGATCCTCTTTACTTTATTATTCTTTCTCAATTCACATCACTCTTGTCACAACCATGTCTCTTAACAATTCAAATTACATGTTCACACAAACAATGAGGAGATGACTATTTTATGGTATTGCACAATTCATTACAACACCATCATGATACAACATCAACAATGATTCAAAAAGTCTTTCAAACCATTCTACATTCTGAACACATCATACACAAACTATTTATTACATTGCCTTTTATTACCCCCTTTTCATCATTAGAATTAATCAATGTGGAAAAATAAACCCATCACCAATTCGCATTTGTCATGATCGAGGAGCACCCCCTAGAAGTAATATGGCGTACTTGACCTCTCGGAGGTCTTATACAAACTCATAGTTATCATTCATCACATTTTCATAGGTAAATTTAGCGGAAAATTCAAAACTTTCTTAGCCCATCATATGCTAAAAACATCACTTCATATATATAAAATATCATAAGTACAAAATTAGACTCTATTCTCTTTTTTCATTCCTATACTCAACATAATTAGAGTATATTAGGGACACGGTCCTTACAACATAATCATAAGTATATAATTACAAGACTTTAAACATGACTTGACATAGGACATCCTTAAATCTTAAGGATTCGTTTTGCTTGATCTTGGGAAACACATAACAAGCTCCTAATTCATAAAGACATTTAAGCATCCATATCCTATACTTTGTGTAAAAAGTAGAGAAGAATGGAGTTCTTACAAGAATGCACTAAGTATGACAACCATGCAAAAACATGCGTTTAAAAGGGACATTTTCTTGAAATCATACTTCATGCCTTTTTGAGAAAATCTTCATAAAACCTTTATACAATAAGAATTATATCATTTAAATACTTGATATAGTCATATTTCATGGTTAAACATAATATAAAATCATACAATGCATTTAAGGTTGTTTTGGGACCATTTTTCAGTAAGCACTTTCACATTACAGTGAGCTTATTTTCTCTTTACAGTGAATCCTTTTGTTCTTAATTCCTTAACCTTCCAAGTAACCCTTTAGTGATACTTGGAACAATTAATCACCTTAAGCACACAAGAAATCATACATATAACCTACACAAGCAAACACATACCATCATAGAAGTATATCACACTACAAGACACATTCAAGTCAACACCATAAGGACATTACGGTGAACACTATTCACTTTGCGCATATACTAATTTAACTTCATATAGAACAATATGAAACCTTAATCCCAATACCAATCTAAGTCTACTAGTTCAATGTTCATTTGAAGCCCCATAACCTCACACATACTTAGTAAACCTATCATGAGACCACAAACATTAACATCCAATTCATACATCAACATAACAAGTGAAGACAACATTATCCAAACTAGGCAAGACCTTCATCACATAGATCCATTAGGAATCATACCATGCATATCTTCATAAAAAGTAGACAAATACTACAAAGTCATGCATAAGGAACATAAGTATAGTCACAGGCATTAGGACACCTTCCTAGGACTTCCTTCAATAGCCACTTGTGCAATGCATAGGTGAAATCCCATATCCCCACCTACACTAAGCGACTACCATTAGGTTATCCTAATTAGTGTCCTTATGTTACTTTCATTTTCCATTTTACTTTAGGGAAACTATAGCCTTAACCGACACTAAGAATTTGGGTGCTACATCGAATTTTGTGTTGTAGAACCTTACGCCAAGGGAAGGTGCTCTACTAAGCTAAAGTAGAACATAAATACATGCCGGCATACTAAGTGAAATCACTTGCTAAATACTATGTAGCAAGCATTTTTTTTATGGAACTTGGAGGTATATATGGAAGCCCTCTTTATGCCAAATGGGGCATTGTAGTTATCCACTATGGAAACATCAATCTATGCACTTTGTCCTATGAGGCTAACAACCTCGAGAGGACTATGGTGACCTACCTTCCTCCAATGGGAAAGGACACCCCTCAAATTTATGTTCTCTTAGTGCTAAGATAAGTTCCCTTTTATTAGAAAGCCTTTATTAACATTACTTTATAAAATTAGGCTTAGGAGAGATAGATCCTCATACGCTTCGATCACAGGTCATAGATTAGAGTTCATCAACCTAAATCATGTGAGAAACCCTTTCACATTGATATAGGATATGTAAGCACCTATCTAGTTTAGGGTACACTTGATCACACTATTCAAGGCCCCTCCATTGACTAGATTATCCTACATCTGTGTGTGTATACTTGTATGTGAGCAAACCTTTCACATAACTCGTTAATGTCACACATGGTCATACATCAATTCATAAGTGTATTTATGAGAAATACTCTCATGTGAACACAGTAAGACATTATGCACATTCATAACATAACCATGCATTCATACTCATGTACATAGAAGACCAAACCTAGGAACTATCCTATGAAGTCACACATGTGCAATGCATAAACAAGGTCCTATACCCTTGCCCATACTAGTACACCTATCAAGTCATCCTAGTTAAGGGAATATATAACATGCTTCATAGACATAGACTTTACATGCATAGTAGTAGATACAAGTGCACATGATAATACCATTCATTAGACACCATGAACCTATACTATTTGTAAGCATGCATGAAGTGTGAGTGTGTGTACAATGGTCAACATGATCACATAATGGCCATACACAACACATTGAGGAACACACCCTCTCAGGACCAAAATGCACCTTCAAACATAGACCATACATCACATCATAGCATAGAGACAAGCTAACTACATCACTTGGACTGAAGACTCCTACCCATGGCTAATCACATATTCATGTAGGGGTACATAGCTAAGGGATTATTAACCATCACAACTCTTCAATGGAAGCACCTAAACCTATCCCTAACATAGATATACACATGCTTAAACAAGAGTCATACAACCTAGATCACAGTTAGAATAGGAGATTAGGCGTAGACTTCACTTTGGGTGATCATCACCACCACACATTCATAGTAAAATTTCCTTAATTGACATGATCACTTCAAATATATATATTTACAATGAATTAAACACCGCCACCATAAGTGTACCATACCACACAATACCATACAAGGTTTCATCAACTACCAATACTATAAAATGTAGAGAGGAAGAGTCATTCTTACAAATTCATCAACCTTTGATCATAAATGATCAATAAACCTTTCTCATCAACAATTCAAGTTTTGGGTAGTAGCTAAATATACTTTATCATAGACGAAATCATGAATAATCCACTACAATATCATGCTACTAACAAGTACACTACATTATCAATACACTAGAAAGTAGAGAGACATAGATCATTAATTAATTTCCCTTGCATTGATCATCAATCATATTTCATCAATAATATCAAGACAAGGCAATAGCTAATACATCATAATCAAGTCTAACTCATGCTTCATCTATCCTAGAAGTGAAGTCACATCATGCACATACATTATCACTCAATAGGTTAGAAGAATGCAAATAAATTTTACTAAGATTCCCTTACCTTGATCATGAATTATTCATACCCACAATTAATAAATAACATCAATACAAATCAGTATCTATAATAAACTTTACATAAACGAATCCTTCTATCATTCAATAATCGAGATTAAAGTGAAGGTCATGTATTCACATACAATAAGAAGTAGAGATCAAGTTCTTCAAGCATCAATCCACATTGATCCAATATCACATAATTCATCAGCACCTTACCATATAGGCAGTAGATATAAGAAATTGAACATGCTAGAATCATAATTCAATCAACATAAATTCAAAATCACAAAGCTCACACATAGGATAAATCATGATTTGAAGGGACCATGGGTTCATCATAAGAATTAGATTGAAATTCACGTTACAATCAACATATTAACATCAATTCATATTAAGGAAGCCTTTAAAAACATTTTGAGAAAGAACCCATGGCTAGATTAAAGAAGGAGAGATTTGATCATGAACTTTCATTGAAAAACATTGAAGGGAACTTTCTAGATGGAAGATTAACTAGAGATGAAGGGTTTAAAAACCTTAATTTAGAAGAAGACCTTTAAAACTTAGTGAAGCACCCAATGGAGATCTGAGTTCCAAGCTGTTCTTAAACTTCACCTTCAATGGAGGTTCTAGAGAGAGTTTAGTTTCGGAAGGAAGACTAAACTTTAATAATTTAATTCGGAATAAGGTTGTCACATTTTTTATAACTGAAAAACACCCACAAAATAACCAAATAAACCAACTAGGGTCAAGTTAGCAGCGTGAAAGCACTGAATATGCAGGCTGCATCAATGGGCACAGTCGACGGTGTGTCGTCTAGTCGACGAGCCGTCTAGTTGGTTCATGGTTTACGACTTTAAATGCTTCCTGGGAAGATAAGATCTGAGTGTTGAGCGACGCCTCCCATCGATGGGGAGTCAATTTAAGGATGGGACATCATTTGAGCTCGTCGATTGACACTGCCAAGGCAGTGTCTCAACAACCTTGGGGTCCTCCTTGAGGGCCTTTTGTGGGGCCCTTGGGGATTCATACCTGGACGTTTCCATCTTAAATATGAACCTTAAAAATGAATGAACTTCCACTTAAGTTTCACCCCAAAAAATACTCGTAACATGTCCAAACATGTTAGGCACACTCAAGACACACACATGCACGTCTCAAGGGTTAACATTTGAACGTCATGTACGTTGTTGAATGTTTGACCTATAAACTTCATGAAAATCAACATACTACTACAAAAACCATTATTACTCATATAATTAATTTATAATCCAATGACACACATATAAGAACATGAAAACATTTAAGGCCTCATAGTGACTAGTCGTCGAACGTCTTGGGAGGAGGTTCTTATATATGTTTGTATTATGATAATATATGATGTATATATGATACCATGGATTATTGTTGATAATATATGTTGTTTAGTAAATTTATGAATATGTCTTGGGTTATAATGTTAATCTATGAAGAAATCTAAGCCTAAATGACTTGATATGTAAAGTTAGACATTGGTCATGTTCTCTTGTTGAGGATACTTGATTGAGTAAGGTTATGGGGCTTTGCTTGGTCATTGCACTTGATGACCTAATAAGGACTTGTGAGTACTTTTCCTGCTTAATATGATATGTTTGACTCTTATTCATTCTTGTGATATTCCTTGATGTTAGGGTTCTAGTAAATCATGGTTTCAAGTATGTTGGGATAAGTATTAACTTGTTGAGATAGTTAGTAAGCATGTTTGGTTTGTTGACATGACTTACTTAACTTTGCATTAAGTCCCTAAAGGGGTAATTTGGAATGTTTTGATAAAAAAAAAAGTCCTTTTTAGCATGTTTTTCTTGTGTGTGTGCATAAGATCCCATACTTAGTACATGTTGAATACTAACCCAATTTTCTTCCCTTATCCAAAACATTTTAGATTTCAGTCGTGGAAGTGTTTGGAAGGCGACATTGTTGAATGCTTGGGTTCTTCCTTTCATCCATGTAGGGCAGGTCCTCAACTTTCGAGGGCAATGCCATCCTCTAGCTTACGTACTTTGTTATGAGATTATTGACTCTTTCATTCATTTCCTTTTTAATTGAGTAGTGTACTTTCGTATGACCTATGCATGGTCTTGTTGAACTTATGTAAGGGCTATGCCCATATTGTGATACTCGTTTAAATGGTATGAGTTGAGACAATCATTGAGACTATTTCTATATTTTACTTATATGTATGTGCAATAAAAGTAGAAGGATATGTAAGCTTCCTATTTGAAGGTTCTATGTATACTCGATCTGAATATCAATATTTTATGTATGTACAGGTCTATGTAAATCTCCAAGTAGTGATAAGGAAATTTTTAAATTTTTTTGCATTTTTCAACCTATGAATGTAATAATATGAGACCAAGAGGCTAGTGTTAGTCCTTTAAAAGGACGACGACACAGGTAACGTCCGAGGAGTTGGTTCAAAGGGATGTTAGTGTGACTTAGCCTATTTGACTAACTTTTAGGAGTCAAAAATGTACGAAAATTGGTGGTAAGGTAGATAATAGGTGTCTGAGTTGTTTTATGGTTGAAACGTCTAGGTACGATTCCAAGGACCAACCAGGCGCCCTTGAGGAAGACCCTTGTAGTTTGATGCAAGACTACCTGGCATTGTGCATCGACGGGACATAAGAAAACCCGTGCGTGGATTAACGGGGCATCAATGCCACCGTCGTCCCACACATAGGCAGCGGGAGAAGGCCCCTTCACCCACACAACCTATGAACTCATTAACGGAGTGCACATGTGCAGGCTACAGTCCACTTGTGGATCGATGGGGCGTCGATGCCACCATCGTCACACACTTAGACAATTGGAGCAATCCCCTCGCCTGCACAATCTCTGACCAAGACAACAAAGTGCAGGATGGAGGAGGGATGTCCGTCGACACACAGACGGCCCGTCAATAGGGGTTTCATCTGTGAGGGTGAAGTTTCCTGCCTAATTGTTGGTCTTATTTAATTAATTAAGTGGTTTTAGGGGTTAGTTGGGGATTAAAGGGAGACTAATTAGGTTGATTAAGTCCCAATATAAATATTATCAACCCTAATTAATCTAAAGACAACTCTCAAATAAACTCTCTTCCTTCTCTCTTATTTCTCTCTCTACATGAACTCACCATTGAAGACTAGCAAGGACTAGGGTTTGGGGTCTGTAAAGGGACGAATTCACCATCAAATTGCTGAAAAACGTTATGGTATGGGTTTTTTTCCCTTTCGAGACTCTTTCCTCAATGGGTTCCTTCAAAATAGATTTCAAAAGTTGAATTTTCTTATTGGTTTCATCCAATTACGAGATTGAAGTTATAAATTGAGATGTTGATGATTTATTTATATTATATACAGTAGATTAACATGCAATCCAACTTTTTTTATTGTAATTGTTGATGTTTTTGTCTAAATTAAAGAATATGATCCTCTATCCTTAACCCTCGGTAGTGATTTTGCCCTATATTGTGTTGTGATCATTCAATTTAGTTAGTTATTGATTAGATTACTATCCTAAGATTTTATTATTATTAAATTAAAATGAATTATAGGACTATCATTCTAGTTCTTCAGATGTGATTAAGGGTATGAATTGTAATGTGAAATTAGCCTATGTATCTTGTCTCAAGTTGTGATCTGGAGTTGAATTGTGTTATAGAGATGCAATTGGCCTTGTAATCTTATTGGTTATCATTGTGTGATGATGTTACTCCTCAAGTTCGGTTGAGTTATGGGTTGATTGTCAGACCTTGCTGATAGACTATGAGGAAGACTTGGTAAGTCTTAAAATCTCTATCTTTACATCCAATTGTGATTAATTGTTGTTAAGTCATGATGTTACATTGGAGTATGCCTTATACTAGGATTATAGGGTGGTATGATGTGAATTTAATTATCTTGACTATGTATTGAGGTTGATTAAGGAGTGTGTAATATAAGGATGGTGAAAACTATTAATGTGCCTTAATATGCTTTGAAATTTAATGTGTTAACTCACTTATATGAATTGTGATGAAAGGACTTATACTCATAAAATTCTTATTGATCAATTGATGATGATGATTATACAAGTGGTAGACCCTATGGCCTTAATTAATCTATGATTGATAATAAAAGGTTTAAAAACATTTCAAAAAGGGACTCTAGCTTAGCACCGAGTGAACTAAATTGAGGAGTGTCCCTTCTCACAAAGTTAAGGTAGGAACACTTCATTACTCTTGAGATTGAAGACTATAATGCATGTCCCATAAAGAGGGTCCCAACTTTATTTCCTAGTTCTTGAACTATGTTTCCCCATTAGAATACTAGCTAGTGCATCCACGTAGTTGCTATGTTTCATGTATTGTACTACCTTAGCAAGTAGTCCGCCTTCTTTCGATGTAGGGTTTATAACATCGTATTCCATATTAGCTCATGTAGTCTTTGTCGGTTAGGGCAAGATGTTCCCAAAAGGTAATACGAATTAAAGGACTTGAGCTCTAACTTGGATAACCTAAGGGGTCTATCTTGGTCTAGATAGGGGTATAGGACTCTACCTAAACATTGCACTAGTTAGCCTATAGGGGAGTCTTAGGAGGAGGTTCTTATATATGTTTATGTTATGATAATCTATTATGTATATATGATGACCGTGGCACATTGTTGATACTATATGTTGGTTAGTTCATTTATGAATATTCCTTGGGTTATAATGTTAATATATGATGAAATGTAAACCTAAATGCCATGATATGTAAAGTTGGACATTTGTTATGTTTTCTTGTTGAGGATACTTGATTGAGTAGAGTTATGGGGCTTTGCTTGGTCATTGCACTTCTTGACTTAATAAGTACTTGTGAGTACTTGTCTTTCTCATTATGATATATTTGACTCTTATTCATTCTTGTGATATTACTTCTTAATGTTAGCGTTGTAGTAAATCATGGTTTCAAGTATGTTGGGATAAGTATTACTTGTTGAGATAGTAAGCATGTTTGGTTTGTTGATATGACTTACTTGACTTTGCCATAAGTCCCTAAAGGGGTAATTTTGCATGTTTTAATAAAAAGTGCTCTTTAGCATGTTTTGCTTGAGTATGTGCATAAGATCCCATATTTAATACATGTGGAGTACTAACTACATTTTCTTACCTTTTCCCAAATATTTTAGGTTCCGGTCGTTGAAGAGTTTTGAAGGCGACATTGTTGAAGTCTTGGATTCCATCCTCTAGCTTATGTACTTTCTTATGAACTTGCTGATACTTTCATTCATTTCCTTTTTAATTGAGTAGTGTACTTTCGTATGACCTAAAAATGGTCTTGTTGACTAGATGTAAGGGCTATGCCATATACTGATAATCGTTTAGATAGTATCAGATGACATAATTGTTGAAACTATTTCTATATTTTACGTATATGTATGTGCAATAAAAGTAGAAGGCTATGTAACCTTCCTATACGAAGGGTCTATGTAAACTCGATATGTATTTATATATTATGTGTCTGTAGAGGTCTATGTAAACCTCCAAGTATTGATAATAAAAGTTTTAAATTTTTCCACATTTTTCAACCTATGAATAAAATGACATGAGATTAAGAGGCTAGTCTTAGTCCTATAAAAGGACGCCGACGCCGGTTACGTCTGGGGGGTAAACCCGAATGTGACAAACTTTGTATCAGAGCATGAGGTTGAATATCGTTGAGTTATGTCTCTCTCTCTACCATGTCTATGTAGGTTTGTATTCATAATTGTGAAGCGCGCCACACTTATGAGTAGGAACCTATATGATTCTTAGGAATCACTCTATTTTGATGGAAATCGTATATCGTGCCAATAGAGTATAATTATGGTGAGCTTTTGCATATAATCCTATTGTTGTGCTTATACGAAGCATGAACACTAGAAGGAATGCTGCTCGAAGACTTGAAGAGGAAATTGCCAATGCGGGAGTTCCTCCTTATGATGACCAAGTTCCTCCTTTTGAGGAAAATGCAAATGTTTATCAAGCCCCGGCTAACCCTCCACCTATGGCGGAGGTGGAGATGAGGTATGTTCTCGCTCAAATGCCCCAAACCATTACTACTCAAGCACAATCCATAACGGTTTAAGCTCATCTATGACGGCCCAAGCCAATCGAGAGATCCTCCCCGTCCTCATCAACAAATTACTACTATGGCTTCCCGTCTAAGGGACTTCTCTCGAATGAACCCTCCTACTTTCTATAGGTCTAAGGTTGATGATACCCCGAACCTTCCAAATTCCCAAGAGCTAGCGGTGATAGGGTGTCTAAACCTAAATTCAAGAAGGGAAAAGGTACTAATTGGTATGTGATATGGGGGTGTCTTCAAGTGACAAGGCCGATTTGTCCACATACCAACTCAAGGATGTGGCTCAAACTTTGTATGTGCAATGGAGAGATAATAGGACATTAAGGGGTGGTCCGGTGACTTGGGAGATCTTTAAGGCGGCTTTTCTAGATTGGATCTTCCCTAGAGAGATGAGGAAGGAGAATGTGACGGAGTTCATCAATCTTCGCCAAGGAGGAAAGAGTATCCATGAGCACTCTTTGGAATTCATTACGTTCTCCAAATATGCTCCGTCTTTGGTCTCCGGTCCTAGAGACCAAATGAGATGTTTTGTAACGGGGGTGTCGGAGGACTTACAAAAGGAGTGCCAATCGGCCAAGCTACATGAGAACATGAACATTTCTCGTCTAATCTTGTATGCAAGAAGAGTTGAGGAGGCAAGGGCTAAGCGAAAAAGTAGAGATGCTATGAGAGCAAGGTCTTGATGGAGGTTCTTCAAAGAATAGGCTTGACATACAAGACAAGCCTAGATTTAAGAAGCGGGTTTCTAATCAAGACCGTTAAAAATTCCCAAGAGCTAGTCGTGATAGGGTGTCCAACCCTAAATTCAAGAAGGGAAAAGGTACTAATTTGCCAAATGCGAAGCCAACTTGTGGAAAGTGTGGTAAAAAGCACAATGGTGATTGCCTTAAGGGGATGTATAATTGCTTTAGTTATGGCAAGAGTGGTCACAAGATGAGATTTTCCCAAACTTAAAGAGTTAAGACAAGGGTAGTGGTCAAACTCAAGCAAATGGTTCTAGTGATCCTCCAAAGAAGAACCGCTTCTATGCTCTCCGCTCTATGGGTGAGAAAGAGACCTCTCCCGATGTGGTGACCGGCATATTGAAAGTTCTCTCTCTTGATGTATATGTCTTACTTGATCCCGGCGCTACTTTATCATTTGTTACACCTCTAGTCGCTAAAAGGTTTGATATTTTACCCGGTATTTTTCATGAACCTTTTACAGTGTTTACTCCAGTGGGTTAGTCGGTTGTTGCAAAAAAATTGTATAGAAATTGTCCAATAATGTTTCCCAATAGAGTTTCTTATGTTGATCTAGTAGAACTCAATATGCTTTATTTTGATATTATATTGGGTATGGATTGGTTGCATGCATGTTTTGCATCCATTGATTGTAGGACCAGAGTGGTGAGGTTTAACTTCCCAAATGAACCCGTTGTTGAGTGGAAGGGGGGAAATTCTATTCCTAGAGGTCGTATTAATTCCTACCTAAAAGAATGCAAAATGATCTCAAAATGTTGTCTATATGATATAGTAAGAGTCCAAGATCTAGACTCCGAAGTTCCTCCCATCGAGTCGGCACCCGTAGTGAGTGAATTTCCGGAGGTCTTCCCTAATAACCTTTCCGGTATTCCTATCAAATGGGAAATTGACTTTAGTATTGATTTGCTACCGGATACAAATCCCATATCAATTCCGCCTTATCTGATGGATCCGTCCGAGTTGATGGATTTGAAGGCTCAACTCAAGGATTTATGAGATAAGGGTTTTATAAGGCCGAGTATTTCTCCTTGGGGTGCTCTTGTTTTGTTTATGAAGAAGAAATATGGGTCCTTGAGAATCTGTATTGATTACTTCTAACTCAACAAGGTTACAATTAAGAATAAGTACCCTCTCTCTCGGATTGACGACTTGTTTTATCAACTCCAAGGGGCGAGTTACTTTTCAAAAATTGACTTGTGATCGGGGTATCACCAACTTAGGGTAAGAGGGGAGGATATACCAAAGACGTCCTTTCAGACTAGGTATGGGCATTATGAGTTCTTGGTCATGTTTTTCGGTCTCACTAATGCTCCGGCGACATTTATGGACCTAATGAATAGAGTATTTTGAAATTATCGAGATTCATTTGTCATTGTCTTTTAATGATGATATCTTGATATATTCGAAGAATGGGGATGATTATATGGGTCATTTGAGGGTAGTATTGCGAACCCTTAAAAAACATCAATTGTATGCCAAATATAGTAAGTGTGAGTTTTGGTTGAGTTCGGTGACATTTCTTGGGCACATAATCTCTAGTGAGGGAGTTGAGGTAGACAGAAGGAAAACGGAAATGATGAAAAACTGGCCTAGAATATTGACTCAGACTGATATTAGGAGTTTCTCGGGTTTAGCGTGTTACTATTAGAGGTTCATGGATGATTTCGCGTCCATTGTGTCTCCTTTGACTACTTTGACCCAAAAGAGTAAGAAGTTTGAGTGGTCGGAGGCATGTAAGAAATGTTTCCAATTGTTGAAAGCTAGGCTCACTTCCACTCCGATGTTGATTTTATTGGAGGGTAAAAAGGGTTTTATAGTGTATTTTGACGCATCCCAAGTGGGCTTGGGGTGTGTGATTATGCAACATGGGAAAGTTATAGGGTATGCCTCTAGGCAACTTAAGTTGAATGAGAGACACTATCCCACTCATGACCTTGAGTTAGCGGCCGTGGTGTTTGCTTTGAAAATTCGGAGGCATTGTTTGTATGGGGTTCATGTTGATGTTTTTATCTATCATAAGAGTCGACAATATGAGTTTACCCAAAATGAGTTGAATCTCCGACAAAGAAGGTTGCTAGAGTTGTTGAAAGATTATGATATGAGTGTCCTCTATCAACTAGGCAAAGCTAATGTAGTTGCAGATGCCCTAAGTTGTATGACTATGGATAGTGTATCCCTTCTTGACGAAGACAATAAGGACCTAGCAAGGGAAGTTCATAGTTTGGCTAGGTTATGGGTGAGGTTTGAGAGTTCTCCGGATGGGGGTGCTATATTTCATCATAACTTCGAGCCATCTTTAGTGGTTGAGGTGAAGTCCAAACAACACCTTGATCTAGCCTTAATGGAATTGAAATAATCTGTTATCGGAAAGTTGAATAAATCATTCTCCTTAGGGGGGGATGGTGTGTTAAGGTACCAAGGGATATTATGTGTTCCCGATGTAGATGGGTTGAGGGATCGGATCCTAGAAAAAGCACATGGGTCCCGCTACTCAATTCATCCGGGGTAGACAAAAATGTACCCTGACCTAAGGGAGATATATTGGTGGGAAGGTGTAAAAAGGGACATAGCAGAGTTTGTTAGTAAGTGTCCGACTTGCCAACAAGTCAAGGCCGAACACCTAAAGTCGGGTGTCTTACTACCAAAGATCCAATTCCTACTTGGAAGTGGGAAGACATCAATATGGACTTTGTAGTTAGTTTATCTCGGACTCAAAGGTCCTATGATACCATATGGGTGGTTGTGGATCGATTGAATAAGTCCGCTCTCTTTATTCTCGTCAACTCTACATATTCGGCGGAGGATTATTCAAGTATCTTCCTAGATGAGATTGTGTCCCACCATGGCATTCTGTTATCCATCATTTCGGATCGGGGCGCATAATTTACATCTAGATTTTGGAGGTCGTTCCAAAAAGGGTTAGGTACTACGGTGAAGTTGAGCACCGCTTTTCATCCCCAGATGGATTGTCAAGCGGAGCGCACGATACAAACACTTGAATATATGCTTAGGGCGTGCATAATTGATTTTAAAGGGAGTCGGGATAGACATTTACCTTGGGTGGAGTTTGCCTACAACAATTGTTTTCATTTATCCATTTCCATGTCTCCCTATAAAGCCTTGTATGGTAGGAGGTGTAGGTCTCCTATTGGATGGTTTGAAGTGGGTGAGACATTGCTTCTTGTTCCCGAGTTGATTTATAAGAGTTTGGAAAAGGTTCATATCATAAGGAACCGGCTGCAAACGGCCTATAGTTGGCAAAAGTCTTATGCCGATCATAGGAAAAGTGATTTGGAGTTTGAAGAAGGTGATAAGGTGTATTTGAAAATTTCACCAATGAAAGGGGTGGTTAGATTTGGCAAAAAAGGGAAATTTAATCCCCGTTATATGGTTCCCTATGAAATCTTTCAAAGGGTTAGTAAGGTTGCCAACTTGTTGAAACTTCCTAGTGAATTGTCTTTGGTTCATCCGGCTTTCCATGTTTCTATGTTGAAAAAGTGTATCAGTGATCCTGAGTCAATTAATTCTATTGAGGGTCTTGGTGTCAAGGATAACCTCTCTTATGAAGAAGTTCCGGTTCAAATTCTTGATATGTAAGTCAAGAAGTTGAGGAATAAAGAGGTGGCTTCCGTAAAGGTGTTATGGAAAAATCATTTAGTTGAGGGTGAAAAATAGGAAGCCGAGGCTGACATTAAGGCTTGTTACCCTCATCTTTTATAGAATTAAGGTTAGTCATTCTTTTTAATAATATAAATATGACTAGAAATTGAAGTTTCATGATTTTTGGGTGAAGTTTTGCACATTATGCATTTTTGAAAAACTTACAGTGAAGTTAGTGTAGTATTTCTCTTAAAACTTGAAATTTCGCTTTTTGCTTGTTTTGAGTTATGTTGTGCACATTGATATGGTGAGTCTTTATGAAATTATAGGTAGAATATTGTTAAGTTGAACATTGTTCTAATTGACTCGTGTAATGTATGTTGAGCTCATAAGTGTTGTTAGAAGGAAATGCCTCATGATGGAGTGTTTTGAGACTTACGTGTGGTAATATGAGTTTTGATATTTCCCTTGTTGAAATGACATGATTTATGTTGATTTGATATTGATGATTTGTTGGGCTGCGAGTCTTGAGCATATCCCTTCCTTCAAAAGAATTTTAGTGTCATTCGGGGACGAATGTTCCTAAGGGGGGGATAATGTAACACCTTGAAAATCCAAGACACATTGTGAAGCCTAACATAGGTGTTAGAAGTTTTAAGTACTATTTCTAAGTCTATTTTTAAAGAATATAGGTCATTTAGGAGGTTTAAGAACCAAAACGTCCATGACATCCGAGGAGTTGTTTCAAAGGGAGGTTAGTGTACCTTAGCCTATTTGACTAACTTTTAGGAGTCACAAATGTTTGAAAGTCGGTGGAAATATAGATAATAGGTTTTTGAGTGGGTTGATGATTGAAACGTCCGGGTACTACTCCCCAAGGACAAACCAAGGGCCTTTCAGGAGGATCGTTGTAGTTTGATACAACACTGCCTGGTATTGTGCATCGACGGGACAAAAGACAACCCGTGGGTGGATCGACGGGGCATCGATGCCACCGTCTTCCCACACTTAGGCTGGTGGAAAAGGCCCATTCACCCGAACAGCCTATGAACTCATCGACGGAGTGAAAAGGTGCAGGCTACGGTCCGTGTATGGATTGACGGGGCATCGATGCCACCGTCGTCCCACACTTAGAAAATCGGAGGAAAACCCTTGCCTATAAGTCTCTGACCAAGGCGACGAAGTGCAGGACGGAGGCGGGGGGATGTCCGTCGACTCACAGACGGCCCGTCGATTAGGGGTTCGTCTGTGAGGGTTGAGGTTCCTCCCTAATTTAAGTTGGTCAGATTCAATTAATTAAGTGGTTTAGGGGTTAGTTGGGGATTAAAAGTAGACTAATTAAGTTGATTAAGTTTCAATATAAATACTCACAACCATCATTAATATAAAGAAAACTCTCAAATAAACTCTCTTCCTCCTCTCCTATTTCTCCCTCTACATGAACTCACCATTGAAGACTAGCAAGGACTAGTGTTTTGTGCCGTAAAGGGACGAATTCACCATCAAATTATTGACAAAGGTTAAGGTATGGGTTCTATTCACGTTTTAGACTCTTTCCTCAAAGGGTTCCTTTAAAATAGATTTCAAAAGTTGGGTTTTCTTATCAGTTTCATCCACTTACGAGATTCAAGTTATGAATTCAGTTTTTGATGATTTGTTTAGGTTATATTGAGTAGATTAACATGTAATTAAACTTGTTTAGGGAAATTGTTGATGGTTTTGTCTAAATTGAAGAATATGATCCTCCATCCCTAACCCTAGGAAGTGATCTTGACCTATATTATATTGTGATCATTCAATTTAGTTGGTTATTGATTAGATTAATATCCTATGATTTTATTATTATTAAATTAAAATTAATTATATGCCTATCATTCTAGTTCTCCAGTTATGATTTAGGGTATGAATTGTAATGTGAAATTAGCCTATGTATCTTGTCTCAAGTTGTAATCTGGAGTTGAATTGTGTTATAGAGATGCAATTGGCCTTGTTATCTTATTGGTTATTATTGCGTGATGATGTTACTCCCCAAGTTGGGTTGAGTTATGGGTTGATGGTTAGACCTTGATGATAGACTATGAGGAAGACTTGGTAAGTCTTAGAATCTCTATCTTTACTTCCAATGGTGATTAATTGTTGTTAAGTCATGATATTTCATTGAAGTATGCCTTATACTAGGATTATAGGGTGGTATGATGTTGAATTTAATTGTCTTGACTTTGTATTGAGGTTGATTATGGTGTGTGTGATATAAAGATGGTGAAAACTATCAACGTACCTTAATATGCTATGAAATGTTAATGTGTTAACCTCATATATATGAATTGTGATGAAAGGACTCATACAATTCTTATTTAGCTATTGATGATGATGATTATACAAGGGGTAGACCCTATGGCCTAAATTAAGCTATGATTGATAATTAAAGGCTTAAAGACATTTCAAAAAGGGACTCTAGCTTAATAACGAGTGAACTAAATTAAGGAGTGTCCCTTCTCACATAGGGAAGGTAGGAACACTACATTACTATTGAGATTGGAGACTATAATTCATGGCACATAAAGAGGGTCCCAACTATATCTCCTAGTTCTTGAACAATGTTGCCCCCATAGGAATACTAGCTAGTGGATCCACGTAGTTTCTATGTTTCATGTTTTGGTACTACCTTGGCAAGTAGTCCGCCTTCTTTTTATGTAGGGTTGTATGACACCGGATTCCACACTAGCGTATGTGGTATATGTCGGTTAGGGGAAGATATTCTCAAAATGTAAAATGAATTAAAGGACTTGAACTCTAATTTGGACAACCTAAGAGGTCTTGCTTGGTATAGTTAGGGGTATGGGACTCTACCTAAACATTGCACTAGTTATTCTTGAGGGGAGTCTTAGAAGGAGGCTCTTATATATGTTTATGTTATGATAATATATGTATATATGATAACCATGGCACATTGTTGATACTATTTGTTGGTTAGTTCGTTTATAAATATGCCTTGGGTTATAATGTTAATATATGATGAATTGTAAGCCTAAATTCGATGATATGTAAAGTAGGACATTGGTCATGTTTTCTTGTTGAGAATACTTGATTGAGTAAGTTTATGGGGCTTTGCTTAGTCATTGCACTTGTTGACTTAATAAGGACTTGTGATTAGTTGTCTTTCTTATTATGATATGTTTGACTCTTATTCATTCTTGTGATATTACTCCTTGATGTTAGGGTTGTAGTAAATCATGGTTTGATGTATGTTGGGATATGTATTACTTCATGAGATTGTAAGCAAGTTTGGTTGGTTGATATGACTTACTTGACTTTGCATTAAGTCCCCTATAGGGGTAATTTGGCATATTTTGATAACAAAGTCTTTTTAGCATGTTTTCTTGTGTATGTGCATAAGATCCCATACTTAGTACATGTGGAGTACAAAATCCATTTTCTTACCTTTTCCCAAACATTTGAGGTTCCGGTCGTTGAAGAGTTTGGAAGGCAACATTGTTGAAGGCTTGTATTCTTCCTTTCATCCAAGTAGGGTAGGTCCTCAACTTTCGAGGGCAATGCCATCCTCTAGCTTAGGAACTTTATTATGAGCTTATTGACTCTTTCATTCCTTTCCTTTTTAATTGAGTATTGCACTTTTGTATGACCTATATATGGTCTTGTTGAATTGATGTAAGGGCTATGCCCATAGTGTGATATTCGTTTAGATGGTATGAGATGAGACAATCATTGAGACTATTTTTATATTTTACATATATGTATGTGCAATAAAAGTACAAGGCTATGTCACCTTCCTAACGATGGGTCTGTGTACACTCTATCTGAATATATATTTTATGTGTATGTAGAAGTCTATATCAACCTCGAAGTAGTGATAATGATAGTTTTAAATTTTCCGCATTTTTCAACCTATGAATGTAATGACATGAGACTAAGAGGCTAGTCTTAGTCCTTGAAAAGGACGACGACGCCGGTTACGTCTAGCGGGTAAACCCGGATGTGATAGTGAGACTCTAGACACCCTGACTCATTTTAAGGGTTAACAATATCTCCCACTTGGGAACATTCGTCCTTGAAGGACACTTATAATTTAATCACAACAAGGACTTCAATGAATTATAGAACAACTTACAACAGTCACACATCATCAAATAGATGTCAATGCAACAAAATTGCAAGGAACACAACATAAAACGATTTAGCACTCAATGCAACACAGGCAAGCAAAACTTTTATTCACTCGCTCTTTAATGTATCAAACACATAGGCTCTTTTCATTTTCATAGGAGGAACAATTTTCTTCTGATCATAACATCGTCTTTACATTTGAATTCTTTAAGAGATCATCATGTAAGATCACACAGAGGCAGATTCCAACAACACTCAAGAAGCAAATAGGCACTCCTACTTCAGTGCACATTGACTCTAGTCGATTGAATCAACATGAATCTTTATTAGTTAGACCTAGTGCCATAAGGGTCACACTCAACCATACCATGCTTAGTTGTGTCCTTGGAGGAATGTCTTTCTCCTCAACAAACTTACATGTCTCATGAGTCCTCACCCAAGCATGGCACAAAGGTCTATTCATTTTAAATAAGAATTTCTCAACTTTTTAAACAAAGCATGCTCATAATTTTCTTCCTAATGTAGTAAAAATGGTAATTTACACCACACACATCACAACAATAGGAAGTCGTTTCACAAATTGTCCATTCCTAGCGTTACAATAGCTTTCATAAACATGCACCATTTAGATGAAATCTTACAATTTATAGGAACACACAAGGACAATAGCTATACATGCCTTCATTTTTCAAAACTAAGCCTAAAATCATGCTTTCTTAATCAAAAAAGTCACATAGTTTTCAAGAGACTCATCATTTTCATTTCAAGGAGACTCAACTTTTTCATTAATGGCTTAAAACACCACACATTATAAGTGACTTCAAACATGCTTCTTACCTTATCTTATGAAGTTAAATGCACAACTAGTATATCAAGATGCATAATCAACATGAGAAAACATAAACTTAGTAAAAAATCCTTTTTAATGCAAATTTAGAATCCTCATACCATGCATAACATAGTGTCAAGTAAGACATATATAGGATATAGAGAACATGAAAATCATACTTTAATGCAAGACTCTCATAATAAACAAGATATTAGAAACTCATTAGTATCAAGCTCAAATAAACATAGAAGGAACATATAGAAATATCTACAACCTTATTAATCATATCACCATCCCCCACTTAGGGTAGACTCAATTAAGAGAAACTTAACTCAACTATCATCATTCCTCTAGGCCTAACACCCAAATAAATTCCATATCTTTCGAGATAGGTGATACTACCAAATCACATATGGTCTGAACTATAGCATGAACATCAAAGGTCACAAAACATTAGGGGAACAATAGAGGAGACATATCCATAAGGCCTATTTCTTTTCGATGAACATTTAAGTAAGGTAACTTCTAGGTAAATCAAACCCACATCATCACCCTACCAAGATAAGCATGCTACCCTTACTTCTAGGACCAAGCCTATACAAAAGACTCCAATCCATACAAGGCAACACATATAGTTAGGCAACGTGCTCAACTTGCTATTTACCACATTCTTCAAAGAATTTCAAGTCTAAACCATGTCGTCGGACTATCATCATTCTAAGTCATATAGCAACACACCACTCCAAAAGAGACTCATTTTAACCATAACAACTTCTAACATGCTTTAACTATATCATGGCATAAATTTCTCAACATAACCTGCTATTTGACATAGATCTAATACATAGACACTAGGACATCATATCAACATAACCTATTATTTCTCACATTTCACATACATAACCATAATTTGCATCACCTCCTAAAAGCAGGCATAAATTCACCTTCACACATACTCATGAAACAATAAAACCAAGATAAGCATCAAAACTCACCTTTTCTCCCTCTAGCATTACCATCTCATCCAAGCAATCACATCTAAAAGACTACCAGACAAGAAAACATAGAGAGAGATCTTATAGAGTTAAGTTCTATGGCACGACATGAGAATGATGAAGAAAGTAAACTCGATCGTCCTATAACCTCTCGATCATAGATGTGTCATGACTCACCATCGATGATCGAGACTCTACTAGGCGTGGCAATATGAGACTTTTGGAACCTAAAACCACTTTCATAAACCTCGTGCTCTAATACCACGTTTGTCACGACTAGGGAGCACCCCCTAGATGTAAAATGACGTACTTTACAACTCAGAGGTCTTATATAATTCCATAGTTATCATTCGTCACATTTTCATATGTAAATTTAGCGGACTATTTAAAACTTTCTTAACACATCATATGCTAGAAACATCACTTCATATATATAAAATATCAAAAGTTACTTAGACTATAGTCTCTTTTTCCATCCTAGAATCAACATCAATAGAGTATATTAGGGACACCAACCGTACAAACATGATCATAAGTATATAATTACAAGAGTTTAAACATGACTTTACATAGGACATCCTTGAATATTAAGGATTCCTTTTGTTTGAGCTTTGGAAACACATAACCAGATCCTCATTCATAGAGACATCTTTTAAGCACCCATAACCTACACTTTGTGTAAAAAGTAGAGAAGAATGTAGTTATTACAAGAATGCACTAAGTATGGAAACCATGCAAAACATGCATTTAAAAGGGACATTTTTCTTGAAATCATACTTCATGCCTTTTTGAGAAAATATTCGTACAACCTTCATACAATAAGCATTATATAATTTACATACTTCATATAGGCATATTTCATGGTCAAAACATAATATAAAATCATACAATGCATTTAAGGCAGTTTAGGGCCATTTTAGAGTAAGCACTTTCACATTACCGTGAGCTTATTTTCTCTTTCCAGTGAATCATTTTCTTCTTTATTCCTTAACTGTCCAAGTAACTCTTTTGTAATATTTGGTTCAATATATCACCTTAAGGCCACAAGAAATCATACATATAACCTACACAAGCCAACACATACCATCATCGAGGTATAGCACACTGCAAGACACATTGAAGTCAAGACCACAAGGACATTTCGGTGAAATCTATTCACTTTGCACATATAATAATTTCACTTCACATAGAACATTATGAAACCTTACATACAATACCAATATAAGTCTACTAGTGCAATATACATGTAAATCCCCATAACCTCACACATACTTAGTAAACCTATCATGAGACTAGAAGCCTTAACATCTAATTAATACATCAATAGATCAAGTGAAGATAACTTCATCCAAACTAGGCAAAACCTTCATCACATAGATCCATTACGACTCATACCATGCATATATTCATAACAAGTAGACAAATACTACAAATAATGCACAAGGAAAATAAACATAGTCATATGCATTAGAACACCTTCTTAGGACTTCCCTACAGAACCACTTGTTCAATGCATAGGTGGAATCCCATACCCCCACCTACACTAAGAAACTACCCTTAGTTTATCCTAGTTACGGTTTTTACTTTACTTCCATTTGTCCATTTTACTTTTGGGAAACTATAGCCTTAACTGAAACTAAGACCATGGGTGCTACATGGAATTTGGTGTTGTAGAGCCTTACACCAAGGGAAAGTAGAACATTAACACATCCTATCATACTAAGTGAAAATAACTTCCTAAATCCTATGTGGCAAGCATAGTTTACGAAACTTGAAGGTATATGTGGAAATCTCTTTATGACAAATGGGGAATTGTAGTTATCCACAATGGAAACATCACTCTATGCCCTTTGAGCTATGAGGCTAACCACCTCGTTAAGACTATGGTGACCTACCTTCGTCACATGGGAACAGACACCCCTCAACTTCAAGTTCTCTCGGTGCTAAGCTAAGTTCCCCTTTATTAAAAAGCCTTTATTAACATTACTTTATAAAATTAGGCTTAGGAGAGTGAACTCCTCATATTCTTAGCTCATAGGTCATAGATGAGAGTTCATCAACCTAAATCACGTGAGAAAACCTTTCACATGGACATAGCATATGTAAGCACCTATCTAGTTTAGGGTACAATTGAGCACTCCTTTCAAGGCCCCTTCATTGACTAGATTATCATACATGTGTGTGTATACTTATATGTGAGCAAACCTTTCACATAACACATTAATGTCACACATGTTCATGCATCAATGCATAAGAGTATTTTTTGAGAAATCCTTTCATATAAAAACATGAAGACAATATGCACATTAAAACATAAACATGCATTCATACTCATGTACATAGAAGACTAAACCTAGGAACTATCCTATCAAGGTACACATGTGCAATGAATAGACAAGGTCCATACCCTTTCCCATACTAGTACACCTATTAAGTCATCCTAGTTGAGGGAATACATTACATGCTTCATAGACATAGACTTTACATGCATTGTTGTAGACACAAGTGCACACCATGAACCTGACCTATTTGTAAGCATGCATGAAGTGTTAGTGTTAGTACAATGGTGAACATTATCACATAATGGCCATCAACAACGCATTCAGGTAGCAACCGTCTTACGACCATAATGCACCTTCAAACATAGACGATACATCACACCATAGCATGGAGACAAGATAACTACATTACTTGCACTCAAGACTCCTAACCATGGCTAATCACACATTCATTAGGGGTACATAGGTAAGGGATTGTTAACAATCACAACTCATAATTGGCAGCACCTAAGCCTATCCCTAACATAGTTATACACATGCTTAAACAATAGTCATACAACCTAGATCACAACTAGAATAGGAGACTAGGCGTAGACTTCACATAGGGTTATCATCACCAACACACGTTCATAGTATAATTGCCTTCAAGTGCATGATCACATTACATATATATTTACAATATAGTAAGCCTTACACCATAAGTGGACCATACCACACAATGTCACACAAGGCTTCATCAACTATCAATACAATAAAAAGTAGAGAGGAAGAGTCATTCTTACCAATTTATCAATCTTTGATCATCATTGATCAATAAAAATTTTTCATCAAAAATTCATGTTTAGGGAAGTAGCTAAATATACTTTAACATAGACGAAATCATGAATAATCCACTACAATATAATACTACCAACAAGTACACTACATTACCAATACACTAGAAAGTAGAGAGACATGAATCGTTAACAAATTTCCCTTGCATTGATCCTCAATCATATTTCATTAATAATATCAAGCCAAGGAAATATCTAAGAAATACTAATCAAGTCTAACTCATGATTCATCTACCCTAGGATTAAATTAAAATCATGCACATACATTATCAATCAATAGGTTAGAAGAATGTTGATCAATCTTACTAAGATTCCCTTACTTTGATCATGAGTGATTCATACCCACAATGCATAAATAACATCAATATAAACATTAGCTATAATTAAATTTACATAAATGAATCCTTTTATCATGCACTAATCAAGATTACAGTGAAGGTCATGCATTAACATTCAATAGGAAGTAAAAATCAAGTTCTTCAAACATCAATCCATATTGATCCAATATCACATAATACATCATCACCTTACCATATAGTCAGTAGATATAAGCAATTCAATATGCTAGAATCATTATTCAATCAACATAAATAGAATATCGCAAATCCCACACATAGGTTAAATCGTAACCTGAAGGGAGCATGGGTTCATCATGAAATTTGATTGAAATTTATGTTACAATCAACATTTTAACATCAATTCATAATGAGGAAGCCTTTAAAAACGTTTTGAGAAGGAAAACATGGCTACATTGAGGAAGAAGAGATTTGATCATGAACTTGCATTGAAAAACATTGAAGGGAACTCTCTAGATTGAAGATGAACTAGAGATGAAGGATCACCATACCTCAATCTAGCATAAGACCTTTAAAACTTGGTGACTAACCCATGTAAATACAATCTCGAAGTTATTCTTGAGCTTCACCTTCAATGGAGGTTCTACAAAGAGTTTGGTTTGGGAGGGAAGTCTAATTTCTTTAAATTGAATTGGGAATGGGGTTATCACACTTTTCATCACTTGAAAACACCAAAAACTAACCAAATAAACTAACTAGGGTCTGGTTAGCAATTGGAGTGAATTGGAAAATTCACCCCTTAATGAAACAGCGTGCAAGCAGTGAAGTGGCAGGATGCATCGACGGGTATAGTCGACGGGGCATTGTCTGGTCGGATGAGCCATCCTGTTGCTTCGTCATTTGCGATTATAACTAATTCCTGGGAGGCTAAACTCACACGTCTAAGTGTTGAGTGACGCCTCCCATCGACGGGGTATCGATTAAAGGATGGGGCATCATTTGAACTCGTCGATTTACATTGCCAAGGCAGTGTCTTGACAACCTTCGGTCCTCCTTGAAGGCTTTTGGGGGTCTCTTGGGGAGTCCTACCCAGATCTTTCCAACGTAAATATGAACCTTAAAAATTCAAGGACCTTCCACACCAGTTTCACCAAAACCAAATACTTGCAACACTTCCAAACAAGCCAGGCCCACTCAAGACACACACATGCACGTCTCAAATCACTCATGCATACCTTAACACACTTAATTAACATATTAACAAGCTTATAGGCACATGTGAGGATCTAAACACCCCAACTCATTTTGGGGATCTTACATCATTAATCGCAAACGCATATTACAAGGAAATACATGAATCCATATACTTATCAAGGGTTTAGAAATCCACTTGCCTCAAATAATCAAGAATTCGCTCCGACACTTGAGCATTCCATTTTCATTGAGCTCCCAAATAAATGAAATCTATTCACATAATAATCACAATAAGATTTTGAAACCAACAAAACTTATATAGCTATGTGTCCATTTTACACCCAAAAACTCAATCTAAACTATAGTCAAGTTCATAAGTCTTGATCCCAACTAATATATCAAATATCATATTCTCAAATATAAAGGCTATGGTTAAGTCCCAATTTTCCCAATATCATAGTCTCAAATGGTATTCATGTATATATGATATACTTAATGTTCAATTACCTATCTCAATATATCAAAACATTAATAATATTAGGGATAATTATATAAAATCTGAAATTGAATCCCACTTAAGACACAATACTTCGAAGTTAAACTAATTGACAGAATCTTGTTAGGGTATTTATCCTATAATACCACACCCTCCAATCATTGGTTATAATTAGTTTATGATTAGTCACTACAACATATGAGTAGTAACCCATATAACAACACTTATCATCAATTTGGAACAAATCAATATTGCAGCAATCCAAAAAGAAATCTGATTCATTACATTACCAACATATAATAATAATATGCAATATACATTGTAGATTCACCACAGGATTTGGAACACTTTAGGTTTATTAATTACGACTTTCCATTCAATTTTGGTTATTATTCACTTAGGGCCCCACATTTAATCACAATATCAATATGTTGTTACTCATGCATACAAATAAAGGTGATGATGATGATTAAATTACCTAAACTGAATATGCTTAATGTTATCTTCTTTACCTTCCGATAAAGATTTTGGCTGCAACTGAATTTTTCCCTTTCGTGCTAGACTAAGAAAATAATATTAAATACCTATTACACTAGTTTATTTAATTTTTCCATGGGCTAACCGGTTTAGGGTATTAATTATACTATGGACTTAATCCGTTAATCACTAACTAAATAAACTAAATTATTTAATATATACTGATATACCTTGGTTTCACGGTATTTTTAATACTTTTTTTCTTAACTTTATTGTGTGTCCAAAAGCCTTTTTGTATTAATTTTTATGTAAGTTTCTCTTTATTTGCAGGAAATCTATCTAAAGATGAATGCGGAAGTTTTTGAGCAATAAATGCAGAAAAGTTACCACCTACGGAGCTTGTGACGGTCTGTCGTGCCGGTGACGGTCCGTAGGTGGCTTCGTAGAGAAGCTGCTGAGGGAAGATGGGGAAGTTTGACCAAGTGTGGGGTTACGAAGTGCTTGACGGACCATCGTATCCATGACGGTCCGTCCTGCTGGTTCGTCGTGATGATCAGAAAAGTAGTCCCAGTACCCTAATTCCAAAGAGTTTAACTCTTATGGAACGAAGACCCTCGACGGACCGTTGTGTCTGTGATGGTCTGTCATACCTGCCGTCGAGGGTAATGAAGAGATCAGCAGAAGAATTTGCAAAGTATGAGATGACGGAGACCATGAAGACCTGTCGTGACCACAACGACCCGTCGCGAGGTCCGTCTACCCAACCGCGTTTTGACAGATTTCCCGCAATTAGAGTCCTTCTTTTATTAGGTTTTTGTTTTTTTATAAATGGTTCGAAAAACCTCATTTTTGGGGTTAGACTCTTTGTTATTAGACATTTTTATGTTAGATTCTTTGTGAGGAGATTATTTTGATTATTAATCTTTGGATTGTTACACTTTTCTGTGGAGTTGATTGTTGGTGATTTTGTCGATTAATCAAGTAAATTTCTGGATTTTATTCTTTCTGATTGAAGTAAGTGCATGAATTCTTATATTATATATATGAATATTGTAAATATGACTATGGGTAACTAAACTCGATAACTAGGGTTGTGGGAACGATGGGTGAATAATAAGATAAAATCTAACTAAAATAACAATTATAGAATAGTGTCTTGCATGTATTGATAATTCTTTCGCTTACAAGTCTTTTTAACGGATGGACAACACTAAAACTCGTCTTAATGCTACATGCCGGAAAAAGGAGGTAGATAATAGGAAAATAATTATCAACATAGATTTAGTGTATACTATCTAACAGGCTAGTATTGATTTGTACGAGGTAATAACTTAGTCAAATATCGAATAGAATGCTTAATATGAGGTAAAAGTAAGGGTTAGTATAGCAACACACGTAGCCGGACCAAGGTGTGAAGTGAAATTTTTCTAGATGTCGGACAAAGGATTTAGAAATACATAACTTATCACTTTGCATGTAAGATACTAGGAAAGAATTGTTATAGTTAGAATAATCAAATTAGGAACATGTGGGGAACACGTAAACCCTAGTTACTTTTATTAATTGATTAAACTCCAACATTTCAAACTGTTAGTGGTCTACTTTGATTTAGCTAATTGTTTTCATTCATTTAGAAATAACCCCCCCCCCCCTTTTATTGTCTTTGTTTTCTAAGGAAATAATTGACTGAATAATAGTATTAATAGATTGAAGTTAAGTCTGAACTATTTTCGTCGGAACGATTCCAACCTCATTAGTTGGGTTCTTTACATGATACAACCGCTTTACTTCTTATTTGAGCAAGTTTGAGCGTATCAAATTTTGGCGCCGCTTCCGGGGAAAGTAGCTTTTAGATTAACTTAAACTTATCACTGTAGTTTAGTCGATATTTTCTTAATTTTACTTTATTCTTGCAGAACTATCTTCCTTGTATGCCAAATACACAGAGAGGAAGAGAACCCTTGTTTCCCTACCATCATGAATTAGAGCGTACACTACGCAACATGAATCGAAACTTTGGTATTATTGATGATGATCCAAACTAGAACATCCCAACTCCGGTTGATGTTCGTGGTCAGTTGTTACCCGATGCTCCGGGTGAAAACCAACAGAGGGGACAAAATCCCGCTCCACAGCCCCAAAAATACACCAGAGGCTATGACAATATAGAAGACTCCGATGGGCCACTTGTCTTGCCGCCTCTACCACCAGGCACCTTTGTGTTAACTAGTAGCCTGATGCATATGCTCACTGCCAGAGGTTTGTTTTCAGGTCTACCTTCTGAGGATCCACAAATGCCCATATAGATAAGGTAAGAGCAGTGTGTAAAAGATGTGTAGGGAGGCATGACTTGGATGCAATAGGGCTAAGAGTGTTTCCACTCTCACTGACGGGAGAGGCTGCTATTTGGTTCACTGAGCTCCCATATAACTCAATTTTCACTTGGAGCCAACTAAGGGACTTTTTCTTAGCACGCTACTACCCGGTCTCCAATAAGCTAAACAACAATGACAGAGTGAACAACTTTGTGGCACTACCAGAAGAGTCAGTTAGTAGTTCTTGGGATAGATTCACCTCGATTTGGAGAAGCGTCCCCAATAACCGCATAGATGATGAGTCACTGAAGGAATACTTCTATCGGGGACAAGATGATAATAAAGCAGTGTTGTACATTATAGCGGGTGGTTCTTATGGGGAGTGTCCTTATGCTGAAATTGCTGAAAAGTTAGAGAAAATCTCCCGGACAAATAATGTTTGGAGTAGTAGGATGTCAAATACTGGGAGAAATACCTTCGCAGTGCAATCCACTCACAACCCGGCCACAGATGAGATTCGTGAAGAGATGGCTCAGATGAGAACTGAGCTTGGGTTGGTATTAAAACATGTCACTGGGTTGCGGAAAAGATAAATGCGATCATCTACATCTCGAAACCACCACCACCAAATGATGAATGCTATTATGAGGAGAATTCCTATGCGGTAAAATGAACAGACGGGGGGTTTCCGACCGAGTGCTCACGGCTCAAATTATGAGAATTGACTTTATGGTCAAGGAAACCAAGGTTGGATCTATGGTAAATATATTCGTGAGGGTCATTATGTCTGAGATGGAAACTACAACCACGACAACAACTTCAACAGGGGTAACTATGGTAACAGAAATGATAGGAATGGGCCCTATGTCCCTTCTCAAAATCGTGAAGCTACTCCTAGGGATGGTGGAGATAGTATGGCGCGAGTTGAGGATATGTTGCACAAAATAATGAAGAGGTTCGATGCTAATGATGAGCACATTAAAGAGTTAAGGAGTGATTTAGCTGGTATTAGGCAGAAAGTCGATACACATGCAATATCGATTAAGCAGATTGAGTTGCAAATGTCCCAATTATCCGCGACTTTTAACACAAGGCAACCGGGCACTCTTCATAGCAACACTGTCCAAAATCCGTAAAATGACGACCACTGTATAGCAATCACTACTCGGGGTGGACAGCAGACCATTGACCCACCTATGCCGTCTAAGGAGAAAAAGGTGATAAAAGATAATGATAAGGTGGTAGAGGGTAGTGGTGAAGTAGAAGATAACCTGGAAAAGATGCTAAAGTGCCTATAAAGGTAATTCCCATGCTCTAGACCACCACCCCTTACCTTAGAGATTAGTGAAAAGTACTGAGGATGGTAAATATCGTCGTTTTATATCATTGTTGAAGCAGCTTTCTATCAATATCCCTTTTGTAGCAGCTCTAGAACAAATGCCCGATTAGGCCAAGTTTATGAAAGATCTGGTTACAAAGAAAAGATCGGTCACTTACGAGGGTGATGATAGAATACAGCATTGTAGTGCTATTGCTACAAGATCTCCCTTACAAAAGATAGAAGATCCGGGTGCGTTCACTATTCCTTGTACAGTCGGGTCATTACATTTTATGAAAGTATTATGTGATCTGGGGGCAAGCATAAATCTCATGCCCCTCTCGATTTACAAGAAGTTGGGTTTGGGTGACCCAAAGCCCACTGCCATGCGACTACTGATGGCTGATT
Organism: Solanum pennellii; assembly: GCF_001406875.1. Lineage (NCBI taxonomy): Eukaryota > Viridiplantae > Streptophyta > Magnoliopsida > Solanales > Solanaceae > Solanum > Solanum pennellii. The sequence continues at coordinate 45,034,713 of NC_028641.1, read as the reverse complement.
TGAATAGTGAAAAGGCCTATAAGGATACTCCACGATGTGCTAGTACAAGTGGAGTCGTTCATATTTCCGGCAAATTTTGTTATTCTTTATTATGAAGTCGATTTTGAAGTGCCTATTATTCTTGGTAGGACATTCCTTGCTACAAGTAGAGCCTTAGTTGATATGGAAAAGGGGCAGATGAAATTTCGATTGAACAATGAAGAAGCGACCTTCAATATTTGTAGGTCCATGAGGCAGAGTGGTGAGCTCCAATCAGTATCTGCTATATCATACAAAGTAAAGATGAAGAAGGATTATGACCTAAAAAGTGAAAAATGAGAGTTTATGGTTGGGGATTTGGTGCTTTTAGACAATTCTAGGTTGCGTTGGCTTCCGGGCAAGCTCAAGTCCAAATGGACTGGCCCTAACTTTATTACCCAATTATTCCCTCATGGAGCAGTTGAGTTAGAAACAAAGGAGGGAGTGTGGTTTAAGGTGAAAGGAGAACGAATAAAACTCTTTTTTGTGCATATTGAATCGGCAAATGAAGTGATCGAGGCATACCATCTTGATGAAGGCTGAGTAATTAAGTGTCCTCAGTCGTGCCGCCACGTTAAATCAAACGCTTGTTGGGAGGCAAACCAATACTTAGACTTTTTCTTTGTCGTAATGGAAGCATTATCTACTAATGAGTTTTAAATTTGCAGGCACATCACCAGGAAATTTTGCGGAAAATAACTCTGCAGCAGTCACCAACGGACCCAACATCCCCAACACCCCACTGTCCAATTTTCTCCAAGTGTCCACCAACGGACACATGCGCTGGACCATCGTTCCCACGACGGTCCATTCTGCACAACCGTTCTAGGTGTGATAGACCCTATTCCTAAGGGTCTCTCCATTTTTTAAGTGTCCTCTTACGGACATATACGAAGGACCGTCATATCCTCTACAGTCTGTCCTGTAGAACCGTTCTGGTTGTTAGAGACCTTGTTCCTAAGGGTCTCCAAGTTTTTCCAAGAGTCCTCTTATGTACATCTACGACGGACCGTCATATCCTCGACGGTCCGTCCTGCATAACCGTCATGACGGTCATAGACCCCTCTCTTAAGGGTCTCCATACTTTTTCCAAGTGTCCTCTGACGGACACCTACGACCATTTGTCATACCCTCGACGGTCCATCCTGCACAACCGTCGTGAAGGTCAAAGACCCATCTCTTGAGGGTCTCCATACTTTTTCTAAGTGTCCTCTGACGGACATCTACGACGGACCGTCATACCCTCGACGGTCCGTCCTGCAAAACCATCGTGACGGTCAGAGACCCCTCTCGTAAGGGTCTCCACGATGGACATCAACGATAGACCGTCATTGTCACGACAGTCCGTCCTGCTTATTCTTCATATTTGTTAGAGACTTTCCTTCAGGGGTCTCCACATCAACATAGTTTAAGTAAGGCATGACGGACCCCATGACGGTCCGTCGTACTCACGACGAACCGTCACCTGGTCCGTTGTGTTTCCCTATTACTACAGAAAAAGTCATTAAAACTTAGCTCTTACATTTATTTTGTTTCGTTTTTGCTCGTCTTGTTTGCTCATTCTTGTACTAATATTGATTCTTTAAAGGTATTATCTATTATGTCACCAAAACAAGATCGAATTTACGCACGGGAGCGATCAAAGTCTGTCGCCCCGTCTGCCCGCCTGGTCATTGGCTTTGATGATGAGCGTGACCCCGAGTACGTGCCCCCAGGAACCGCCACTCCATCCCGAGCTGCCCGTGCTGCCAGAGCTACGCCCAAACAGGTGGCATCCGGCGTAGTCACTGCCTTCCAGTCGGATAAGGAGCGCACACTGATCGTCACACCTACTGGGTCAACTACTCATGAAGAAGGAGCGTCTGGATCCTTAGGAGTTTCGTGGTCGGAGGAAGCCTTCGGGTCTGCTGAAGTCCCTGCACCCGCCACAGCTGCACTCTCTTCCTCGTCTAATGAGGCTGATAGTTCATAAGCCACTCCTGGCTCACCGACTAGTGCTCTCAATCTGGTTGCCGACCAGCCCAACCGGTGGTGTGTCGACTGGCAGTATCAAGTTTATTCAGACGCAAAGTTTCTGAATGATAAAGAAGTCATGACACGGACCCTTATATTGGAGAGGCAGGTCCTTACGGGAAGTCCCCCTACTATGCCAGAGATCCACAATCTCTTCACCAGACACCGACTGGAGTGGACAACGCGTTTTTTTGGCTGTTATAGTGAAGACTTGGTCCGAGAGTTCTACGCCTCCTATGTGGCTACTCTCAGATCACAGATTGATAGGCGGGCTGTCCCCGCCAAACAAGCCACACTTGAGCATGTCCGAGTATGTGGCATTCAGGTTGATATCTCCCTGCCTGCCATCTGCCGGTATATATACAGCGAGGATGTTGATGCCAACCAGACCCCTCTCACCGCCAAGTTTGACTATCAGAGGCAAATTGTTAAAGATGGTCAATTCTTGCGTGAGCCATTGCTGAGAGAGACCACCAAGAGGTGTGTGACCCTGCACTTGTCCGTTGATGGACAGGGTGCCGACTGGGTAACCGAGCCGAAGGGAGCCATCAAGAAGGCTAACTGACCTTCACGGCTAAGTTCTTATGGTTGATTCTCCGCCACTGCCTTTCCCCCACAGCCGTTGATAATATAGTCGAATGGGATCGTACAGTTCTGATGGCGGCGATGATAGCCGGGATTGAGGTGGACTTTGCTTGGCTTCTACAGGCGGTCATGCACGAGAGGGCTTTAAAGGTCACAACTACTTACCCTTTTCTGTGCATGATATTTTCTTTATGTAGGTCCGCAGGTGTGCCCATCTGGCACATTGATCAGCTCAAGACTCCGCTGGGCACTGTTGATATCAGCCTCATCAGGGATGAGGCCAATGAGTTGGCTCCACGCAGAGGGCCCCTTCCAGAGTTGCCTCCACTTGGTGACAATCTTACTGATACGGTAGCACAGTCTCGCACGTCTACGCAGGCTGCTTCTGAAACCTTTAACACTACCCCGATCGAGTCTATACCGGGTAGTAGCACTGCCTCGAGCTCCTCTCGCTCAGCCCCTTTCCCCGCTCTGTTCCCGCTTGCTAGGGTCCATAAACTAGAGGCACAGATGGCTACACTTCTGCATCACATCCAGCCTTGGATGCAGAGGTCTATTGCTGAGGTAGAAGAGCGCTTGGGGCGGAGAATGGTCCAGCACATAGAGCGGTAGATCGCTGAGGTTCATCAGCGCTTAGACTCTTTTGAGTTGCGGGTGCTAGCCCGGCCAGCCCCTCAGGTGGATGTGTCGACCCTTCAGGCTGCGGTCGATAGTCATCGAGCAGACATTGATATGATCCTAGAGGCTAGGGTGCCTGAGTTTGAGGCTCCTTCTGTAGATCCTGCTGAGGACACAGTGATGGCGACCTTATTCGCCACTTCTTAGATTCCACCACCTCCGCCTCGAGAGCATTCCAAGAGGCGTAGGGTTCGGGAGGAGGATGAGGCTAGAGCACGGCCGTGAGATGGAGGCTGCGAGGAGAGCCTCGCTTGCTGATGAGGAGGCGCGTCGGATGAGGGCTGTAGAGTCAGCTGTTGGGGCATCTAGCTCCAGAGATGTGGCGATAGAGGGAGGCACTGCTGATAGTGTTGTTGCTGATGAGGACACTACTGAGGGTATCCAGATTACAGAGGTAGTGGGTTCCGGGGAACCGGACCCACCAGCTTGATGATCGTCGGCGCTTTGTTCCCCGGGTTTGCTTCACCTACCACTCTCGTATTTCAATTTTTTTATGAATTGGGGACAATTGCATGTCTTTTTGTTAGGGGTGGGGTAAATGGAAAGTGAGTGCTAGGGTGAAGTCTGAGTGGCCCAATTCACTATCCTCTTTTGGGGTTTTCTTGCATGTGTTCTTTTTATCCAAGAGACTGATTATTTTTACTGTTGAACCGGCATGTCTATATCTTGTGTACATAGTTTAACNCTGGTATGTCTATATGTTGTGCACATAGTTTAATTCTTGATCATGATAGCTAAAATGATATCCTTATAAAATGGAAAATAATGCATGACTAGGCATAGTAATTGATAAATGTGTGGCTCTAAGCATGACATAGAGGTACACCATTGCATGACCCTAAGTCTAAAATTCGATTTAGGTGTCTGATAATCTGGTTGAGTGATGAGATGTCAAGTGAGTGTGAGGAAGATTTGAATAGTCCACTATTTGTACTGAGCTAGAACTTGCGTTGTTAGTCTTGCTAAAAGTAAGCTGTATTAGACAATTAGGAAAGGATCATAGGCCCTTATTCAATATAGCCCATTTTTAGCCTAAATAAAAGAAAACCAAATGAAATTTATCCTTCTTTGATCCAAATAATTTGAGCTAAAATTAGACCTTTCTTTTTCACCCCAACTGATCTTTTCGGGGAATAATGTGTTGGCCTTGGTCCCTCCTTGGACATGTGCACCTCAGCTTATGCCAAAAACATAAGTTGAGGGTGGCTAATGCAGTAAACAATCTTTTTATGGCCCTGACCCAACTTTGGGTATTGTGTACTTTGATTCATGCCAAAGCCATGAGTTGAGGGTGGCTATTATGAGGAATGCTCTGGAAAGTGGGGTTGAAAGAACAAAGAGAGAGAAAGAACAAAAGTAAAGTGACTCAAGAATTAGTTGAAAGAAAAGTTAAAAAAAATTACAAGAAATACAAGCAAGAAAAGAAGAGAGTCACTCACACAAATGAAGAGAAAAGGGAAAATAGCAAGGTGAAAGAGTATGGGAAACTAGGAAAAATAAAATGATAGAAAATGGTATGTTTAGCCGATATGTCAAGGAGGGAAAAAAGTCACTAAAATATACCTAAATATACCCTACCTGACCCTGAGCTTGTGTTACAATCTAAGAAAGTCCTATCGTGATCCTAAGGGTTGTATAGCAAACTTAAAACAGTGAAAATAAGGGCAAGCTTCTGGCAATAGTTATGAATGAGTGTGAATTTGTTCTGAGAGTGAGTGTTGAAAAGTAATCCTTATACTCAAACTGAAATCATTGTGTGAAAAATGAGGATTTTATTTTGATGTGAAGACACTAGTTGCAGTACAGGAAATATTAGCACCTCGGTGAGAAATTGAAGAGGATAGGTGTTAGTGCATGGTGAGTCTGTGTCATGGTCTGATTCCACATAATTCAAGCCTAACAGTCATAGCATGCATAAATATGATGAGTTTAATCAGGATTAATAGCCAAATGATTGAAAAGGATAAAACATGGATACTATTGTACAAAGATCTTGTATTGAGTCATAGTGCTTCGCTTGAGGACACACAACGAATTTAAGTTGAGGGTATTGATATACCGTGGTTTCACGGTATTATTAATACTTTTTCCTTAAGTTTAGTTTGTCCAAAAGCCTTTTTGTGCTAATTTTTATATAAGTTTCTCCTTATTTGCGAGAAATCTTTCCAAAGATGAATGCGGAGGTTTTTGAGCGAAGAAATGCAGAAGAGACCACCTACGAGCTTGTGACGGTCCGTCATGCTCATGACGGTCCGTAGGTGGCAGTGTAGTGCAGCTGCTGAAGGAAGATGGGGAAGTCTGACCAAGTGTGGGGTTACGGAAAGCGTGACGGACCTTCGTATCCATGACGGTCCGTCCTGCAGGTTCGTCATGAAGTTCAGAGAAGTAGTCCTAGTACCCATATTCCAAGAGTTCAAGTGTTTTGGAACGGAGACGCTCGACGGACCGTTGTGCCTGTGACGATCCGTTAAACGTGCTGTCGAGCGTAATGTAGAGAGCATCAGAAGAAATTGCATAAAGTATGGGACGACGGAGTTCATGACGGTTCGTCGTGACCATGACGATCCGTCGCAATGTCCGTCGATCCAGCCGCATTTTGATAAATAGTTCGAAAAACCTCGTTTTTGAGGTTAGACTCTGGATTATTTTGTTAGGCCCTTGATTATTGTTAGACTCTTGATTATTTTTTAGACCTTTTGTGAGATTCTTGATTATTTTGAGATTCTTGTAATTTATTGTTGGTGATTTTTGTTGATTAATCAAGCGAACTTTCAGATTTTACTCTTTTTCATTGAAGTAATTACATGAATTCTTATACCATATATTTGAATATTGTGATTATGACTATAGGTAACTAAACACCATAACTAGGGTTGTGGGACCATAGGCAAATAATGAGCTAAAACCTAACTAAAATAACAATTCTAGAATAGTGTCTTGCATGTATTGATAAATTCTTTCACTCAGAAGTCTTTTTAACGGATGGGCAACGTTAGAACTCGCCATAATGCTACTTGCCGGACCAATGAGGTAGATAATAGGAAAAGAATTATCAACATAAATTTAGTATATACTATCTAATAGGCTAGTATTGATTGGTACGAGGTAATAACTTAGTCAAATATCGAATACGACGCTTAATATGAGGTAAGATAAGGGTTAGGATAGCAACACACGTAGCCGGACCAAGGTGCGGAGTGACATTTTCTAGATGCCGGACCAAGGATTTAGAAATACATAACTTATCACTTTGCATGCAAGATACTAGTAAAGAATTGTTTTAGTTAGAATTATCAAGTTATGAACCTGTGGGGAACACGTAACCCTAGTTACTTTGATTAATTGATTAAACTCCAACATTCGAAGCTATTAGTTGTCTCCTTTAATTTCGCTAGTTATTTTAAGTTATTTAGGAATAGAAACCCCCCTTTTTATCATTTTTGCTTTCCAAGGAAGTAATTGACTGAATAATAGTATCAATAGATTGAAGTTAAGTCTAAACTATTTTCCTCATGGGAACGATCCCAACCTCATTAGTTGGGTTATTTACTTGACACGACCGCTACTTCTTATTTGAGAAGTAAGTTTGAGCGTATAAAATTTTGGCGCCGCTGCTGGGGAAAGTAGCTTTTAGATTAATTTGAACTTATTACTATAGGTTAGTTGATATTTTCTTGATTTTACTTAGTTTTACTGTTTTTCATTCGTGCAGAACCACTCTCCTTATGTGCCAAATACACGGAGAGGAAGAGAACCCTTGTTTCCCTACGATCACGAATTAGAGCGTACACTACGCAACATGAATCGAAACTTGGGAATTAATGATGATGATCCAAACCAGAACATCCCAGCTCCGGTTGATGTTCATGGTCAGTAGTTACCCGATGCCCCGGGTGAACACCAACAGAGAGGACAAAATCCCGCTCCACGGCCCCAAGCATACTACAGAGGCTATGATAATATAGCAGACTCCGATGGGCCACTTGTCTTTCCTCCTGTACCACCAGGACACACCTTTGTGGTAACTAGTAGCCTAATGCAAATGCTCACGGCCAGAGGTTTGTTTTCTGGGCTACCTTCGGAGGATCCACATGCCCATATAGCTAAGGTAAGGGCAGAGTGAAAAAGCTGTGTAGGGAGGCCTGACTTGGACTTGGATGTAATAGGGCTCAGAGTGTTTCCTCTCTCATTGATGGGAGAGGCTGCTATATGGTTCACTGAGCTCCCTTACAACTCAATTTTCACTTGGAACCAACTAAGGGATGTTTTCTTAGCACGCTACTATCCGCTCTCCAAGAAACTAAACCACAAAGACAGAGTGAACAACTTTGTGGCACTACCAGGAGAGTCAGTTAGTAAGTCTTGGGATAGATTCACCTCGTTTTTGAGAAGTGTCCCAAATATCCGTATAGATGATGAGTCACTGAAGGAATACTTCTATCGAGGACATGATGATAATAATAAAGCGGTGTTGGACACTATAGCACGTAGATCTTATGGGGAGTTTCCTTATGCTGAGATTACTGAAAAATTAGAGAAAATCTCCCGGAATAATAAAGCTTGAAGTACTAGGAAGTCAGATACAGGGAGAAATACATTCGCAGTGCAGTCCACTCACAACCCAGCCACAGGTGAGATTCGTGAAGAATTGGCTCAGATGAGAACTGAGCTTGGGTTGGTACTAAAACATATCACTGGGGGTGCAGAAAAGATAAATGCAGTTAACTACTTGCCTAAACCACCACCATCTAATGATGAATGCTATTATGCGGAGGACTCCTATGCAGTACATGAGCAGACGGGGGGGGGGGGGGTTTTCGACCGAGCGCCCAAGGCTCAAATCAGGATAATTGGCGCAAGGTCAAGGGAACCAAGGTCGGATCTATGGTAACTATAACCGTGAGGGTCATGATGTCAGAGATGGAAACTACAACCGCGACAACAACTTCAACAAGGGTAACTACGGTAACAGAAATGATAGGAATGGGCCTATGTCCCTCCTCAAATCGTGAAGTTACTCCTAGGGATGGTGGAGATAGTATGGCGCGAGTTTAGGATATGTTGCACAAAATGATGAGGAGGTTCGATGCTAGTGATGAGCACATTAAAGAGTTAAGGTGTGATTTAGCATGTATTGGGCAAAAAGTCGATACACATGCAAGTTCGATTAAGCAGATCGAGTTTCAAATGGACCAATTATCTGCGACAGTGAACACACGGCAACCGGGCACTCTTCCTAGCAACACTGTCCAAAATCTGAAAATGATGTGCACTGTATGTTAATCACTACTCGGGGTGGTAAGCAAATCATTGAGAAAAGGATGATGATAAGGTGGTAAAGGGTAGTGGTGAAGCAGCAGAGAGCACTAGAAAAGATGCAGAAGTCCCTATGAAGATAATTCCCATTCCTAGACCACAACCACCCTTCCCTCAGATATTAGTGAAAAAGATCGAGGATGGTAAATATCGGCGTTTTATAACAATGCTGAAGCAGCTTTCTATCAATGTCCCTTTGGTAGA
>NC_028641.1:45017266-45025591 GCF_001406875.1 Solanum pennellii | reverse complement strand
GCTAGTAAAAGTGGAGTCATTCATATTTCCGGCAGATTTTGTTATTCTTGATTGTGAAGTGGATTTTGAAGTGCTTATTATTCTTGGGAGGCCATTCTTTCTACAGGTAGAGCCTTAGTTTATATGGACAAGGGGCAGATGAAATTTCGGTTGAACAATGAAGAAGCGACCTTCAACATTTGTAGGACCATGAGGCAGAGTGGTGAGCTCCAATCGGTATCCGCCATATCCCACAAAGAAAAGATGAAGAAGGAGAATGAACAAAAAAGTGCAAAACAAGAGTTTATGGTTGGGAATTTGGTGGTTTAAGACAGTTCTGGGTTGCCTTGTCTTCCGGGCAAGCTCAAGTCCAAACGGACTGACCCTTACTTGATTACCCAAGTATTCCCCCATGGAGCAGTTGAGTTAAAAACCAAGGAGGGAGTGCGGTTTAAGGTGAATGGAGAACGAATAAAATTCTATGTTGGGCATACTGCATCGGTGAATGAAGTGATAAAGGCATACCATCTTGATGAAGGTTGTGTAATCAAGTGTCGTCTGTCGTGTCGCGACGTTAAATAAGGCGCTTGTTGGGAGGAAACCCGATACTTATAGTTTTTTCTTTCTAGTAATGGTATCATTTACTACAAATGGGTTTAAAAGTTGCAGGCACATCACCAAGTAATTCTGCAGAAAATTACTGTGCAGCAGTCACTGACATATACAACGACGGACCGTTGCTCCTGCGATTGACCGTCACATGAATCCGTCGTGCCAGGTACGTCTTTTTCTTATTTTCAAACTAGGGCACACGCGATGGAACCGACGACGAACCATCACAACCGAGACGAACCTGCATCGGGGAATCGTGGCGTCTTTAATGAAGCGTACCCGACCCGACCCGGCAAGGGTTTTTTAAAAATTCATCATTTAAAACCCCCACCCCTTCATTTCACCCCATTCTTTCACTCTTTCTCCCATTTTCCTCCCTTTTCAACTTTCAAAGCTCTCTTAGAACCAATCATTTTCCCCAAATTCCTCAAAATTCATCATCTACTAGTCGGAGCTGCTGCTGTGAGTGTCTACTTGATCACCAAGTACCTTTCCCTCTTGTTTTTCTCAAATTCTCAGGTATGTGTCTCTAATTTCTACTCATTTATATTGCATTTTTGTTTATCAATTAGTAGTAGCCTAGTTCTTCTTGATATGTTCATTTTTTAACAATTTTTGTCTGACCTAGGTTAACACAAATCTTCAAAATTGCCGTGTTAAAACCCTAGAAATAGTTGCTTTAGCATTGCTAGTTTACTAGGTATTTGGGTTAGACAAATGTAGTTCAAAACACCACCAATTTGATTTGGGTGATAGGGGATGAATGGGGAATCTCAAGTTCTGTCACTGAGTTACTGAACGAGACCCCGATGACGGACCGTCGTACCCACGACGGACCGTCATTGGGTTCGTTCCAACGGCCCTAACACCACACTATCCAATTTTCTCCAAGTGTCCACCAACGACCACATGCGACGGACCGTCGTTTCCACGACGGTCCGTCCTGCACAACCGTTCTTGTTGTGAGAGACCCTATTACTAAGGGACTCTCACTTTTTCAAAGTGTCCTTCAACGGACACATGTGACGGACCGTCATACCTACGACGGTCCGTCCTGCACAACCATTCTGGTTGTCAGAGACCCTGTTCCTAAGTGTCCTCAAATGGACAAGTACGACGGACCGTCATACCCACGACGGTCCGTCCTGCATGACCGTTATGATGGTCAGAGACCCCTCTCCTAAGGGTCTCCATATTTTTTTTCAAGTGTCCTCTAACGGACACCTACGATGGACCGTCGTACCTGTGACGGTCGTCCTGCACATACCGTCATACTTGTCAGAGACACTCCTTCAGGGTTCTCCATATAAACATCGTCTAAGTAAGACACGACGGACCCCATGACGGTCTGTCGTACTCACGACGAGCCGTCACCTGGTCCATTGTGTTTCACTGTTACTATTGCAATGTCATTTTATTTAAATTTTTTTATTTATTTTGTGTGGTTTTGCTTGTCTTGTTTGCTCCTTCTAGTACTAATATTGATCCTTTACAAGTACTATCTACTATGGCACCAAAACAAGATCGAGTCTATGCACGCGGGCGATCGAAGTCTGTCGCCCCGTCTGCCCGCCTGGTTATTGTCTCTGATGATGAGCGTGACCTAGAGTACGTGCCCCCAGGCACTTCTACCCCATCTCGTGCTGCACGTGGTACCAGAGCCACACCCAAAAAGGTGGCGTCCGGCGTAGTCACTGCCTCCCAGTCTGATGAGGAGCGCACACTGACCGGCACACCTTCTGGGTCAGCCACTAATAAAGAAGGAGCGTCTGGCTCCATAGGAGTTTCGTGGTCGGAAGAAGCCTCCAAATCTGCTGAGGTTCCCGCACCCGCCACCGCTGCAGCGTCGGCCTCGTCTGATGAGGCTGACAGTTCGGAATCCATACCCAGTTCACCAGCTCGTGCTCTCACCCCGGTTACTGACCAGCCCAATCGGTGGTTTGTCGACGGGCAGTTTCAAGTCTATTCCGATGCAAAGTTCCTGAATGACAAACGAGTTATGACTCGGACACTTACATTGGAGCGGCGGGTCCTTACGGGAAGTCTCCTGATGATACCTGAGATCCACAATCCTTTCACCAGACATTGACTGGAGTGGGTATCACGTCCGTTCGAACGTTATAGTGAAGAGCTGGTCCAAGAGTTCTATGCATCCTATGTAGCCACTCTCCGATCACAGATTGATAGGCAGGCTGCCCTCGCCAAACAGGCCCCACTGGAGCTGGTCCAAGTATGTGGCGTTCAGGTTGATATCTCACTTCCTGCCATCCGCCAGTTTCTATACGGCGAGGATGTTGATGCTAATCGGACCCCTGTTACTGCCGAGTTTTATTACCGATGGCAGATTGTTAAAGATGGCCAATTCCTGCGTGAGCCATCGCTGAGAGAGTCCACAAAGAGGTGGATGGCCCTTCACTTGTCCGTTGATGGAGAGGGTGCCGACTGGGTTACCGAGCCGAAGGGGGCCATCAAGAAGGCCAACCTGACTTTCACGGCGAAGTGTTTGTGGTTGATTGTCCGCCACTGCCTTTCCCCCACAGCCGCTAATAATATCGTCACATGGGATCGAGCAGTACTGATGGCAGCGATGATAGCCGGGTTTGAGGTGGATTTTGCGTGGCTTCTATAGGCGATCATGCACGAGAGGGCTTTTAAGGTCACAACTAATTACCCATTCCTGTGCATGATATTTTCTATATGCAGGTCCGCAGGTGTACCTATATGGAACATTGATCAGCTCAAGACCCCTCTGGGCACTGTTGATATTGGCCTCGTAAGGGATGAGGCCAATGAGTTGGCTCCACGTAGAGGACAAACAACGAATTTAAGTTGAGGGTGTTGATATACCATGGTTTCACGGTATTATTAATACTTTTTCCTTAAGTTTTCTGTGTCCAAAAGACTTTTTGTGCTAATTTTTATATAAGTTTCTCATTATTTGCAGGAAATCTCTCCAAAGATGAATACAGAGGTTTTTGAGCGATGAAATGCAGAAGAGACCACCTACGGACCTTGTGACGGTCCGTCATGCTCGTGACGGTCCGTAGGTGGCAGCGTAGTGCAGCTGCTGAAGGAAGATGGGGAAGTCTGACCAAGTGTGGGGTTACGGAACGTGTGACGGACCGTCGTATCCGTGACGGTCCGTCCTGCAGGTTCGTCATGAAGTTCAGAGAAGTAGTCCCAGTACCCATTTTCCAAGAGTTCAAGTGTTTTGGAACGGAGACCCTCGACGGACCGTTGTGCCTGTGACGATCCGTCATACCTTTTGTCTAGGGTAATGAAGAGAGCAGCAGAAGAAATTTCATAAAGTATGGGATGACAGAGTCCATGACGGTCCGTCGTGACCACGACGATCCGTCACAATATCCGTCGATCCAGCCGTGTTTTGACAGAATTCCAGCAAATAGAGTCCTTATGTAATTTGGTTTTTATTTTTTTATAAATAGTTCGAAAAACCTCTTTTTTAAGGTTAGACTCTTGATTATTTGGTTAGGCCCTTGATTATTGTTAGACTCTTGATTATTTTTTAGACCTTTTGTGAGATTCTTGGTTATTTTGAGATTCTTGTAATTGATTATTGGTGATTTTTGTTGATTAATCAAGCGAACTTTCGGATTTGACTCTATATTATTGAAGTAAGTACTTGAATTCTTATACCATTTTTAGCCTAAATAAAAGAGTACCAAATGAAATTTATCCTTCTTTGATCCAAATGATTTGAGCTTAAATTAGACCTTTCTTTTTCCCCGCAACTGATCTTTTCTGTGAATAATGTGTTGGCCCTGGTCCCTCCTTGAACATGTGTACCCCAGCTTATGCCAAAAGCGTAAGTTGAGGGTGTCTAATGCAGTAAACAACCTTTTTATGGCCCTGACCCAACTTTGGGTATAGTGTACTTTGACTCATGGCAAAGCAATGAGTTGAGGGTGGCTATTATGAGGAATGCTCTGGAAAGTGGGGTTGAAAGAACAAAGAGAGAGAAAGAACAAAAGTAAAGTGACTCAAGAATTAGTTTAAAGAAAAGTAAAAAGAAATTACAAGAAATACAAGAAAAGAAGAGAGTCACTTACACAAATGAAGAAAAAAGGGAAAATAGAAAGGTGAAAGAATATGGGAAACTGGGAAAAATAAAATGATAGAAAATGGTATGTTTAGCCGATATGTCGAGGGCAAAAAGTCATTAAAGTATACCTAAATATACCCTACCTTACAATGAGCCTATGTTACAAGCTAAAAAAGTCCTATCGTGATCCTAAGGGTTGTATAGAGAACTTAAAGCAATGAAAATAAGGGCAAGCTTATGGAAATAGGTATGAATGAGTTTGAATTTGTTCTGAGTGTGAGTGTTGAAAAGTAATCCTTATACTCAAACTGAAATCATTGTGTGAAAAATGAGGATTTTGTTTTGAAGTGAGGACAATAATTGTAGTACCGGAAATATTAGTACCTCGGTGAGAAATTGAAGAGGATAGGTGTTAGTGCATGGTGAGTCTGTGTCATGGTCTGATTCCACAAAATTCAAGCCTAATAGTGATAGCATGCATAAATATGATGAGATTAATCGCTTAAGGACAAACAACGAATTTAAGTTGAAGGTGTTGATATACCGTGGTTTCACGGTATTATTAATACTTTTTCCTTAAGTTTAGTGTGTCCAAAAGCCTTTTTGTGCTAATTTTTATATATGTTTCTCCTTATTTGCAGGAAATCTGTCCAAAGATGAATGCGGAGGTTTTTGAGTGAAGAAATGCATAAGAGACCACCTATAGAGCTTGTGACGGTCTGTAGGTGGCAGCGTCGTGCAGCTGCTGAAGGAAGGTGGGGAAGTCTGACCAAGTGTGGGGTTACGGATAGTGTGACGGACCGTCGTATCCATGACGGTCTATCCCCCAGGTTCGTCTTGAAGATCAGAGAAGTAGTCCCAGTACCCATATTCCAAGAGTTCAAGTGTTTTGGAACGTAGACCCTCGACGAACCGTTGTGCCTCTGACGATCCGTCATACCTGCCGTGGATGGTAATGAAGAAAGCAGCAGAAGAAATTGCACAAGTATGGGACGACGGAATCCATGACGGACCGTCGTGACCACGACGATCCGTCGCGAGGTCCGTCGACCCAGCCGCGTTTTGACAGATTTAAAGCAAATAGAGTCCATGTTTAGTTACGTTTTTATTTTCTATAAATAGCTCGAAAAACCTCGTTTTTGAGGTTAGACTCTGGATTATTTTGTTAGGCCCTTGATTATTGTTAGACCCTTGATTATTTTTAGACTCTTTGTTCTTTAATTAATTTCAGTAACTGATTGTTGGTGATTTTTGTTGATTAATCAAGCGAACTTTCGGATTTTACTCTTTCTCATTGAAGTAAGTGCATGAATTCTTATATCATATATTTGAATATTGTGATTATGACTATGGGTAACTAAACTCCATAACTAGGTTTGTGGGAACCATAGGCGAATAATGAGGTAAAATCTAACTAAAATAACAATTCTAGAATAATGTCTTGCATGTATTGATAATTCTTTCGCTTAGAAGTCTTTTTAACGGATGGCCAACGTTAGAAATCGCCTTAATGCTACTTGCCGGACCAAGGAGGTAGATAATAGGAAAAGAATTATCAACATAAATTTAGTGTATACAATCTAATAGGCTAGTATTGATTGGTACGAGGTAATAACTTAGTCAAATAACGAATACGATGCTTAATATGAGGTAAAGATAAGGGTTAGTATAGCAAAACACGTAGCCGCACCAAGGTGCGGAGTGAAATTTTCTAGATGCCGGACCAAGGATTTAAAAATACATAACTTATCACTTTGCATGCAAGATACTAGGAAAGAATTGTTATAGTTAGAATAATCTAGTTATGAACCTGTGGGGAACACGTAAACTCTAGTTACTTTGATTAATTGATTAAACTCCAACATTCGAAGCTGTTAGTTGTCTCCTTTAATTTCACTAGTTAATTTCATTTATTTAGGAATAGAAACCCCCTTTTTATCATTTTTGCTTTCCAAGGAGGTAACTGACTGTAGTAATAATAGATTGAAGTTAAGTCTAAACAATTTTCCTCGTGGGAACGATCCCAACCTCATTAGTTGGGTTATTTACTTGACACGACCTCTTTACTTCTTATTTGAGAAGTAAGTTTGAGCATATCAGTGGCCAAGATCCATCAAGTGGTTCTAATGATGCTCTGACGTAGAATTGCTTTTATGCTCTTCGCTCTAGAGGTGAGCTAGAGACTTCCCCCAGTGTGGTGACCGGTATGTTGAAAGTATTTTCTATTGATGTATGTGCTTTACTTCATCCCGGTGCTTCCGTGTCATTTTTACTCCTCTAGTAGCTAAACATTTTCAAATTTTTCCTGACATCTTGAATGAACCTTTTATGGTGTCTACCCCGGTGGGTGAGTCGGTTGTTGCAAAAAGGGTGTATAGAAATTTTCCTATTAAGTTGCCCAATAAAGTTATTTATGTTGAACTAATAGAACCCGATATGCTTGATTTTTATGTCGTTTTGGGTATGGATTGGTAGCATTCTTGCTTTGCCTCTATAGATTAAGGAATGAGGATGGTGAAGTTTAACTTTCCAAATGAGCCCGTTTTAGAGTGGAAGGGGGGAAATTCTATTAATAGAGGTCGTATCATCTCTTGTCTTAAGGATTGTGAAATGATCTCTAAAGGGTGCTTATACCATGCAGTAAGAGTAAAAGATGTAGACTCCAAAATTCCTCCCATTGAGTTGGTCCCCGTAGTGAGAAAATGTCTTTAGGTCTTTCCTAATTATATTCCTGGTATTTCTCCCAAACATGAAATTGATTTTGGTATCGACTTGTTACCGGATACAAATCCCATTTCAGTTCCTCCTTATCGGATGGCTCTGATTGAATTGAAGGAGTGGAAGGCTCAACTCAAAATTCTTCTAGACAAATGCTAAATTAGACCTAGTATTTCTCCATGGGGTGCTCATGTTTAGTTTTTCTAGAAGAAGGATGGTCCCCTTCAAATGTGCATCGATTATCACTAAATCAAAAAGTCAAGAATAAATATCATCTCCCTAGCATTGACGACTTGTTTGATCAACTCCAAGGGGCAAGATACTTTTCTAAGATAGAATTTTGAGATAGTGGTATCACAACGTAGGGTGAGAGGTGAGGATATACAAAAACTGGCATTTCAGAGTAGATATGGTCACTATTAGTTCTTATTAATGTCCTTTGGTCTCACTAATGTTCCAGCGGCATTTATGTACCTAATTAATAGGGTATTTCAAAGTTACCTAGATTCATTTGTTCTTGTCTTCACTGACGACATCTTTGTATACTAAAAAAACGAGGGTGAACACATGGACCATTTGAGGGTGGTGTTACAAGTGCTTAAAAAGAACCAATTATTTTCCAAGTATATCAAATGTGAGTTTTGTTGAGGTCGATGGCATTTCTTGGTCATATCATCTCTAGTGAGGGAGTTGAGGTTGATCCAAGGAAAACCGAGGAAGTGAAAAATTATCCTAGACCATTGACTCCAATTAACATTAGGATTTTCTTTGTTCTAGCGGGTTGTTATTTGAGGTTTGTGGATGGTTTTGCGCCCATTGCATCTCCCTTGACTACTTTGATCCAAAAGAGTGTGAATTTGAGTGGTCGGAGGCATGTGATAGAAGCTTGCAAATCGTGAACTCCGCTCCGGTGTTGACTTTACTGGAGGATACAAAGGGCTTCATTGTGTATT
>NC_028641.1:45003286-45007266 GCF_001406875.1 Solanum pennellii | reverse complement strand
ACGAAGCTTGTGACGGTCCGTAGTGGCTATGACGGTCCGTCCTGCAGGTTCGTCGTGAAGTTCAGAGAAGTGATCCCAGTACCAAGATTCCAAGAGTTGAAGTGTTCTGGAACGAAGACCCTCGACGGACCGTTGTGCCTATGACGGTCCGTCATACTTGCCGTCGAGGGGAATGAAGAGAGCAGCAGAAGAAATTGCACAAGTATGGGACGACAGAGTCCATGACGGTCCGTTGTGACCACGACGGTCCGTCGCGAGGTCCGTCGACCCAGCCGCGTTTTGGCAGATTTCCAGCAATTAGAATCCTTGTTTAATTAGGTTTTATTTTTTATAAATAGTTCGAAAAACCTCGTTTTTGAGGTTAGACTCCGTATTAGTTAGACACCAGATAGTTAGACACCCGATAGTTAGACTTTTACATTGTTAAAACTCCATATTGGTAAACATTGTATTGGGAGATTCTTGATAATCATTAGACTTTTTTTTTATTTTTTTTATTTTTTTTTATTTTTTTATTGTTTTTTTGAAAAAGGGTCCAGCCGAGTCGGGTCGGGTATAACTCATTAATCACGCGACGGTTCACCGACGACGGTCCGTCGCAGTTGTGACGACCCGTCGTTGATTCCGTCGTGTGTGCCCTAGTTTCAAAATAACAGAAAAATGTACCTGGTACGACGGATGCATACGACGGTCCGTCGCAAGCGCAACGGTCCGTCGCTGTATCCGTCAGTGACTGCTGCATAGTAATTTTCTAAAGAATTTCCTGGTGATGTGCCTGCATATTTAAAAACCCATTAGTAGAAAAATGCTACCATTACTAAAAAGACTATAAGTATTGGGTTGCCTCCCAACAAGCGCCTGATTTAATGTCGCGGCACGACTGGGGACCCTTGATTACTCAGACTTCATCAAGATGGTATGCCTCTATCACTTCATTCCCCGATGCTTTATGCTTAAAATAGAGTTTTATTCTATCTCTATTCCTCTTAAACCGCACTCCCTCCTTGGCTTTTAACTCAACTGCTCCATGAGGGAATACTTGGGTAATCAAGTAAGGGCCAGTCCATTTGGACTTGAGCTTGCCCGGAAGACAAGGCGACCCAGAACTGTCTACAAGCACCAAATCCCCAACTATAAACTCTTGTTTTGCATTTTTCTGTTCAGTCTCCTTCTTCATCTTTTCTTTGTGGGATATGGCAGATACCGATTGGAGCTCACCACTCTGCCTCATGGTCCTACAAATGTTGAAGGTCGCTTCTTCATTATTCAACCGAAATGTCATCTGTCCCTTCTCCATATCAACTAAGGCTCTACCTGTAGCAAGGAATGGCCTCCCAAGAATAATAGGCACTTCAAAATCGACCTCACAATCAAGAATAACAAAATCAGCCGGAAAGATGAATGACTCCACTTTTACTAGCACATCATGGAGTATCCCTATAGGCCGTTTCACTGTCCGATCAGCCATCAGTAGCCGCATCGCAGTGGGTTTTGGATCCCCCAAACCCAACTTCTTGTAAATTGAGAGGGGCATGAGATTTATGCTTGCCCCCAGATCACATAATGCTTTCGCAAAATGTAATGACCCAACTGTACAAGGAATAGTGAACGCACCAGGATCTTCTTTCTTTTGTACGAGGGATCTTGTAGCAATAGCACTACAATGCTGCAGTCTATCATCATCCTCGAAAGTGACCGATCTTTTCTTGGTGACCAGATCTTTCATAAATTTTGCATAACCGGGCATTTGTTCTAGAGCTTCTACCAAAGGGACATTGATAGAAAGCTGCTTCAACATTGTTATGAAACGCCGGTATTTACCATCCTCGGTCTTTTTCACTAATCTCTGAGGGAAGGGTGGTGGTGGCCTAGGCATGGGAATTACCTTGATAGGTACTTCTGCATCTTTTCCATTACTTTCCTCTGCTTCACCACTACCCTTTACCACATTATCATTATCCTTTCTCACATTTTCCTCAGTAGATGGCATAGGTGGGTCAATGGTTTGCTTACCACCCCGAGTAGTGATTGCCATACAGTGCGCATCATTCTTTGGATTTTGGACAGTGTTGCTAGGAAGAGTGCCCGGTTGCCGTGTGTTCACTGTCGCAGATAATTGGGCCACTTGCAATTCGATCTGTTTAATCGAAATTGCATGTGTATCAACTTTTTGCCCAATACTAGCTAAATCACCCCTTAACTCTTTAATGTACTCATCACTAGCATCGAACCTCCTCATCATTTTGTGCAACATATCCTCAACTCGCGCCATACTATCTCCACCATCCCTAGGAGTAACTTCACGATTTTGAGGAGGGACATAGGGCCCATTCCTGTCGTTTCTATTAGCATAGTTACCCCTGTTAAAGTTGTTGTCGCGGTTGTAGTTTCCATCTCGGACATAATGACCCTCACGATTGTAGTTACCATAGTTCCGACCTTGGTTCCCTTGACCTTGGCGCCAATTATCCTGATTTGAGCCTTGGGCGCTTGGTCGGAAACCCCCCATCTGTTCATTTACTGCATAGGAATCCTCCTCATAATAACACTCATCGATTGGAGGTGGTGGTTTAGCCAAGTAGTTGACTGCATTAACCTTTTCTGCACCCCCAGTGACATGTTTTAGTACCAACCCAAGCTCAGTTCTCATCTGAGCCATTTCTTCACGAATCTCATCTGTGGCTGGGTTGTGAGTGGACTGCACTGCGAAGGTGTTTCTCCCTGTATCAGACTTCCTAGTACTCCAAGCTTTGTTATTCCGGGAGATTTTCTCTAATTTTTCAGCGATCTCAGCATAAGGACACTCTCCATAAGATCCACCTGCTATAGTGTCCAACACCGCTTTGTTGTTATCATCCTGTCCCCGATAGAAGTATTCCTTCAGTGACTCATCATCTATACGGTGATTTGGAACACTTCTCAAGAATGAGGTGAATCTATCCCAAGAACTACTAACTGACTCTCCTGGTAGTGCCACAAAGTTATTCACTCTGTCTTTGTGGTTTAGTTTCTTGGAGACCGGATAGTAGCGTGCTAAGAAGACATCCCTTAGTTGGTTCCAAGTGAAGATTGAGTTGTATGGGAGCTCAGTGAACCACATAGCAGCCTCTCCCGTCAGTGAGAGAGGAAACACTCTGAGCCCTATTACATCTAGATCCAAATCAGGCCTCCCTACACAACTTTTACACACTGCCCTTACCTTAGCTATATGGGCATGTGGATCCTCAGAAGGTAGCCCTGAAAACAAACCTCTGGCAGTGAGCATTTGCATCAGGCTACTAGTTACCACAAAAGTGTGGCCTGTGGGTAGAGGAGGCAAAACCAGTGGCCCATCCGAATCTGCTATGTTATCATAGCCTCTGTAGTATGCTTGGGGCCGTGGAGCGGGATTTTGTCCCCTCTGTTGATGTTCACCCGGAGCATCGGGTAACATCTGACCATGAACATCAACCGGAGCTGGGATGTTCTGGTTCGGATCCTCATCATTTATTCCCAAATTACGATTCATATTGCGCAGTGTACGCTCTAACTCGTGATCGTAGGGAAACAGCGGTTCTCTTCCTCTCCGTGTATTTGGCATACAAGGAGGATAGTTCTGAAAAGAAATCAAAAACAATAAAACAAAGTAAAATCAAGAAAATATCAACTAAACTATAGTAATAAGTTCAAATTAATCTAAAAGCTATTTTCCCCGGCAGCGGCGCCAAAATTTGATACGCTCAAACTTACTTCTCAAATAAGAAGTAAAGCGGTCGTGTCAAGTAAATAACCCAACTAGTGAGGTTGGGATCGTTCCCACGAGGAAAATAGTCTAGACTTAACTTCAACTTGTTATTACTATTGTTTGGTCAATGACTTCCTTGGAAAGTAAAAACAATAACAAGGGGGGTTTCTAGTTCTAAATGAGTGAAAATAAATAACCAATTGAAAGAAGCACTTAACAGCTTTGAATGTTGGATTTTAATCAATTAATCAAAGTA
>NC_028641.1:44992968-45003236 GCF_001406875.1 Solanum pennellii | reverse complement strand
GAATAAAACTCTATTTTGGGCATAAAGCATCGGGGAATAAAGTAATAGAGGCAAACCATCTTGATGAAGGCTGAGTAATCAAGTGTCCCCAGTCGTGCCGCGACATTAAATCAGGCGCTTGTTGGGAGGCAACCCAATAATTATTGTCTTTTTAGTAATAGTAGCATTTTTCTACTAATGGGTTTTTAAATTTGCAGGCACATCACCAGGAAATTCTTTAGAAAATTACTCTGCAGCAGTCACTGACGGATACAGCGACGGACTGTTGCGCTTACGACGGACCGTCGTATGCATCCTTCGTACCAGGTACGTTTTTCTGTTATTTTGAAACTAGGGCACACACGACGGAATCAACGACAGGTCGTCACAACTGCGATGGACCGTCGTCGGGGAACCGTCGCGTGATTAATGAGTT
The DNA here is from genome assembly GCF_001406875.1 of Solanum pennellii. Lineage (NCBI taxonomy): Eukaryota > Viridiplantae > Streptophyta > Magnoliopsida > Solanales > Solanaceae > Solanum > Solanum pennellii. Next base: position 45,002,821 of record NC_028641.1, on the reverse strand, counting down.
ATACCCGAACCGACCCGGCTGGACCCTTTTTCAAAAAAACTAAAAAAAAAAATAAAAAAAAATAANGTAGCATTAAGGCGAGTTCTAACGTTGGCCATCCGTTAAAAAGACTTCTAAGAAAAAGAATTATTAATACATGCAAGACACTATTCTAGAATTGTTATTTTAGTTAGGGTTTATGTCATTATTTGCCCATGGTTCCCACAACCCTAGTTATGGAGTTTAGTTCCTCATGGCCATAAACACAATATTCAAATATATTAAATAAGAGTTCATGTACTTACTTCAATGAGAAAGAGTAAAATCCAAAAGTTTGCCTGATTAATCACCAAAAATCACTTGCAAGAATTCTCAAAGTAATCAATAATCTCACAAAAAGTCTAATGATTATCAAGAATCTCCCAATACAATGTTTACCAATACGGAGTTTTAACAATCTAAGAGTCTAACTATCGGGTGTCTAACTATCTAGTGTCTAACTAATACGNACAATGTTTACCAATACGGAGTTTTAACAATCTAAGAGTCTAACTATCGGGTGTCTAACTATCTGGTGTCTAACTAATACGAAGTCTAACCTCAAAAACGAGGTTTTTCGAACTATTTATAAAAAATAAAAACCTAATTAAACAAGGATTCTAATTGCTGGAAATCTGCCAAAATGCGGCTGGGTCGACGGACCTCGCGACGGACCGTCGTGGTCACAACGGACCGTCATGGACTTCGTCGTCCCATACTTGTGCAATTTCTTCTGCTGCTCTCTTCATTCCCCTCGACGGCAAGTATGACGGACCGTCATAGGCACAACGGTCCGTCGAGGGTATTCGTTCAAGAACACTTCAACTCTTGGAATCTGGGTACTGGGATCACTTCTCGGAACTTCACGACGAACCTGCAGGACGGACCGTCATAGCCACTACGGACCGTCACAAGCTTCGTAATCCCACACTTGGTCAGACTTCCCCATCTTCCTTCAGCAGCTGCACTACGCTGCCACCTACGGACCGTCACAAGCACGACGGACCGTCATAAGCTCCGTAGGTGGTCTCTTCTGCATTTCTTCGCTCAAAATCTACGCATTCAGCTTTGGATAGATTTCCTGCAAAACAAAGATAAACTTATATAAAAATTAGCACAAAAAGGCTTTTCGGACACACTAAACTTAAGGAAAAAGTATTAATTATACCGTGAAACCACGGTATATCAGTTTGTTACCAGTGTATCTGAACTAGTTATGGAAGAGTGTCGTACGTCGATGCTCCATGATAATCTGAATCTATCTAGACTTATTGTGTATGCTTAATTTATTGAGGAATCAAAACATAAGAGTATGAATAGGTATGTAAAGAGGGATAGATCCAATGAGCAAGGTCAACCTAGATTAAAGAAGAGAGCTTCAAACCAAGATTATTCAAGTGCTCCTAAGGGTAACCAAGAGAGAGGTGATGTATCTCAAGTTACTAAACCTACTTGCCACAATTGTGGAAAGAAACATTTTGGGAAGCGTCTAGCCGATACTAGTGGATGCTACGGTTGTGGAAAGAATGATCACAAAGTGAAAAATTGTCCTACTCTTACGCCTAGAGGAAGAGAGGCCAAGCAAGCTTCTCTTAGTGGTCCAAATCTTGATGATCAAAAGAAGACTCGTCTCAATGATCTTCAAGCCAAGGAAGGAAAGGGGTCTAATACGGATGGAGGTAACGGTACGTAATAGTAAGACTGTTCCTCCAATGAAATGAAGAATGTGAAATTTTGATGCATAATGAATTTGTAGATGTAGTTCTTCGTTGCTTTTTGTGTTTTTAACTTGTTAACATAGAGTTGGTGATTTCTCCTATGTTTATGTACTTATATTGATGTTGTATGCTTGTTTGGGCTGCAAGTCTTTAGTCAATACCCTTATGTTTTTTAAGTGTCATTTGAGGACGAATGTTCTTATGTGGGGAATAATGTAATAACCGTAAAATTGAATAGGAAGAACTAGAGCCTCACATGTGTGTCTAAAGGTTGTAACTTGACTAACATGCTGAGAAATGCGTTTTGGAGTTTAGTTTAGGGAGTTTTGAGGTGGAACGTCCAGGAACTAGTCATTTGAGCTAGTGTGTCGTAGAGTCTTGTAGTAGATTTTTTAATGTGTCGTATGAGGGTTAAAATCAAGTTGAAGGCTTCTAGTACTTAGAACTTCATCATCAACGGTTAAACGTCCGGGTACGACTCCCCAAGGACCACCCAAAGGGTCCTTGAGGAGGACCCTAAGTTCAATCCCAAAACTGCCAAATTATGGTGACCCAGGAACGCAAACCACGACCAATAGATTGATCTACGGCCAATGGACTTAATCCGTAGGTTATGAGTTAGTCTAGGGAGGATTGCCTCCCAATTTTGAGCCTTCGAGTCAAACTAGGAGTCTACATGAAGAGGCTTCAATCAATCCACAGTCCGTGGATGGGGAGCCGTCGCTTGACACTATTTTCTAGTGCATTTCGGCCAAGACAATGGTGGTTTCGTAATTTTTTCCCTTGGATAATTAAATACATGGACGGTTATTTTAGGTGTTTTTATATATTTTAAGTATATTAAAACATTTAAAAGGTATTTTAGACTTAATTATTTTCAAAACCCCAAAGTTAGAACATCCCTTCCCCAGTACCCTCTCTCAAGGAAAATAGTATTAGAGGTGAAGAACTCAAGGTTTCAAGGTCAATATCTCAAAGTTTTCAAGTGATTTTGATGGGAATCTGCCACTTTATGCCTTACTTAAGGGTGTCTTAGGGTAACTTTAGATAGAGGCCTAGGATGCTGAAATGATCTATTTAAGGTATATGTTCATGTGTTGCATATTGGACTCGTTGAAGCATGATTACTTGAGGTGAAGGTGAAAAGGTAACGATAATGGTTTAAATGAGATATTGTCACTTGTATGTTGATTCTGACCTATATTATGCCTTTATTGTTCAATGTTCATGAAGTTTTACCAAATGTCATAAAAGCATGACTTTCAAAAAAAAAATGTCCCCTTTTTTGTATGTTTTTGCATGGTTATCATACTTAGTATTTAATTGTACTAACCCCATTTTTCTTCAATGTTTTACTACAAGTGTAGGTTCTGGCAAGTGATTGCACTCTCTAGTGAAGCTTGAGATCGGAGTTCTCTCAAGACCATTTTGTATGTCCTCATATGTCGAGGACAAGTATATTATGTCTCTAGTTCCTTTATGTTTGAATTTTTTAGAATACTTCTTTAGTACTTTCGATTGTAAAGGGTCGTGACCCTATCTTATTATGTTTGTCTAAGGAAGACCATGTGAGACTTAGTCTTCCATTTGTGTAATGAAATGAGATTTTCAATAGTTCGGTTTTAAATAAAGTTGTAATTCTTCACTATTTCTTATATCTAATGTTATGAATGCTAAGAGGATTGTATGAGTCCCTTTTGGGGTCAAGTATACCTTGTTGCGACTCAGGTGTGCTCTCGGGTCGTGATAGAGACTCTAGCTCTTCCTATTTCATTTTAGGGTCGTTATAGTAACTAGTATCAACTGACACTAGGCAACAAAATTACACCGACAATTTAGTTTTATAAATATTATAAAGTGTATTGTCATATTATTTGTTTTTTAAATAAAAATAATAGAAAGAGTATTATAAGTTAAATTGGAGTCTAAAGTAACTCTATGGAGTCTATTTAGAATTCTTACTTTGCTTACTAAAAATAAGGACTTCTTTTACGACTTGTCTTCGTGTCATTATTTGTCATCACACTGTTCTTCAACACGATTAAAGTAATAGACATACATCATAGTAACAATTTTAGACAATTACTAGCTCACACAAAAACAATATGAATATTTTTACCAATCCTATGAAACAAACTTTGATCCATATACCACCATGCACTAAAAAGAAATCAGTTAATCTCTGATGTTGATTGAATGAAAAAGAGAGGAAACACAATTTGAAACAAAGAAAGCATCTATTCAGACACTTCTTCATGTTGGGGGGTGGGGTGGGGGGAGACTTAATAAGTTGCGGATATTTTTTAAAAATTTAACTAGATTAGGTTTTGAAAATAAAAAGATAATGATTGAAAAGTTATCATACTTTTTTATATGTCGGCGTGATTGAAAGAAGTTATTTTTAGTAAGTCAAGTAAGATTGCTAAAAAATTCCATATAACTAATTTAGAGTCCATCTGATCTTATAATACTCTTTTGTTATTTTTATTTAAATATTAATAGGCCTAAGTCATCCACAGCCACTTAAAGTTGTTCTCATATTTCACTTAAACACCTCAACTAAGGAATGTACCTATTGAACACCTAAACCTTAAAAAATTTATACCTATTTGACACAAACTGATAATCTATTGAAAATAAAAATGTGTGTATCTCAAAAGCGAACTCATAATAGTTCTACCAATAATATGATGACACGTGACATTATATTTAATTTTTTTTAAAACCTCTATTTAATTAATTCATAAAGTATTTTTAAAAATTAAAAAAAATCTATTTTTAATTAAAGCCTCCCCTCTCCCCACTTTCCTCCTCCTTTTTCAGAAATACCCATTTCTGATTTTCCATGGAGCCGGCGTCGCTCCATCTCTTTCTTCTCTTCCATTGGTATCAACACTACAATGACACACCATTATTGTCTATTCAAGCTAAATATGCATTCTTTTTCATTTCGATAGCATTAAAATTTTTCACTCATTGCCTCCATTCTTATACATTAGAAACTATTTATTAGAATTGAAAAAAAATTAACAGACTTTTAAACAAAAAATTCTATTCATATTTTTTTCGTCATTGGAAATGAAACTTCTTCGAGATATTTGAGACGTAAATCAATATAAGAAAGAAGAGGAAAACAGAGAAAGAGAGGTGGAGGGAGTGTGGTGTGCGTGCCTGTGTAAAAAAAAAGAAGATAAAAATTGTGAAAGAATAATATGATAGAAAGAGAGAAGAAGACGATTGTCCTTCTTCTTTTTTGTTAATTAATTTTTTTAAAATTAATTTAGGGGTATAAATTAAGAAAAAAAAGAAAAAATATTATTTTTAATAAATTAACGCGCTCAAAGAAAGTGAATTACACGTTTTTGCCATGTCAGCATTTTGTGTCTAATAGGAATGACTTTTGAACAAATAAAGCGTTCAATTGGCACAAAAATTAGTTGAAGTGTCTAAATAAATTATGCGGATAACTTTGAGTGGCTGCAGATGACTTAAGCCATATTAATAATATGTTAATATCAGTTTATAATATTTCTAAAATAAAGTTTATTTTTAGTGGATACTGGGTAATTTCTTATGAATAATAATTCTCTTTTCAATTCTTAAAAATTGGTATATATAAGTAAAAATAACTTGTATTTCTGTAACATGAATTTTTATTATTATTGTATATATCTAAGTGTTAGAAATGTGTTACCAGCATAAGCTAGTGTTTGACCTTAAATTTCTAAATATTCTTGACAAATAATATTTGAGCAAAGTTTTTGGTTAGATTAATTCATGTCTTCGCCCCAAGTTTTCCCAAAATATTTGGCTATATAAAAAATAATAATTAAAAAAATATATCCATAAGTTCTAAAAACTATTAAAAATACCTATAAATTTGTATTATCTATTTATATCGAATATGTTGGGTTAAATATAAAATATAAAACTTTTGGGTGATTTCAAGTTTTTTCTTTTTTCCTTTTTTTTTTTTATTTGGGAACTTGAATTTTTGGCGAATAAATTTGCCAAATAGCCAATTTTATTTGGGGCCAAACAGGTTGTAATTATGGTTAACTAGTTAAATGAAGGAAGAAAACAAAGAGGGTGCAGGATTATGAAAAAGAGTGTTATTTAAACCCTACTATTAGCCGTTCTACAGAACCTTTCTCCCAATTAACATTTACATTGTTTATTGTTTTGTGATGATGGATTCAGATTCTTTTGCAACGAAAGCACCTAGAAAGGTAAAAGCTTTTCAATATTTTCTGCAAATTAATTTTATGTGTAATTGATTGATGATTGATTTTTGTAGATGAGATTTGCACCCAAAGGTCCTCCTCGTAGAGCGCAGAAAACTGTTCTGCCCAAACCGTAATTATATATATGTTTTGAAACTTGTTCAAATCCCCAAACGACGGTATTCAGTTTTTCTTATTCGATCGTAATTTTGGTACTTGCAGAGAAAACGTTGAAGCTGATGTTGATGCCGCTAAAGCAGAGGAATTGATGCAGCGCTTCAATGTATGTATTATTTTGCCATTTCGTTTGTCCTGTATGTATTATTTAACAAATTGGTATTGATTCTCATTTTAATTAATTTAATTATTGTAGGAAGCATCTGCAAAAATTAAACATAAAGTTGAAAAGAAAGGTACGCCGAAATTTATTGTTTAGTATCTGAAAATCCAATCACCGATTAACAAGTTCTCTGTTGTTATACTCATTCTGAATCCTGTCCTTTATAACCTATGGAAATAATAAGATAAATAATACTACCTACCATTAGACGCATCTAATATTGGAAAATAACAATTCAGTGTATTCAATACCTTTTCCATCCTCTAGGGGTATGTTAATCAATTAATTACATTTTTATTTGGAATGGCAGCTGGGCGGCTTTAAAGCTATGTGGGGCAGTTAAGTGGGTATGAGACGGGGAATATTATGCGGGTGCGGGGCGTTTGGGTGTCTCCTCCCTTCTTGTGCTCTACTGCTGCTTGTTGATAAAATTCTCAAATAACATGCAAGTTTTCTTCCCTGTATCATTTTATATTTCACCTGCCAGAGATTTTGGAAAAGATCTATATGCATCTAGCTATGGCTGGTACTTTGAAATTTTTCTGCTGCACAAACTATCAGGTGAAAACATTCAAATTTTGGAGAAAAAGGTCTAAAATCCGGTGATGAGCAAAAACTTATTTGATAAAGGCCAAACAAGTAGATTTAATAAGTATTTATGATTTCAGGAGGATGAAAAACTCATATTTTTGAAGCCCTAATGTGACAAAACAGAGATCGTTAACTTGTTTCAACTTTTCTTCCAACATCAACATGCGAAATTCAGATTTGCCTTTAATTTGTTCATGTAAAATCATTAATATCTCTCGTTAGTTAAACAAATTTCATGGTATTCTAACAATGTAGTTTAAACTTCAAATTCGATATTCCACGCTGTTCTATAATGTCAGCCATGAATTTAATGACAATATGACTTGCTTTGTGTATGTAGCAGTAGTAATATCTTAAGTGGGGCAGAAGGGGGCGGGTTTATGCGGGACTGGTTAAAAATTGAAAAAAATGAAATGTGTGGCATCCCTAATTTTTACTTCTTAATGGTTTTAGGAACATCCCTCCCATTTGTAAAAAATGACCAATAAAAATATGTATGTTATGATTTATTGAAAGGGTTGTTTGTCAATAATTGTGCTATCAATACTACTAATAACAGAATGACAATTCATATAATTTTTGTTCCTGGAATTTTTCTAGGGCCTACTCAAGTTGCATTTGGTTATGGAGGTTCATCATCTTCATTGAAATCATATGGCCATTATACCAAGGTTTCTGGATCAATGTCCGATGGAAAGTATTTTCTCTAATTTCCTTTCTTTCTGCTATATGGATGTATTGCACTTTGTTTGACACAATGCAGGTTCTGCAGGTGGTATCGGTGGGGAGCGAGTGCAGAAGGAATACACCGAGCCATGGGTTGGTTCTAAAGAATGCCCTTTTGTATTAAGTTTCTAGTTTCCCTGGCTGAATTTCCTCTTAATTTCCATGCAAGCTTTCTTCTGCCTGAAATTTTGTCTCCCACTATGTATCTCAGGATTACTATACCAACTATCCTGTAACACTTCCCGTGAGGAGGCCCTATTCAGGAAATCCAGGTAAATTCAGCGAATGCTTTAACAACCAAATTGCCAACTTCCAGGAAAAAAGACAAAGTGCACTTCGTATTGATGCGTGAAAAACCTATTAATTGATCTCTTTCCAATTCTGGTTGTGACTTGCATATTTCTAATTCTTTGATATGAAGATCATTACCATTGATATGTACCTTTTACCCTGCAGAACTTCTTGATGAGGAAGAATTTGGGGAAGCTTCCCAAAGCTTGACTTATGATGAGAATTCCATAAAACCAGCGATGGATCTTGGTCTAATGGTTAGTAAAGTGGTTGATGGTTTGACTTCAGCTTATTACTAAGTAATTTCCATGAATCCTTACGTTAATTATTGGTAGGAGGAGAATCTGGAGGAAAAGATGTTCTTGGTGCAATTACCAACCATGCCAATGTTGAAGCAATCTATTAAAACAGAAGGCAGTGAGATGGCAAACAGCTCGAAGCCTTCAAAGGCTAAGGCCTGCAGTTTGAATGAGTTACCTGCAGGATTGATGGGTAAATTGTTAGTGTACAAAAGCGGCGCTGTTAAGCTGAAGCTTGGTGAAACACTTTTTAATGTAAGTTTGCTTCATTATATGATTTTCTTAAGGCATATGTTAGTTTAGATACAAGTCAGATTATTTGTCCTTGCGGAAAAGCTCCCACCTTTTTTTGCTCCCTTAGTGACTCGATCCCACGAACTTTAAATAAAAAAGAGAAACTCTCTATGCTGATGGTAAATTACTTAACACATTGAAACACTGATCTTGTAACTGTTCATTAAGAAAATGCTAATTTATTCAAGTGCATTATTGGTAGAAATCTATGTGGGTATTGTTATTGGCATCTGACATCCCGAAATGGTCTGCAGGTTTCTCCAGGTATGGATTGCTCGTTTGCCCAGGATGTTGTTGCGGTTAATACAGAAGAGAAGTATTGCTCTAACATTGGGGAGCTCACTAAGCGTATCATTATAACACCAGATGTGGATTCACTCTTGGATTCTTTCTGAATGTTGGTGTAGTTGCTATTTATTATGCTTTAGTTATACATATAGCAATTAGCTATTCTTATTTGAAGTTAGCACAGGTCTATACCCCTTGTAAGTACTTATTTAGCCGTTTTCAATGATGAACAATTAGCATAATACATGAAAATTGTTTGTTCTTTCATAAGACTAATATCCATGTTTGAGGTTTGCATTTACTGCGTTAATCAGTTGATATTGCGCCAAATATATGAAGTCACTCCTACCATTTGGCTAGGTTCTCAATTTTTATTCAATGATGAATGAGTAGATGGTGAAATTTAGTTTTCAAGAGAAAGGTGATGGTGATGATAAGTTTGTGATTGATGACATTCATAGATTATATCAGTAGTCGTATTTGGTATTCGTAAGTTCTCTATTCTTAAACAACTGGATATATACTTGTAATTGCAGTGCACCGGAAGGAAAATGGAACATGTCTAAAGAATCCTTACTGGTAGGAATTTTTTTTTCTGGAGTTGGGAAATCAGTTGAAATGAGGTGTATCTCGTATCTGATTTTTATGTGAAGAAATACAATATAGTTAGATGTTACTGCACCATAAGGATCAGTGCTTCTTTCAATAAGGTTGCTGTTGTTTCATGGCCACTGGCCAGCATTGTAGAACCTGCATAGGGTTGAACATATATTTCATAAACTACATTTTTAATCACAAACACATGGTGTCCATATCCCACATTGCTCACCTTTGTGAAATTCAGGGATGATTCCTTGTGTTTGTGAAATTAGCTTACTACAAATTCTGCTTCATACCACAAGGCAAAGGATTCCTTCGAAATCAAGGAAAATATTTTTCAAATTCTACTTCATCCTTTTTTTTTTTCTCACACTACTCATACCCAGTATCCGACCCTCCTTGTTAAAAAAAAAACTAACAATTTTAAAATTTCAAATGTATTTTATTCTTACCCCCCCCCCCCCC
>NC_028641.1:44992443-44992937 GCF_001406875.1 Solanum pennellii | reverse complement strand
TCCCCCCCCCCCCCCAGGGCGTCACCCGATAATATCTGTTTTAAGAAATTATTTTGAAAAATATTTCAAATTTTTTTAAAGAAGTATTTTTTATGTCACCCCACCCTCAGCCGCCATCCCCAACCCAGACCATCAACCTCCAACTATTAAATTATAGTAATTCCATGACTTTTGATTTTTCACATTCACAACCTCCAACAATTAAATTATAAAATTTAAGATACTTTATGATATTTTTTCATTTTTTTAAATATAAATTCACAAGTTTTTTGTTTCATGAAAATCCAATTCATGATTTTCATTGTTCTTTGTAGCTTTATTCTATTATCAAATTTATGCTTTATATTGACACCATGAAGAAGACTCTTGAGTGTTAATTCATTTCTATTTTTATTTATTTTCTTAATATAAGGTCCTAAGAAAGATCTCTGTGTTTATGCTTCCTCCCGGTAACTTTTTTAGTTTGAATTTATACGTGTATATATATATATATA
>NC_028641.1:44987515-44992088 GCF_001406875.1 Solanum pennellii | reverse complement strand
TATATATATTAGTTATTCTAATTTAGTGTTTAACTATAAAATTTTATTATTGCAAGTCTGTATTTTTGTTTAGATGCAAATTAGTATATATATAGAAAACCACCGGGGAAAGAATTTGGGTCAGAAAATTTTTCGTTGTAACTTGAGAATTCCTAGCCCCTAGTCCTCTTATTTGGACGAATTCAGAGTCAGTAAGGTCTAGGGAGATCTAGTAACGAATGTCCGATCTAATTTTGATTTAGATCACATGAGTAGATTGCTAAGACGTTAAGGAACTCGTACGACTAAACGGAATCGAATTCGAGCGAGTAAAACTTCCAAAACTGATCTAAGCACACTGAAGTGTTTCGGCCAATGGTCACTGCACCCAGAGAAATGATTCACTCTCGCGGAACATGGGTTAGAATTATTGTAAGCACACTAATTTTTTGACTAATTTCTTAATGTGTTTTATTAAAAAAAGTAGCATGTTTATATAAAAAAAATTAAAAATAGTATATCGGTATAGGTGGATTTATATAGAAAAAATTGTTAAATGAAAAAAATTAAAGAAAAATAGTATTTATATCACACTCTAAAACTAGAATATTTGACTATTGATTTCTACTCACATTCACAACTCATTGTTTCCCCCAAATGTTTGAATTCTAACTTTTATTGTTGATCTAATTGTTGGTATCCAATATCTGACCACCCTCCTTTTTCATTTTTGTCCTTATTTCTTTGCTTTGACATTGTACAATTAGTTATTTGAAAATTGATTTTTAATCTTTGATTCTAGGGTTATCCAACATAGTGATTATTGATTATATTAAATTAATTGTTGTTTGCTTTTAAAAATTTATACTTTTGATGGCATTAATGGTTCAAGATGATAGTGAAACTAGTAAATATTTGTTTTAGGTGCCAAAATATTATTTCTGAATTTAATAGTTTAATCACGCTTAGAACAATATTGAAGATTATACTCAAAATGTTCAAAATTTTAATTAAAAAAATATTTATATTTTATTAACAATATTATAGAACTTTAAATTAAATTACTCACATCTTTGTATTAAATTAACTATTGTTTGCTTTATAAAATTTCAATTTTTGACGACATTAATTGTTCAAGATGATAGTAAAACTAGTAAAATATTTGTTTTAGGTGCCAAAATATTAATGTTGAATTTAATAATTAAGTTCACTTAGAACAATATTAAAGATTATACTAAAAATGTTCAAAATTTTAATTTAAAAAAATATTTATCTTTTATTAACAGAACATTAAATTAAAATACTCCACTCTTCGTATTATCAAATTAAGTTTTTACAATAACAATATATAAAGTAATGTTTTCAAACACATGACTAACATCTCATTAACATAATTTATGTTTTGTGTTTTTTCTTTAGGATTTTAAGAAAGAGTCAATATGATTATAAATTTTTAGGCACCTTTCACATATAGCAAACAAAAAATTCATATTTGTATGCTATAACAAAGTTTGCATAATTGCGCTCCATAGCAAACATTAAAACTGTATAATTCGCTATACATATACAGTTGAAGCAAATTGTATAAAATGAAGTGTATAAAACAAGAAAAAGAAAGACACTTGGGCAGAGAACTGTATAAAAACGAATTGTATTATTATAAGTGTATAGAACGATTATATACAATTTGAATTTGTATAAAATGAGAAAGAGAGAAAGACAAAAGAGACTTGACAAGGAATATACAATTGAATCGAATTGTATAAAACGAGAAAGAGAGAAATTAGATACAATTTGAAAATTGTATAAAACGAGAAAGAGAGAAAAGGCAAAAGAAACTGGGCAGGGCAGTATTTTTATTGTATAATTATAAGTGTATAGGAAGAAAACATATGTACTTGTATGTGTATATACAATTTTCTCACGCTTTATACAAACAGAAACGCAATTTATACATTTCGCTTCTGTTTGTATAAGTGAGAAAGGCGAGGGTGGCGAGTGAGATCTGGAAGAGGAGAGAGAGGGGAACAAAAATATATGTATTTATACAATTTTCTCTGCTTTATACAATCAGAAACAATTTTTATACACTTGTGTTTGTATAAAAAGTGAGGAAGCGAGTGAGAGATTGGAGGAGAGAGGCGAGTGAGATATTTGGGAGTACAATTAAATCAAACCCTAGCTACTCCATTTATTTTAGGTTATTAGTTTGCTCTTATATACAATTTTCCCTAAATTTTTTCTAGCCTCAAACTCTTCCAAATACTGATCCTACCTCTCCTTTGTCAAGTTTGGCATCACTTGTTGATCTTTTTGAAGCATTGGATAATGACAAAGTGTTAACCAATTTGGATCTTAAATCCGACCCGGCTGAAAGAACACCAATTCTAAAATTATATCCTAATGTATGTTGCCGACAAAGGAGATATTATATACAAAAGAGATCTTGTCAACCTATTGATTTTAATTTTCCAATAAAAGATTTTTGAGGAACAATGCATGACTTTGATCGAAATTGGTTTTTAAAATTTCCATATTCTCAATGGCTAGAATATAACATTAAAAAGGTTACCTTTTTAAATATGAAATTATAGGATAAGGAAAGGTAAGTGATTCTTTCGTATCGAAAGCTTTTCAAAGTTGGAATAAAACTTTAGAAAGACTTAATAAGCTTGTTGGTGAAATTGACAATTTTCATGTTCGTTGTTTCAAGATGATACAAGATTTAATGAATCAAAACCAATCTATTCTGGCTTCATATGACAAGCAATCCGAAAAAATCAAAGGTGAGTATTGGATTCGCTTGAATGCTTCGATTGATGTGGTTAAATATCTGTTGAATGAAGGAATGCCTTTTCGAGGTCACAACGAGGGCATAATTCTACCAGGAGAGGTCCTTTTCTAAATCTCTTAAAGTGGTATGCAGATAGAAAAAAATAGGTAAATGTTGTATTAGAAAAAGCTCCAAAAAATAACAGTATGACTTCTAGATTTCCAAAAGGATATTGTAAATTTTTATGAAAAGAAATAGTGAGAACAATTATTTAGGACTCGAATGGGGATTACTTTGGAATATCGGTTGATGAATCTAAGGATGTTTCTCTTAAGGAACAAATGATCCTTGTTCTGCGGTATGTCAACAAAGAAGGTAAGTTCCTTGAGAGATTTCTTGGTCTTGCTCATGTTAAATACACTTTTGCTAAGTCATTGAAAGAAGCAATCTACTCATTGCTTTTAGACCATTCTTTGAGTCGATCACATATATGAGGCCAAGGTTATGATGTAGCTCGTAACAAGAAAGGACATCTTAATTGCCTTAAAACTTTGATTTTGAAAGATAATTCTTTGGCAATTGCATTCGTTGCTTTTCTCATAAATTTCAATTGAATTTGATAGATGTTGCGAAAAAAGAATTGTGATGTGAATAATTTTTTTTGACATTCTTCTATTGTTTTAAATATTGTTGGAGGTTGTTTTAAGCGTACGAAAATGCTTCGAGGGGATCAATCTGAAAATTTAGAGGAATTATTAATGCTTGGTGATGTTCATATAGGAAGAGGATTAAAATAAGACCCCGGACTTCAAAGGCGAGGTGATAATAGGTGAGTATCCCATTTTAAGACAGTACATAACTTCAATTTCTTATTCTAATCAATTGTCTATGTACTTGAAGTTCTTGAAAATGAGGGGGTAAATTGTTAGAAGAAAACAATGGAAAAAAGTCTAGTGGGAGACACTAAATCTTAAGAGTTTATCTACAAGTTGCATTTGATGTTAAAGCTTTGAAAATTATATATGATTTTATTATGACTCTGCAACGAAAAGACCAAGATAGTTTTATTTCCATGAAGCTTGTCAATCATGCAAAGCAACAATTAAAATTGACGAGGGATCTAAATGGATATTTTAGGTAGAAGATAAATGTCTATTTTGTGAAAAGAATGATATTATGATACTCAAAATGGATGAGAAATATGATCTTGGAAAATTGACACGTAATAGTTCAATTGTTATAGATTCTCATCATTTGCGTGTGGAAGTTTTTTATGCTGTTATAGTTTTGCATCTTTTAGAACTTAACAATCGCTTTAATGGAGTGAATCCTGATCTACTTTTTGGAATGACTATTTTTATTCTCGAGAATTCCTTTTTAAATTATGATAAAAAGAAGATCATAAAGCTTCCAATGTATTATCGGAATGAATTTGATACTTCCAAAATTAAAGATCTAGTTTTGATCTAGACACATATATTTACTATGTAAGTAAAGTGGACAATACTTTCTGAAATTTGAAAGGGCTTGGAGATCTTTCAATGGCATTGGTAAAAACAAATATGCATAAAACATGGGGAATTGTTTATTTGTTTTGAAGTTAAGTTTGATATTACATGTGGATATTGCAACATTGACAGCTTTTTACTCAACAAAGTTCATTAAAAATGACTTCCAATGCAGAATGGACGATGATTTTTTATAAAATTGTTTACTTTTTTTATATTGATGAAGATTTATTTGAAGTATACCTAATGATGCAATCATTGATCGTTTTTAAAATACGACAACGAGTGTAGTTGTAATATATATATATATATA
>NC_028641.1:44860605-44986785 GCF_001406875.1 Solanum pennellii | reverse complement strand
TATATATATATATATAATTCATCATTTTTAGTAAATTAAATACTTGTATTTGTTCGTTGATTTGATGATTGTTACTTTAGGTTAAGATTGTTCTTCTTTTTAAAAATTTAGAACCTAGTGGCATGAAATCCTAGCTTCGCCTATGGTTGAGGTGTGTGGTTAAATGGGGGTTTAAACTAGACTTTTGACTCTCTATATCCATGAAAGCCTCCATAGCAGAACTCTTACTGCAACGGCGGGGCCACTATAGAGGGTTATGTCTCTCTACGGACGGCCAGTCGCGAATACAATCAAAATTAAACCCCAAAAATGTTATTTTCTGCATGTTTCATTTCTGAGAGCTAGGAGACGACCCCGAAAAATTTTATGATAGTTTTTTCCACTATTTTGGTGCTAAAGATAAGGATTTTACTCCCCAAATCTATTTTTCGGTCCGTAGAACTTAGATTTATGGGTTATTACCGATGGGTAAGGGTTTTGACCTAAAAACTAATGGTGGAAAAATCCCTAAGTTGGGTATTTCGATGTCGAGCTTGGCCTAGGGATGATATTTTTGATTGTAATATGGGTAACTAGACCTTAATTATTGATCTTCTTATTGAATTGATTACTTGTAGACCTAGAACAAGAGAAACTAATCCAGAAAGGGAAGAATAAAGTTTCTTAGGACGATTCAAGCATGTTTTCGAGGTAGGTGATGGTTTTATTTCATCGTTGTATGATGTATGTTAGTATTTAATTCATTGTAATGCATGTTTGTATGTTCCATCTAATGCGAATGAGCATGAATAAATAATTGTATGCCATGAACACCTAATTGTATGATTATGAGAGCATACAATGTGATTGTGATTGTCGTTTGTTGAACGTATGTTCCGACATACTTATTGGGATCAGATATCACGCATGGACATACATATGGGAATGGGTGTCATGTTTTAACATACTAACTTGGATCGGGTGTCACGATCCGACACACTAAAGGTTTAGGTATGGGTTCGATGAGAGGACCATTGACTTGTGATATATGTGTGTTACGTGATATTAGAAATGTGGAATGGTACATTGCTCCTCGAATGATAATTGATAGTGTATATGTTCGGTATATGCATGTTTACTATGTTGTAATTGCTTGTATATATTTCACTTACTGGAATAGCAGCGTGATCCTACCAATACACTATAGTTGTGTATGGATACTGCACTGTATCTTTCTTTGTTGAGAACAAGGTATTTTCAGGTGGCTAATGACAAATCTCATCTAGGAGATTAGTGATCAATCAAATTCAGGGGTGATCCAGTTCTTCCAAGTTGCCATGAGTTTTTCTATGTTTAGTCCACTCTTTTCGCACTCAAACTTTCTAGTTAGACATTCATATTTTTAGTTGGGTTGTATCGATTCTTTTTAGAGTTGTTGAACTTTTGAGTTTCGGTACACTGAATTTTAGTTTCTAGGGAATTTTGTGCATTTTTTTGATAGTCGTTGTTAAACATTGGAGTTTATGGGAACTTTACTTTATTTCGACAACTAAAAATAATTTTGTATCTTTCAATATTTATTTCTTGGGTTATATTATTAGTATTATTGGTTCTCTTACCGAAGGGTTAGTGTGAGTGAAAATCACGATGGTAAGGGTCGTGACAGTGCTGGTATCAGAGCCGTAGCTTTGTCGATCTCGGTGTACCAAAATGAGTCTTGTAGATTCTTAACGAACGATACAAAGACGTCTGTACTTCTCTTTCAGAGGCTATAGGACATTATTAAATCTCTCTATTTTCTGTTGTCTCCTTTCGTGGTATAAGTTGATTCCCAAATTCGTATCTAGCAACCCAAATAGGTATCTAATCTCCTTCACTCTTCTGTCCCCAGATGGTTAACATTGTCTTCAATGGTGCAAGGCCCGTAGCTCCTATTAATGAGCCTACTGAGGAGTTTGCAACAAGATATAGAGGTCGAGGTAGGGGTAGAGGAAGATCAAGTGGCAGAGGCCGAGGAAGGGTATCATCCGCTAGGTTAGGGTTCCGGTTGATAATGCTACCAAAAAAGAGGTTCATTCCATGCATCATGAAGAGATAGAAGAGAATGCAGAGGTTAAGAATAACGAGGAGGTTGGACAAGAGGAAGAGGTGCATACTTAGACTAGATGTATTCCTCCATTAGAGTCAGTGTTAGCTCATCAGCTTATGTCTTTCCTGAATGGATTGGTTGGTCCTACAATTATTGTTGTAGTTCAAGCAACCAAAACCCTCGCCAATCCTCATGTTGCTACTACTGTCCACAATGTGGGCGGAATTGTAGGTAATGATGCTTTTTTCTGTCCTTTGTTGGGTTCTGTGATGATTATTATGAATACGAAATGTTGACCATATTTTTTAAACTGAAGGCTCTGGCATTCGATGGTTCTGAGAAAGAGGACACATGTGAGTTCATCTTACATTGTTATGAGAGGTTGTATAGGTTGCGTATTGTCCTTCAACATGGAGTAGAGTTTGTGACTTTTCAACTTCAAGGTCAAGCTAAGTAGTGGTGGAACGTGTAATGCGTATAGTGACCTGTACCCCCACTCACTTTGACCTAGTTTCATACCTGTTCTTAGAGAAATATGTGCCGTAGACTTTGATAGATCGCAAGAAGGATGAGTTCATAGCTTTAGACTTGGTGCTTATGTGTCTAAGTTCTATGTCTTGTCTAAATATGCTACACAATTGGTAATTACTAATGAGGAGAGGATTCATTTGTTTGTCGAAAGATTGAACCTCGAACTTCAGGTATTATATGTTCACATGACTTCTACAAAGTAAAGATTGAATCAGGTGAGCGACTTTTGAAGAAAGTAGAGGATTTAGACGTGATGGGACAACTAAGGCATTGTTGAGCTAACAGCACCTGTAACTTTCAAGGTTCCTATTCTAGAGGTTCAGGGAGGCCGAAACTTGTAGTCCGACCAATTCAGTTAACTACGCCTGCATCCACATGTCGATACTTTGGAACTCCACCTCATAATTTGATTAAATATAGAAAGGGAGCCGCACCTTCGACGGGCAAAAAACCATCTTTTGTTAGCACTTGATATAATTGTAGAAAATCGGGGCATATTAGGAGAGAATATCCCCAACCGCGTATGTTTTATTCCATGGAACAGCAGGCTAGAACAGTGGTACCCACATGAAATTTTAATAATAGTCAAGGATGTCCACAAGGTGGGCGAGGAGTAAACTAGAGAGCCCATGAAGGCCGAGGTAATGGTAACGCAAGCAGATGTACGGGTAGCAAGACAGGAAAGTCATCTGTCAAGATGATAGGGCTCAGTGTTACACCTTTCCAAGCAACAGTGAGCCAGAGTCTTCTAATGTAGGGATCATATGTACCACTCTTGTCTGCGACTGGATAACTAATGTGTTATTTGATTCGAGTTTACTTATTCTTATGTGTTTGTTAATTTTTCCTTGGGATTTGGTATGATTTGTGATATACTTGATGCCCCTTTACATGTTGCAAACCTACTTGGAGAGTCTATCATAGTCATCCACGTTTATCGTGTTTGTTCTTTTATTTTTATGTGTTTCCGAACTTGGTATGATTTGGTATTTTGGATATGATGGATATTGATATAATTCTAGACATGACTTTGTTTTCCGAATATTATTTTGTTCTTAATTGTAACACTAAGTTTGTGACTCTAGAAATTCCGAGTTGGAAAAATTTAAGGTGGGAAGGGTTGTACAAGCCTAAGCCAACTAAGATCATATCCTCCATTCATGCTAGGAAAATGGTCTGGCATAGTTTATTGCCATATTTGAATGATATTTGGGATGTTGAGGTTGGGTCTCCTTATATTGAGTCTATTCCTATGGTATGAAAATTTAGAGAAGTGTTTCCTATTGATTTGCCTAGCATGACTCCGAATAGAGATATGGATTTCTACATTGATTTGGAACCTAGTATCCGCCCCATTTTCATCCCTCCGTATCGCATGGCCTGGATGAATAGAGAAAGATTAATGCTAAAACTAAAGAACTTCTTGATAAGAGTTTGATTTGTTCTAGTGCTTCACAATGGAGTTCTTCTATCTTGTTTGTTAATAAAAAATGGTGGTTTGAGGATGTGCATAGATTACCAGCAATTGAATAGAGTCACCATTCAAAATAAGGAACTATTGCCTCAAATAGATGATCTTTTGGACAAGTTGAAAGGTGCATCAGTTTTATGTAAGATTGATCTAACATTTGGGTACCATCAGTTAAAGATTAGACCTCAAGATGTACCCAAGACGACATTTAGAAACCGCTATGGGTACTATGAATTTATCGGTATGTCATTTGGGTTGAAAAATGCACCTGCAACTTTCAGGGGTTTGATGGGTGGTGTGTTCAAACCATTTCTTGATTCATTTGTTATAGTTTTTATATATGATATCAATAGGTTTATTACCCAACACATGATTTAGAGTTGGTAGCGGTAGAGTTATCTCCTAAGATCTGGCAGCATCACGTCTACAATGTCAAGTGTGAGGGTTCACTGATTACCATAGTCTACAACATTTGTTCACTCAAAAGGATCTGAATTTGATACAACTAAGGTGGGAGGAGTTACTCAAGGATTATTATGTGACCATACAGTATCATCCAGGTAAGGCTAATGTAGAGGCAAATGCTCTATGTTGGAAGGCAGTGAATAAGGGTAATCCACCTTGGTTGAGTGTATCCAAGAGACCTTTGGCTGAGGAAATTCAAACCTTGGATTCTAAGTTCATGTAGTTGGGAATCTTAGAGAAAGGTGGGGTGTTAGCTGATGAGTCCTAGATTTGGAGTCATTTAGGGCTTTATTTGGATAGATTTAGCGTCCTCAAATTCTTAGTTTCTTCCAATAATTGATGTAAAATCCTGGATTTCTAGATATCTGGATTGAGGAACAAAGTAAGGATACTAACTTCCAAAAATGAACGAAGTGACCTAAAAGATGGAAGAAAAAGAGCTTGGTGATCGCCAAGTTCATTTGGCGAGTCGGCAAGTTGACTTTTGACCGCCTAAAGTTCTAGTATTACAATCCATAAAGGAGAGAATCGATGGTCATAGAAAAATCAGTCGGCGAATCATCGAGTAGTTCCGCGATGCAGTATTAGATCACTCAAAGTTATAGAACATGAGGATATTGCAGGCCAATTGTAGAAAGGCGGTGAAATTAGCCAAGGGGAAGATCGGCGAGTCCGACTTACTGTGCCGAATGGTCCTTCTCAACATATTTTTGAAGACTATAAATAGGTTTCAGAACATTAGTTAAGGAGAATTTATCATTATCAAGTATCTTATTTTTTAGTATTGAGTATTCTTAATGGGGAGACAAGTTTTCCTTAGATTTGAAGAATTTAAGTTTTCTATTTTTGAGAAATTGGGAGTGCATCTTTGAGATTCTTCAATTTGGACATTTGTAAAGATGAAATTAATCTTATCTTTTTGATGGAAACACAATTTGGTAATGATTCTTATCTTTTTATGATGTCTAGCTGAAATCCAAGTCTTGGGGTGTGATTGTGTGACGATGGGATGATTTATCCTATAGGTATTGATAATTGTGTCACGAACAGGGAGCACCCCCTAGAAGTAACATGGCGTACTTGACCTCTCAGAGGTCTTGTACAATCCCTTGAAAATCATTCATTGCATATATATGAAAAGTAGTAAAAAATTAAATTTTTTTCAAAAAAACATAATGTGGAAGTCATTTCATAAAACGGAAGTCTTTCTAATATATGTCCCAAATATCATCTATGACAACATGAATAACAATGCCTTGGGACGTAACTCACAAAAGTCTAAACATAGTAATGAATATGAAGACAACATAGGGGTAGTGTCCTCGGATGCTATCAGGACTCACAAATCTTCACTTCTTGAAAGCCTCAGAAACTCTAAACTTTAAAGCAACTCAATCTCATCAAGACCCTACATTGGATTATAATTTAGGTAAAATATGTGTTAGTACAAAATGTACGAAGTATGGAAACTACCATACCAAACATACGATATCTCAAAGGGTTAGTCAACAGTAAACATAATCATAAGAGATAATAACATAACATAACATGAATATCATAAGCATAATAAAGCATCATAAAACATGTGTAAGATTTCATACTTAACTCATTTTCCTTCTTACTCAAATGGACTACTTCACAAGCGACCTCCAAATATACTTGCGCAAGGCTAAGGTAGCATCCCATACTACTACCAAATCTAAGTACCTCTCTTTGGTTATTCTTTATCATAATCCACTTTCATAATTAAGACTTAGATTCACCATAACATACGAGCACTATGCCCCTAGTCCACCTCAAAGCACACTTGTGTAATGCATGTGAGGCATCCCATTCTACCTCAGACACTAAGTATATCTTGCAGTCACCCAATTCTCTTTCATTTCATTTTAGGAGCTCTAGTAGACCTATTTTATATCGACAAGGAAATACCATGTTAGTTAACCATGTCAAGGAAGGAAACTATAGCACTACCGAAGCTAAGCATACATCATGTAGGGTTCATGTCATAGGTAGCTTTAAGTCATACTTATGCCATGTATAGATGGCATCCCATACTACCATCCATACTAAGTACTTCTGTAGGCTATCCTAATCCAAGCTAACAAAGAAAGGTTACAAGAGTACCATCCTAACCAACATGCAACCAATCATGTAGATGCAAGCTTATCATAGGGGATCATGAATCCTCAACCATAAGCTACCATCAGAAACCTAACTCAAGCTATTACATGAAATGCACCATGCATACAAATCAAGCTACCATTAGGAGATTATAGACCTTTCTTCTAAAGCTACAATGAAATGGTTTGGGCCAAACCAAGTCAACCTATCATGATCAAGCATCCTAGCAACACAAGACCAAGCTAAACATGGGAGAACTTGGTTTTTCTATCCCAAGCTACAATGATATTCATCACCTCAAGTTAGAAGAATTTCAACTCAAGCCTCCTTGAAATTTACTATCCCAAGCTAAACTTAAAATCTACCATCTCAACCTAACATGAGATTCACAATCTCAAGCTATCACACCTTGGTCTTATCTCACCAACTCAATTACACAAGAAATAACTATACAATCCATCTTCGAGTTATTCTTAGTCTATCATTCCTTGATTCATTTTAGGTTCTTAGGTCAACCTAGGATCCATTTATGTGAGAGAACTTGTTTTCCCTAGCTTGTTCATGTCTAAGTGTAAAAGAGAAATAAAACATCATTACAACTCTCCTCATAATGACTTCACCCCCAAAGCCCCAGCAACAATGGCATACAAGCTCTACATTCGATTATCACCTTCAATCGATCACGCTCCATGTCCAATTACAAGTTAATTCATTCAGTTAGATCATTAGAAGGTAAATATAGTCATGCTTTATCACATAGGTTCAATTCCAAATTTACAAGTCAAGATCATACTTGATAAATTAGGACTAGTTCAATTCATATCTAGGTGATTCAATCATGATCAAGTAGTGTATAATACAATTAAATTAAGAAGATCAACTTAGAACCTTTATCTTGCCTCTAATGACCTAAAATTACCATACTCACCTTCAACATAAAATACTATAATTCACCATGAAAACCTCATGGAAACATCACATAATCATCATTTGAACATAATAGAATTCCACCCTCTAGATTGGGATCACAATCAATCCTTACCACAATGCAATCATAACCCTCTCTAGATTGGGGTTCTGTAGATTCATAATTGATGAAATCTAGGGGGAATCCATGAATGGAAGAATCTATGGATGAATAATATTCAGATACTTTAGATTATGTACTTAATCCCAGCTTAATTCTTGGTGAATTTGTCCTAAGATGTTCCTGCAATTTCTCCTCTTCTTCAGTGGTGTTCTTGAGAGAGTGTTGGATTGGGAGAAGATTTAATTTGGAGTATAGGGTCTAAATGGTTATTTTATAGTATACATATTTTTAAAGTACCTAAAACAACCTAAAGTAACATCCCATGCATATATTTGGACGTAGAAGGAATTTACCAAAATACCCTACCCATGGCCAAATCCCTACAGAAGTTGCTGGCCCCAATCAGCGCCTGCAAATGATGGACCGTCGATGGAACGATGGAACCATCTTGCAGGTCCGTCATTATTGTCAGAGAGTCCCTTTTTTGGGGTTCAACTCCCGTAACTAAGTCTGGAGTGAAGCCTCCAATCGATGGGGCGTGCGTAGGACTACGGTCCGTCGTTAAGTAGTCGTGGTTTGACACTGCCAAGGCAGTGTTTTGCCAGCGTTTTGCATCCTCTTCAAGGAACCTTTGGGTGATCCTTGGGAGTCGTGCCTGGAAGTTTCAACCCTAAATATTTTTGTATAGGTATAAGGAACATTTCTTATCAATTTGAGCTCCAAACACTACTTAAAACCTCATGAAAGTTACTAAGGCACACAAGCATGTCTCAAGGCTAACTTTCGAACGTCTTGGATGTTTCACCTCCAAACTCTTCCAAAATAAATACAATGCCTCTTGACTATAAAATTGACCATTTTAAGACCTTATAAGCTCATGAAACACATGTTAGGATCTATCTTGACCTAATTCATTTGGGATCCTTACAAATTGTTAGTTTAAATGCTGTTTAGAAGTGATTTCAATTATTAATTATGGTTTAATTTAAGAAATTGTAGTTGCAAATGCAGTTCTACCTTCGTGTTTATGAATTTATCTAGAGAGATGTTTCAAATTAATATTATTGATTGATGGTCTGTGGGTATTGGGTTTTCATTGGTTTAGCTTGAGAGAGTGAATCCTAAACCCTTTTCCACATATTCAGCTCGAGAGGGGTGAATGGACTAAAGCGTAGACTGTTCTTATTTGCATGCTTGTAGATGTTCGAGAGAAATCGACTTGATTCAGTGTAAATTTTTCGAGATAAAATTTATTCCCTCTAAAGTCAAGATTATTCACTAATTTACAACTATTTTCTAATAGCTACAATCACCCATTTGTCTATATTAACCGATAATAGAATGTCATCCTAACAACTTTCTCACTATTGTTATTTTCATTTTTTTTGTTACTGATGTACTTGATAATTTCAATCCATAATCCCCCAGTTAGTTTACATTAGTGTCACCCCTTACTTGAATTATGTATTTATTTGATAATGTCTATTACTATGAATGATTTGAACATGCTCACACTTTACTCTTGAATCATAAATACGTACCACTCTTTGTAGGATTTGACCCAAACTCAATTAGTTGGGGTATATACTGGCTAACGATTGTGACACTTAGAGAATGATTAACTGTCCTTGATAGCGTTATTCAATCAAAATAACACCGCTGTCAGGGAGTGGTGTTGGTTAAGATTCCATAGTTAGGTTAGGTTTCATTCTTGTTAGTTATTGTTGAATATTCTTATTTTTAGTTTTGGTTTTCTTGTTTGTACTTTTAAACAAAGAGTATGAATGAACGGAAGCAATGGTAGCAAAGTGTGCCACCAAAATTACATCGGGAACCTCTACGATGTCAATGAGCAGAATGCTAATGACGCTCATCTTATAGGTGGAATTGGTGTCATTGCTTGCCGCCGGTTGAAGCGAATAATGTGTTACACATTAATACACTATACTACAACTCTTGCAATTGAAGGGGTATTTGGTAGTTTGGATTATGAGGATCCCATATGTATATTAGGAATTTCATTGGTTTGCGAGCCGTTCTCCTTCAGATATATATCCTAAGAGTCGATCTCATTGAGATTGTTTCCCTTTTTTTTGCTGCGGGAAGGAAAGTAAGTGGCTGGCTGAATTGCAACGAGACTCAATTACTTCGATGGAAGAGCTTGTAACCACATTTCAAGTGCGATTTTGTCACATTCGGGGAGCACCTTCTAGACGTAACCTGCGTCGTCGTCCTCTTTGAGGACTAAGACTAGCCTCTTATCTTACATCATTACATTCATAGGTTAAAAATTCAGAACATTGATGTTTACATAGACTTCTACATACACATAATAGATATAGATCTAGTTTAAATAGACCCTTCGTATAGGAATATTACTTAGTCTTCTACTTTTATTGCACGTAGATATACAAAATATCACATAGTCTCAAATGGATGTCTCATCTCATAACCATCTAACAAGAGTATATCAAATTGGGCCTAGCCCACACATCAATACAATAAGGCATCATATAGGCTATGCAATGTTTAGTACTCAATTAAAAAGTAAAGAACATAAGAGTCTTAAAACTAAAACAACTCCATAAGCTTGATAGTGACATTGCCCTCGGAAAGTGAGGACCTACCTAACTTGGATGATTGAGAATTCCAAGTCTTCTTCAAAGTTGTAAGCCCTTAAATTATCGGAACCTAAAATGTTGGAAGAAAATGAAGAAATGGGGTTAGTACACCACTTGTACTAAGTATGAGACCATATGCACACATATCATGAAATCATTCTAAAAAGGGATATTTCATTAAACTATGCAGATTACTTTGAAAACCTTAATGCACATTCAACAATACCATACCACTCAATAAGACACATTCCTTAAGTTATAGGCATGTACATCACAAGACCAACAATGCAAAGTCCAGTCAAGTCAAAATGCATACCATGTAATTGCACACATAGTCAACGTAACTCTATCGTCAAGTTATAATGGCAACAAGAAGGAATAAGAGTTCATTATAACATCACCAAAGCAAGACAATTACCCATGAACCCCTATTAAGTCAACAAGTGAATTGAACAAGAAAATCCCCTAACCTTACTTAATCAAGTAACCCAACAAGAATCATGACCAACATCCTACTTCTCATAGAATATCATTACGAGTGCATATCATCATTCTTTTACAATGTGGACCAACACATATTCATAAGTGAAACTAATCATCATATATTATCAACAATATGCAAGATAATCATATTAATATCATGTACCATTATAAGCATATACATACATAAGAACATCCTCGTAAGGTTTACCTCGAGGAAAACTAGTGCAAGGCATAGATAGAGTCCACTACCCCTACCTAAGGTAAGTCAAACCTTTCAAGTCACCCTAATTGGTTTGTTCTTCATTAATTCATTTTATTTTAGGGAATACTTTCCTTAATTGACATAGACCACAAGATCTAAATGTGGAATCCAGTGTTGTAAAACCTTACACCGATGGAAGGTGGTCTACCGACCAAAGTACCAAACATATAGTAGCTTTATAGTTGGATCCACTAGCTAGTCTTCCTATTGGGGAAACATAGTTCAAGAACTAAGAGATAGGTACAACCTCTCTACATGCCACTTTGAAATTAGAGCCTCCTCTTATGGGCCATTGGGTAGTCAATAGCTCATGTGGAACTATAGCGTTAATCTTCCTCTATGGAAAGTCATCACTTCACATTGAAAAGTTCACTCGGTGCTAAGCTAACTCCCTTTTTGAAATGTCTTTAATACCTTTATTAATCATCATAGCTTAATGTATGTCATATGGTCTATCCCTTCTATAAACATCATTGTCATAGCTCAATAACAAATGCATGAGTATTGTCCTTTCATTACAATCCATATAAGTGAGGTTAACACATTAACATATCCACATCATGATAAGGCACCATGGTATATCATTACCATCCTTATAAAATTAAAATCCTAGCCAACACCTCACAAACCATAGTCAATAAATTTATATTCAATATCATACCAACCCTATCAATCCTAATACAAGACATACTTCAATATAACATCATCACTTAACCACAAGTAACCATAATTGAAGTAAAGAATATGGCTCACAAGACTTACCAAGTCTCCTTCATAATCCATTATCAAGGTCTTACCATCAACCCTTAACTCAACACAATTAGGGTGTAGTATCACAATATAACAATAACCAACATGATAACAAGGCTAATTGAATCACTACATCACAATCCATTTCTAGTTCATGGTTTAAGATAAAAGACTTGGGTCAAATTCATAATATACTTTATACGCTAAATCAATTACTCAAGAACAAGAATTATAGGACTATAATCAACCCTAATCTATTCATAATTGATACTATATCATCATCTAGTAGTAATTCAACGAATAACCAATTCAATTCAACCAACATTACACATTTCATATCAAGATCATAACTTAGGGTTAAGGGGAATAGATTATCTTCTACAAACTAGACCAATCCATAAATATATAACATAATTGAGTTAAAATACATGTTAATATATTCATAATATCCAAAAGAAATAATAAACAAAGTAATCCATAACATCAATTTCGTATTGGATGAAAATCCACTTGAAAACCCAACTTTTGAAATCAATTTGATGGAACCCTTTAAGGAAAGAGGTCTCAAAGGTGAAAGGAATGCCTTACCTTAATGTTTGATTAAGATTGATGGAGAAGATTTTCCCTTTTCATCCCTTTAACCCACCTCTAGGTTGGTCTTCAATGGGGTTTCTTTGGGAGTGAGAAAGAAGAGAGTTTTGGGTTGGGTAATTATGAGAGATTCGGTTAGTCTAATTAGGTTAGGGTCTTTATATAGGTTTTTAATTAAGTTAATTAGACCTCACTTAACCCCCAAATAATTAACTTACCCCTTAATTAATTAATTGAAATCAACTTAAAACGTGCAGCAACTCAGGTCCTCACTGACGAGACCCAGACCAACAGTCCGTCTGTGAGACGATGACCACATGACTATCCGTCCTGTTGGTCCGTCATTTTGGTCAGACACATGTCCAAAACCAGTCTTTATGAAAATGAGTAACTTTTCATCAACGAGGCAATCGAATCTCCATCGATTGAAACATGGATCGTCGATTACTAGTCGTGTGTCACACTACCTTGGCAGTCCTTTGACCCCATAAGCAAGGGTCCTTGGTTGGTCCTTGCTGAATCGTGCCTGGACGTTTCTACTATGAATTAACTTTAATACGTGTTAGACACCCTTCCACCAAAATTTATCATTTTCTGACTCTTAAAAGCTAGTCAAATAGGCTAAGGTACGCTAGTACCTCATTGAACTAGTTTTCGAACGTCATGGACGTTCTTTGACGTTTTGGTTTCTAGACTTTCTAAATGAACTGTATTCATTAAAATAGAACCTAAAACATGTCTAAACCTTTTGACACTCATGTTAGGCTCTAGAACACGTCTTAGATTTTTGAAGTGTTACATTATCCCCTCTTAGGAACATTCGTCCTCGAATGACACTAAAATCTCTTGAAAGGAAGGAATAGACTCAAGACTAGCAGCCCAACCAATCAACAATATATCACAACGTAAGTTATAACATCAATCATATCATTTACACAAGGCAATTCAAAACTTCAATTACCACGCATAAGACTCAAAATCATATTATAAGGAATTTCCTTCTCACAACAGTAAGAGCTCAACATACCATATAAGAGTCAATTATGCACAAACATAACTTACCAACATGCTACATATCATTTCATAAAGACTTATCATATAAAAATGAACAACATAACCGAAAACAAGAAGAATTACAATTTTCAAGTCAATATGCACAATTTCACTGTGACTTCACTGTAACGACCTAAAAAATGCACATTTTTGTAAAACTTCACCAAAAGTTATGCGACTATGATTTTTAGTTATTATTTTTTATTATTAGTAACAACAACTAACCTTAGTTATCAAATAGATGAGGGTAACGGGACTTTATGTCGGCCTCGGCCTCCCATGTCGCATCCTCAACTAGGTGATTCTTTCATAAAACCTTTATGGAAGCCACCTCCTTGTTCCTTAACTTATTTACTTGCCTATCAAGGATTTGAATCGGAACCTCATCATAGGAGAGGTTATCTTTCATACCAAGACCCTCAATAGGAAGAATAGACTTTGGATCACCGATACACTTTCTAAGCATGGAAACATGGAAAACTGGATGACGAAATCCATTTCACTAGGCTACCTCAACTCATATGCAACCTTACAAATATTTTGCAAGATTTCACAGGGACCCACATAATGAGGACTCAACTTCTCTTTTTTTCCAAATCTAACCACCTCTTCCATAGTCAAAATTTTCAACTACACTTTATCACCTTCTTCAAACTCTAATTCCCTTCTCCTATGAGTGGCATAAGACTTGCCGACTATAGGCTGTTTGCAACTGGTTCCTTATGATGTGAACCTTCTCCAAAGTCTTATGAATCAAATTCAACCCAAAAGTGAAGACTCACCCACTTCAAACCATCCGATTGGAGATCTACATCTCCTACCATATAAAGCTTCATAAAGAGCCGTAGATACAGATGAATTAGCTATTATTGTAAGTAAACACCACCAAAGGCAAATTCTTATCCCAATTTTCCTTGAAATCAATGATACGATCCCTATGCATATCCTCAAGGGTTTGAATAGTAAGATCCACTTGACCATCCGTTTGGGGATGAACGCGGTGCTTAACTTCAGCTTGGTACCCAATCCTTCTTGGAATGACCTCCAAAACCTAGATGTGAATTGTGCACCCCCATCCGATATGATGGATAACGGAATACCATGGAGACGCACAATTTCATCTATACAGATCCTTTCATAACACTCCTCCGAATAGGTAGACTTGACGGGGATAAAGTGAGCGGATTCGGTCAACCTATCCACAACTACCCATGTAGAGTCATATTGCTTGTGTCCGAGGCAAACCTACCAGAAAATCCGTATTGATGTCTTCCCACTTCTAAGTAGGAACTTGGATTTCTTGAAGTAAACCACCCAGATTTTGGTGTTTGTCTTTGACTTGGCTGCAATTTGGACACTGTGCTACAAACTTCACTTTGTCCTTCTTCAAACCTTCCCACCAAAACACTTCCCTAAGGTCATGATACATCTTTGTGAAACCCAGATGAATGGATTAACGGGACCCATAAGCTTCTTCAAGGATCCATTTCCTCAAACCATGTACATTGGAAACACACAACCTTCCTTCATACCTCAAGACACCGCCCCCCCTAAGGAGAATGACTCATTAAGTATACCAAGAACCGATTCCTTCAACTCCATCAATGGTTGATCGAGGTGTTGTTTGGACTTCACCTCAACCACCATTGATGACTCGGATTTATGATAAACCATGAACCACCATTCGAAGAATCTTCCAATCTTACAGCCAACCTAGCCAACCTGTAAACATCCTTCACTAGGTCTTTCATGGATTTCTCTACATGAGACACACTACCCATGGTCATACAACTTAGAGCATTCACTATCACATTGGCCTTGCTGGGGTGATCGAGAACACTTATGTCATAATCTTTCAACAATTCCAACCACCTTCTTTGTCGAAGATTCAACTTCTTTGCGTAAACACATGTTGGAGCCTTTTGTGGTCGGTATACACATCAACATGGACACCATATAAATAATGCCTCCATATTTTTCATAGCAAATACCACGACCTCTAACTCTAGATCTTGAGTTGATAGTTCCTCTCATGTACCTTATGTTGTCTAGAGTCATAGGATACCACATACCCATGTTACATAAGTACACATCCTAAACCCACTCGGGATGCATCACAATACACAATGAAACTCTTGGTACCCTCCGATAAAGTTAACACCGGAGCGGAAGTAAGCCTATCCTTTAATATTTCGAAGCTTCTCTCACATGTCTTCGACCAATCGAATTTCTTACTCTTTTAGGTAAAAGTAGTCAAGGGAGATACAATGGACACAAAACAATCTAAAAACCTCAGATAATAACCCGCCAGACGTAAAAAGCTCCTAATGTCTATTAGAGTCAATGGTCTAGGCAAATTCTTGACCGCCTCGATTTTCCTTGGATCAACCTCAAATCCCTCACATGAGATGATATGTCCAAGAAATTCCACTCACCTCAACCAAAACTTACATTTGATAAACTTGGAAAATAGTTGGTTATCCTTAAGCACTTGTAACACCACCCTCAAATTGTCTATGTGATCACCCTTATTTTTCGAATATACCAAGATGTCGTCAACAAAGACAATGAAAAATAAATGAAAGTAACTTTGATACACCCTATTCATGAATATCCATAAACGCCGTCGGGGCATTTGTAAGTCCAAAGGACATTACTAAGAACTCATGGTGACCATATCTAGTCCGAAATTCCATTTTTTGTATATTCTCACCTCTCGCCCTAAGTTGGTGGTATCTTGATCTCAAGTCAATTTATGAAAAGCATCTTGCCCCTTGAAGTTGATAAAATAAGTCGTCTATCCGAGGGAGAGGATACTTGTTCTTAATAGTATTTTTATTGAGTTGGCCATAATCGATGCACATTCTAAGGGACCCATCTTTCTTCTTCACGAACAAAACCAGAGCACCCCATGGAGAAATACTAGGTTGAATGAAGCCCTTGTCTAGTAAGTCTTTGAGTTGAGCCTTCAATTCTTTCAATTTGGCCGGAGCCATCCGATAAGGAGGAATTGAAATGGGATTTGTATTCGGTAACAAGTCGATCCCAAAATCAATTTCCCATTCGGGAGAAATATCGGGAAGGTCATTAGGAAAGACCTCTAGAAATTCCCTCTCTACGGGGACCGACTCAATGGGAGGAATTTTGGAGTCTAAATCTTTGACTATTACTATATGGTATAAACACCCTTTAGAGATCATTCTGCAAGCTTTCAAAAATGAAATGATACGACCTCTAGGGATAGAGTTTCTCCCCTTCCACTCTAAAATAGGCTAATTTGGAAAGTTAAACGTCACCACCCTTGTTCTACGATCTATAGAGGCAAAGCAAGCATGCAACCAATCCATACACAATATGACATCAAAATCAAGCTTATGAAGTTCTACTAGTTCAACATAACTAACTCTATTGGGCAACATTATAGGAAAATTTCTATACACCCTCTTTGCAACAACTGAATCACCCACCAGCGTAGACACCATAAAAGGTTCATTTAGAATGTCAGGCAAAATGTCAAACGTCATAGCTATCAAGGGAGTAACAAAAGATAATGTAGCGCCCGGATCAAGTAAATCATATACATAAATAGAGAAGACTTTCAACATACCGGTCACCACATTAGGAGAAGTCTCTTGCTCACTTATAGAGCAGAGAGCATAGAAGCGATTCTTTTTGAAGCATTATTGGAACCACTTTCTTGCCCACTCCCTTTTTTCTTGGCCCTTGACATTTGGGAAATCCATTATCTTGTGCCACTCTTGCCACAACCAAAGCAATTGCCCGTTCCACTTATACATTCACCAAGATGACCCTTCCCATATTTGGCACAAGTAGTCTTCTTGTTCAGTGAACTAGTATCCTTTCCCTTCTTAGGCTTAGGGTTAGACACCCCATCATCACGCACCTTAGGGAACTTGGAAGGAACTTGATTATAGAACCTCTTCTTAAACATAGGCTTGTCTTGTCTCTACTCTTTCTGTTAGCCCGTGCCTCTTCCAGTTGTTGAGCATGAACAATGAGACGAGAAATGTTCATATGGTCATGTATCATAGCCAAATGACATTCCTCTTGCATGTATCGATCGGAGCTTGGTCATCATTAGCTTCTTCTTCAAGAGGAGGGACTTGATCACCATGAGGAGGAACTCCCGCATTGGTAATCTCTCCTTCAAGTCTTCGTGCCACATTCCTTATAGTATTTATTGCCTATAAACAAAATAAAAGGATTAGATGCTAAAAGCACGTAGAGTCAAAACTCAAGAGGCACGATATTGGACTTCCGAGAAAGTGAGAGTTTCCTAAGCATCATATAGATTCCTATCCATAAGTGTGGTGCGCTTCACAATAATGAATACAAATCTACATAGACGTGGTTGACAGAGACACCGACTAAAAGAAATTCAACCTCATGCTCTGATACCAAGCTTGTCACATCTGTGGAGCACCCCTTAGACGTAACCAACATCGTCAACCTCTTTGAGGACTCAGACTCGCCTAATAGCTCATATCATTACATTCATAGGTTAAAGATGCATAATTTTTAAAAAGGTTTCATAACTTCTACATTGAGGTTTACATAGACCTCTACATACACATAATAGATATATATCTAGTATACATAGACCCTTCATATAGGAAGATTACTTAGTCTCTTACTTTTATGGCACATAGATATATAAAATATCACATAGTCTCAAATGGATGTCTCATCTCATATCCATCTAACAAGAGTATATCAAATTAGGCCTAGCCCATACATCAATACAATAAGTCCTCATATAGGCTATACAATGTTTAGTACTCAATTAACAAGGAAAGAACATAAGAGTCTTAAAACTAAAACAACTCGATAACCTTGATAGTTGCATTGCTCTTGGAAAGTGAGGACCTACCCAACTTGGGTGATTGAGAATTCCAAGTCTTCTTCAAAGTCGTCTCAAAATCCCTTCAATGACCGGAACCTAAAATTTTGGGGAATAAGGAAGAAATGGAGTTAGTACACCACTTGTACTAATTATAAGACCATATGAACACATAGCATGAAATTATGCTAAAAAGGGACATTTCATTAACTATACAATTCACTTTGAAAACCTTTATGCACATTCAACAAGACCATACGACTCAATAAGACATATTCCTTAAGTCATAGACATGTACATCACAATACCAACAATGCTAAGTCTAGTCAAGTCAATATGCATATCATATAATTGCACACATAGTCAATGTAACTCTATCGTCAAGTTATAGTGGAAACAACCAGGCATAAGAGTTCATTATAACATTACCAAAGCAATACAATTACCCATGAACCCCTATTAAGTCAACAAGTGCAATGATCAAGCAAAGCCCCAAAATATTACTTAACCAAGTAAGACAAAAAGAAACATGACCAACATCCTACTTTTCATAGCACATCATTTCGAGTGCATATCATCATTCTTTAACAATGTAGACCAACAAATCTTCATAAGTGAAACTAACCATCATATAGTATCAACAATATGCAAGATCATCATATACGTATTATGTACCATTATAAGTATATATATACTTAAGAACATCATCCTAAGGTTTCCCTCAAGGTAAACTAGTTCAAGGCATAGGTAGAGTCCCATACCCCTACCTAAGCAAAGTCAGACCTGTCAAGTCCCCCTAGTTGGTTTGTACTTCATTACTTCATTTTTTTTTAGGGAAAACTTTCCTTAACCGATATAGACCAAAAGAGCTAAATGTGGAACCGGTTTTTTAAAACCTTACACCGATGAAAGGTGGTCTACCGGCCAAAGTAAAAACAAACATAAA
The DNA here is from genome assembly GCF_001406875.1 of Solanum pennellii. Classification (NCBI taxonomy): domain Eukaryota; kingdom Viridiplantae; phylum Streptophyta; class Magnoliopsida; order Solanales; family Solanaceae; genus Solanum; species Solanum pennellii. The sequence continues at coordinate 44,967,529 of NC_028641.1, read as the reverse complement.
CATAGCTTTCTTGGTGGATCCACTAGATAGTCTTCCTATGGGGGAAACATAGTTCAAGAACTAAGAGATAGGTACAACCTCTCTACATGCCACTTGGCAATTGGAGCCTCCTCTCATGGTAATACATAAGATGAGTGTCCCTCATAGGGGAGTCAACACCTCATATGTAACTATAGGGTGAATCTTCTTTTAAGGAAAGTAAACACCTCTCATTGTCAAGTTGACTCTGTGCTATCCTAAGTCCTTTTCTGAAACGTCTTTATTATTAATCATCATAGCTTAATGTATGCCATAGGGTCTATCCCTTGTATAAACATCATTGTCATAGCTCAATAAGAAATGCATGAGTATTTTCCTTTCATTACAATCCATATAAGTGAGGTTAACACATTAACATATCCACATCATGATAAGGCACCATGATATAACATTACCATCCTTATAAAATTAAAATCCTAGCCAACACCTCACAAACCTAAATACATTTCAATTTAATATCATACCAACCTTGTCAATCCTAATACAGGGCATACTTCAATACAACATCATCACTTAACCACAAGTAACCATAATTGAAGTAAAGAATATGGATCACAAGACTTACCATGTCTTTTTCATAATCCATCATTAAGGTCTTACCATAAACCCTTAACTAAACCCAATTAGGGTTTAGTATCATCGTATAAAAATAACCAACATGATAACAAGGATAATTGAATAACTATATCACAATCAATTACTCAAGAACTAGCATGATAGGACTATAATTCACCCTAATCTATTCATAATTGATACAATATCATCATCTAGTAGTAATTCAACCAATAACTAATTCAATTGAACCAACATTACACATTTCATTTCAAGATCATAACCTAGGGTTAAGGGGAATAGATCATCTTGTACAAGCTAGACCAATCTATCAAGATATAACATAAATGATTTAAAACACATGTTAATCTATTCATAATATCCAAAATAAATCATAAACAAAGTAATATATAACATGAATTTTTTATTGGATGAAAATCCACTTGAAAACCCTATTTTTGGAATCAATTTGATGGAACCCTTTGAGGAAAGATGTCTCAATGGTGAAAAGAATCTCATACCTTAATGTTTTATGAAGACTTATGGATATACTTGACCCTTTTCATCCCTTTAACCCACCTCTATCTTTGTCTTCAATGGGGTTTCTTTGGGAGAGAGAAAGAAGAGAGGAAGAGAGTTTTGGGTTTTGGAATTATTAGAGCTTAGGTCAGTCTAATTAGGTTAGGGTATTTATATAGGTTGTTAATTAACTTAATTAGACATACCTTAAATCCCAACTAATTAACTATTCCCTTAATTAATTAATTGTAATCAACTTAAAATGTGCAGCAACTCAGGCCCTCACAGACGAGACCCCGACCAATGATTCTTCTGCGAGATGATGGCCACGGGACCCTCTGTCCTGTTGGTGCGTCGTTTTGGTCAGACACTGGTCCAAAAACCAGCCTTGATGAAAATGACTAAGTGTTCATCAATGAGGCAATCAATTCCCTGTCGATTGACACACGGATCGTCGATCACTAATCGTCAGTCACACTGCCTTGGGTAGTTCTTTGACCCCATAAGCAAGGGTCTTCCTGAAGGGCCCTTTGTTAGTCCTTGTGGAGTTGTTCCCAGATGTTTCAACTATGAATTAACTCTAATACATGTTAGACATGCTTCCACAAAAATTCATCATTTTCCAACTCCTAAAAGCTAGTCAAATAGGCTAAGGCACGCTAGTACCTTATTGAACTAGTTTCTACACGCCATTGATGTTCTTTAACGTTTTGGTTTCTAGACTTCGTACATGACTTATATTCATTAAACTAGACTCTAAAACAGTGTCTAAACCTTTTGAACCTCATGTTAGGCTCTAGAATACGTCTTAGATTTTCTAAGTGTTATATATTTCCCTCATTCGAAGATGATTATTCTTTGAGAAAACAATCAAGGGTTTAAAAACTTTGGAGGGTTAGCCAATTAATGGGACGTGGCTATGATTCAAGAAGTTGATGCTACAATGCCCAACTCATGGTTTGCCTGATAACGGTTTGGTGCAATATTTTTTATTGAAGCCATGATTGGATTTACAAGGGCGTAGCTAAGTAAGTTTCTTTGGGATGATTGATCAAACATTCTTACATTATACAATGTCATATATTGGATGGTATGCTCATTATTACTTGGTCTTGGTACACCCGTGAAGATCAGGTCTCTTCTTTGATGCTTAAATTGAGCAAAGAGAATCTTGAGAAAGACCAAGAGAGGGATCAGAACATGGAAAAGATCTTGACACAACTCAACATATTTTCCAAATATTTCATGGGAGCTGGTGGTAGAAGTTTCTATGATGTGGGTGTTGGGTGTGTAATACCAGATGAGGCAAAGTTTGAAATGTTGTATAATGAGGAGGTGAACTTCTAGCCAAAAAAGGAGGTGGCTATCCTGAAAATTACCCTAGGCAGGGTGGTAAACAAGGTTGGAATAGGGAGAAAGGATAGAGAGATCGTGATAGAGAGTGAGAGATTGTAACCCTACTGGAAAAGAATGATATGGAGAAAAGGACAAGTAAATTCCTCCGCATGAGCGTGAAAAGACAAAAGATTCTGAAAGTGTTCAATCTAAAGATATGGTGTCTCGTATTGTCAACTACATTGAGGAGTCTAACAAAATTTTGAAAAAAATGAAAGAAGATGTGTTGACCCTTAGCCAGACGATTACTGCTAATTCCATATCCATCAAATAGTTGGCACCCAAATGGGTCAGATTTCATCTCATTGATACCCGATATAACAAAGGGGGTTGCCTAGTTACACTTTGGCAACTCGAAGAATGAAGTTTGAGCGTGTACTTGCACTGTGCCACGATGTTAACTAATGTGCTTCTAGGAGGCAACCCAAATTAAATTTTATCGTTTTGTTTGTGAAATAATCGTGTGTTTATTGTGAAGGTTAAGTGTGGAATGTGTTTAGGAAGTGCATATTGGCGAGAAAATGTCTAGTCAGTGACTCGCTGATGAGGTCGAAGAGCCTGACTTGGATTGCCGTTGGATTCACAACATTTATCACCTAAGGCGTATTGTCTTATCACAATCATTGCATGAGAGTGTATGAATTTGGGTATGATCCTTAAGAGGAGATGTCCATGAGGGCAAAACAGCGAGAGACATCCCTTCCTTTTCTGGTGTTTATCACCTAGTTCTATAGACGAGATAAGAAACCTAGAGATGTGAAAAAGGATGTGGAAGTGACTCCCATATCCTGTATCGAAATACACAGGATTGAAGTAGAGTTCTTGAATGATGAGGTAAAGAAAAATAAGGAAACACCGACAATCTATTCCTTTGATGTGGATACTTATGTATTACATGCAGAGGCATCATTGCCTACTTCTCCCCCTAGGCCTTCAGGTATATCTAGTGCTCTGCCTTCTTTTATGCCCAATACATATGCCATCCTATTGCCTCCTAGATCTGGTGTTGGTGCTGCTCGACCCTCACTCACTCAAGTTGAATTACTATATATGGGGCAGCTAGCCCATTTTGCAGATCATCTTGCCTTTAGACTTTAGGCCACCAATTTTGAGTGCTACAATTGATTCCCCTACAACAAGGATAGTGATGTTCAAACATACATTTGGTCGTTGGTAAAGTGACGATTCTGAAGGACGCTATTGCTATGCGAAGGAAAGATGTGGACTAGTTCAATTCCACCGTGATTTTTATGATTTTCGAGATGGTGGACATACCAGATGTGCTGGTTGAGCTAGATATACCTCTAGCGATAACCAGAGATGATGATCGAGCAGATGAGGTAACTGATCCCTAGTCTGAGGCTGAGATTGATGAGAATCTACTTGGTATTGATGAGGAGGATTCCTATAAGGGACTGATAGAGGTTGAGGAGGTCATGATAGATTCATATTTCTAAATTTCTTTGATAGACACCACAATAGATGGATTCATTATTGCTGTGACCCAGGCACTTATGCCAATGTTCAAAGTGATACACCGAAAATTGATGCCCTGACTGATGGAGCAAGTTCATAGACAACACTCCTCTTTACCTCTTTCCATGTCTTTTTATTGATTTTTAGATGTTTTTATTGCATGTGAGGACAAATTATTTTTTTGTTTGTGGTGGGATGAGGCATTTTCTCACCTACCTATTTTGAAAATATTTTTTTTTATAATTGTGTTTTGACACTGTTTTTTGAGGATGTTTGAGCTGGTGACTCCTTATTTTTAATGTAAATTGTTTTTGGACCCTTCCAAAAAAATTTACCATCCCTTGTATATTTAATAACTGTTGTTGTTTTGCAAATTTGATCAACGGTTATGATCAATATGATGACTTGAATAATTCTCTTAATCAAATAAATGTTAATATGTGGCTTCGCTGAGGCCGAATGAAATTGCATAGACAATATGTGAACTTTTTGCATATCGTTGGGACTAGCCGATTATTAAATTGAGTCTCTTGTGACGAACATTGTACACTAGCGGAAGTGCAGATTCTTGTCGGATATTTGTGTCAATGCCTTGTGTGATGAGCTCACTGTGAACCTTGTGTGATGACACCTAGAATTTTTCCTGTTGGTCGGGGTGATCAGGTCAAGTGAGCTTTTGAAATGATCTTAGGAAACAATTTTAAAGAGTTAAACAATTTGACATTATACATATTTTGTGTCCTTCCTTGTGATTGTGTGAACTTTGCTTGATCACCCTTTGAGCCTTACCCTTTTCATTGGAAGAAAATTGATATAATAATAACCTTTCTTTATGTGTTTTAATAGCGCAAGAAATTTTGTCATTAATCCTCATGATATATGGTTTTTTGAATACGGACTTAGGCAAAAAGTCGAAGTTGGGGGTGTGGTGAAAAGAGAAGGTAAATAAAGAAATGTGAAAAAATTCTCCTCTACTCATGGTTTTGAAAAATATGGAACCCCTTCATACAAAAAAATGAAAATACCAAGGTAAAAGAAAAAGAATGAAAAAGTTTCAAATACAAAAATAAATGGGGTGTCCAAGTTTCTTAGAACATTAATAATGGTGTGAATTTTCAACATGAATGAAATTGTTGAAGAAAAGGGAAGAAAGCGGTGTTCATACCACATTTCATGAGGATAGAAACCACTGAGCCTAAATGGCCATACCTTTAAACTTAGCTCTATTATAAGTCTTGAAAAGACATTTTTGATCTTCAGTGAGTTGAAACAAGTGTCAATTGGAAATAAGGTGTCAGGATCAAGGGGTACATCCTATTCGTCACACAACAGACTTGATCCCAAAGGGTTCACGTACAATCCCTTAACATAACCATACACATAAGCCTATGGAAACGATGCAGAAAATTGAAACTTTTACAATTGAAGTCAAACTTCTTATCATAAACAAAAATAGGAATCTCGACTTGTCTCATTTGCCATCTAGTACGAAAAAAGTACAAATAAGGTCATAAACCCTTTACATCAATATAGTCTCCAAACAAGAAGTACAATAGAAATTATGAAAAGATAACATCTGGTCCTCGAACTTGAGGACTCTCCAATCCTAGGGAATAGTCAAACAAAACTTCTCTTAAATAAAGAAAATATGTCTCAGCGACCGGAACCTACACACATAATAAAAGTAGAAGAAATGGGTTAGCACATGAATTACTAAGTATGAAAGCATGCATAAAATCCTTGAAATATGATAAAAATAACATTTTAGTAAAAGACATGCATCTGTCAAGTTTGAGAATCATTTATGAATTTAAAGTAAAAATCTTCATCGCATAAATCCTTATAACATAGTAGAACCATCACCTTAGCAACCCTAGTATACTTGTGCAATGTATGGTTATCATCCCATAATACCAACTATAGTTAGTAATCTTTTGAAACTACTTCAGTAATATATATCATCTTAGGACCTTATCTTAATCAATAGTCATAGATATAGAGATAATCATGTACATTAAATGAACAGAACGAAATCCATACAGTGACAACAATCCATTTAACATACATGCATAAATTCATGTCTTACCATAGCATAAGGAATCAACCATAATCCCTTTCAAAGTCCACTGGTGAAATGTAATAGTGAAGTGCCATACCCTCACTCCTCCTTATTAAAGCTCATCAAGAAATCATAAGTATAGTTCATGTCATGTTCATTATCTTGTCATATAGGGAGAATAACATTAACCGACATAAACTATGTGAGCTACATGGAATCTGGTGTCGAATTATAACCCCTTACCAAATTACTTTCCTAAGGTAGAACTAAATGTATAGTATAATGTGTATCCACTAGCTACGACCTATCTAGACACATAGTTATGGGATAGGGAATTCACTTCTAGAAACCCGACCTATTGTACTGACGGAAGAGTTTCCATCTCATGAGATCATGTATAGAAGTCTCGACCTAGGGTATTTACTAGAAGGCCTCTACCTCATTTGCTATATTAGCTCGGTGCTAAGAATCATTTCTTAAATTATACATAGTTAATTGTGAACTGAATTTACATATGTGAACGAATATTTTGGCCTTTATGAAATACAACTCATTGCATAACTCATAGATTCAATAATGTGAGAACTAGCTTTTAACTTTAGAATTATCATATGCATGTGATTAATCCTTTCATATTACATTCATATTGTTTTCATTAGAATGACCTTTCAGTCACTATAACATCAAGCATCATCCTAGACAATCATACATGATCATGTGTAGGGGTAAGGGAAAATAATCTTTCATAAATACCACAATTTACACAATAGTCCTAGGATCTTCACTTTTAAAGTGAATCTTAAGGTCATACTTAACTTTCATCAATATGGACAAACCCTAGCGATTCACCCTTCAAGGGTCATGAATCATGTCTCATAATTCAACCAAAATTACTACACAAGGAATAAATATAACAACATTAATTAACTTAATTATCATAGACACAATTCATAGTATTCATCTTGCATAAATACACCCATCGCAGTTTATGAAATTGGGGTCATGTGGGAGTACCTGGGTTCATGGGGAATTTTAAAATAAAAACACCACTTTAAATGAAAAATAATCCATAACATAAGACAATTTACTCATAGAAAATCCATTTAGGAAGAACCCATGGTTATAATGGAAACCCTAGTTTCTTGAAGAATCTATGAATTTGAAATTAAAAAGTTGAAGGGCTCTATGTAGAAAAGTATTCCATGGATGAAATCCCATACCTTTTTGATATTTTCCCCACAAAATTGGAGCGTAAGTAATTGATAGAGAACCCATAACCTTTAATTGTTGAAAGTCTTCGATGGAGTCTAGAGAGAGAAATATTTTGGGAGGGAAGTTGGTTTAGCTTTGTGTTTGTGAGTTATGAGGGGCACAAGGGTTGTTTAATGGTTAAAACTACTTAAATATACATAAAATAACTAATAATAACCATCCTTAACCTTAATTAATTATTTTGGAAATTACATCTTTAACCCTTAATTAGCCGAAACTTTACAACTTTAGAGGTGACTCACGACACTCCCACAACCAAACCATAGGTGGGGTGACTCCCTATGCTGTCAAGTCATCATTTGGTTCTGGAGTTAGGGAATATCAATGAAAGGGTGGGAAACTAATCAATGAAAGGGTTGGATACTAAGTCTCGACCAAGGACACCCAGCTACAGGGCATGGGTCCACCCACTAACCGTGCGTGCCCATCCATAGGTGGTGCTGTCTTTTGACAACTTTTTGGGCCCTCACTTGGGTCCTTTTCAAGGTCCCTTGGGGGGGGGGGTCTTTTGGGGTCGTGCCTTGACGTGTAGGTTCTAAAACATTAATACAAGGTTATGATGGTAATTTTTAGGATTTTAATCAATACGTTTAACTCGTTAAAGATACTAGAATACATGTTAGGTTCTAGCTTAGGTCATTATATTTCCGGGGTGTTACATTATCTCCACTTTTGGAACATTCATCCCCGAATGATAATATAAACACCACAATATGTTAGAAACTGTAGAATAACAGCCCATTATGCATGAAACATAAAAAATGTGCAAACTTACAAATGCATTAGTCACCTCATGCACTGTTCACAAGACGGAAATTTAAACTCCGTTTCAAGTCATGATCAATGCAAAATAAGAAATTAGATAATACATATACAAACTTAATATGCATGAAATACAAAATATATCATGCTCATAGGAGGAACTACATTCTCCAACCAAAACAAGCTCAACACCACATTATGGGGCCAAAATGTCATTTCATCAGAAACACAAGTAAGAATGTTCATAAATTCACGTCATTAAGTCAAATATGCAATCATCATACTAAAAATAAAATAAACATTAGGGGCGTATAAATAATGAAAACCCAATTTAGGCAAAATATGATTTCTGACAAGAACAACCACAACATTAGGGAAATCATGGAAAACTTAAATAGTGCACATGGATCCAAAATTACTAAAAACTCAAGAGGAATTACTTACCTAAACCTTGAATAGTAGTAGAAGAAAAACATGAGGATAGCAGGACTTCATATCGGCCTTGGCCTCCCATGAAGCACCCTCAACTAAGTGATTCGTCTATAGAACCTTAATGGAAACTACTTCCTTATTTCTCAACTTCTTCACTAGCCGGGTCATAATCTCTACCAGATTCTCGTCATAAGAATGTCTGTGATAAATTCCTAATCCCTCTAAGGGAAGGATGGATACAGGATCACCAATGCACTTCTTGACCATGGAAACATGAAACACTGGGTGAAGCGGAGCAAATTCATTTGGTAAGTCTAACTCATAAGCAACCTTCCCAACTCATTTTAAGATTTCATAAAGTCCCACATACCGGGGAATAAGCTTTCCTTTATTACCTAACCTCATCACACCTTTCATATGCGAGATTTTTAAGTAGACCCAATTGCCAACCTCGAACTCTAGATCCCTATTTATCTTATCGGCATAAGACTTTTGCCGATATTGGGCCATCTTCAAACATTCTTGAATTAGTCTAACCCTTCCAAAGGGCTTATAGAATATATCCGAACCAATTTGTAAAATTCCCCCATTTCAAACCAACCCACCAGAGACCTACACCTTATACCATATAGTGCTTCAAACAGAGCCATGACAATACTTGAGTGGTAACTATTGTTGTAGGCAAACTCTATCAACGACATATGTTCATCAAACATACCCTGAAATCAATAACACATGCCCTCAACATGTCCTCTAAAGCTTGATTGTGTGTTTCTCTTGACCATTTATTCGAGGGTGGAAGCGGTACTAAGATCAACATTGGTACCAAGCTTCCCATTTTGGAATGCCTTCTAGAAGTGAGAAGTAAATTGAGTACCCCTATCCTACATAATAGACAAGGGAACCCCATGCCACTTCATTATTTCGTTGATGTACAATTTGGCATAATTTTCCGCCAAGTAAGAAACTTTAATGGGAATACAATGGGCTGATTAAGTCATCATACCAACAATGACCCTAATAGAAACATACGACCTTCGAGTATGAGGAAAATACACAACAAAGTCCATAATAAAATACTCCAACTTCCACGTGGGAATATTTATATCTTGGGACAAACTTCTCGGTTTGAGGTGTTCAGCCTTAAGTTTTTTACAATTAAGACATTTGACCGAAAAACCCGCTATATCATTCTTCATGCTATTCTAATAATGTACTCGTAAATCACAGTACATCTTGGTTTCTCCCAGATTAATAGAGTATAACGAACGATGAGCCTCTTCTAAAATTTTCCATCTCAAATCATCAACATCCGGAGCAGATAATTTACCTTGGTACTTAAGCACCCCATCTCCCTTTTTAAGAGAAGACTCAACACACTTGTTAAGAATCGAATCTTTTAGCTCCATCAAAATAGATCAAGGTGGTGCTTAGACTTCACATCAACTACTACGGATGATGCGAAACTATGATGAACCATTAATGTTGCCACCCAAAGTACCCCCTAGGCATAACCGGCGTCGTCGTCCTCTAAGACGACTAAGGCAAGCCCTTAGCACACATCACAGGACATCATAGGTCAAAAATCAAGAAAAATTTAAACTTTTCATTTATATCTACTTCATGAGGTTTATATATACCTCTCATATATGAAGATTACATAGGCTTCTCCCATATACAACATAACCAACATATAGGAATTTAGTCTAATACTTTGTCTCACATTAAACAATCTATAAAGTGAATCACAATAGTTTGGGCATATCCCTTAGTCTATTACGATATGCCCATATCGGCTACAAGAAACTCTCAACATGAGACTGGAATAATTGTCTCAAACATAGACAAGACTAATAAGGCTTGATGAGTGGCTCGATCCATGGAACTCACGAGTACTCACTAATAGTCTTGGGAAAGATCCAAGTCTTTTTCTCCAATAGCCACAAATATACTCAAAGGACCGAACCTAAAATGTTTGGGAAAAAGGGAGAAAATATGGGTTAGTACAAAACATATGTACTAAGTATGGTCCATAAGCATAAAAATCATTAATGCATGAGAAAAGGCAAAATTTAGTCAAAACTATTCATAATGTCCAACAATCAATATACACATGTATTGAACATCACAATCATATAAAAATATGAGTAACTCAACAACCACTTGTGCAATGCCAAGAAAAAATGTCACATCCGGGTTTACCCCCTAGACGAACCGGCATCGTCGTCCTCTTTGAGGACTAAGACTAGCCTCTTAGTTTAGATCATTACATTCATAGGTCAAATTTAGGAAAAAATTTAAAACTTTCTTACTTTCTACTTGGAAGTTTACATAGACCTCTACATACACATAGTACATACACACACACACACACACACACACACACACACACACACACACACACATATATATATATATATATATATATCGAGTATATAGACCCTTCGTATAGGAAGGTTACATAGCCTTCTACTCTTATTGTACATAGGTATATATATATATATATCTAACATAGTCTTAAAAGATTGTCTAATCTCATAACCATCTAACACGATTAGCAATTTGGGCATAGCCGATACATCAATGTAAAGATAGCCACATATAGGCTGTATACAATCCGTACTCAAATGAATGGAGATAGAATATGAGTCTTAGAACTAAAATGACAACATAAGCTTGATATTGGCATCACCCTCGAAAAATAAGGACCTACCCTACTTTGATGATCAAAGGATCCAACCCTTCTTTAAGTCACCTGAAAAAACACTTCAACGACCGGAGCCTAAAATGTTTTGGAAAAAGGAAGAAATGAGATAAGCAGGCCACTTGTACTAAGTATGAGACCATATGCAAACATTATTTGAAATCATGCTAAGAAAAAAGACATATCATAGAATATGCACTTTTCATTTAAAACCTTTATGCACATTTAACAAGACCATGCCAATCCATATTTCATATTCATTAAGTCATAGGCAATGTACATTACAAGGACTACAACATCCAGTCAAGTTAAGTCAACCATACATATCACATAAGTAAATACATACTCAACGTAACTCTATCATCAAGTCTTGACCTTACCGACATAGACCGCATGAGCTAATGTGGAATCTGGTGTCATAAAAACGTACACCGAAGGAAGGCGGATTACTTGTCAAAGTAGTACCAAAACATGAAACATAGCAACTACGTGGATCCACTAGCTAGTATTCCTATGGGGGCAATATAGTTCAAGAATTAGGAGATATTGTTGGGACCCTATTTATGCTACATGAATTGTAGTCTCCAATCTCAAGAGTACATTAGTGATCCTACCTTCCCTATGTGGGAAGGGACACTCCTCATCTAGTTCACTCGGTGCTAAGCTAGAGTCCCTTTTTGAAATGTCTTTAAGCCTTTATTATGAATCATAGCTTAGTTTAGGTCATAGGGTCTAACCCTTCTATAACATCATCATCATCATCATAGCTCAATAAGAATTTCATTAATACAAGTCTTTTCATTACAACTCATATAGGTGAGGTTAGTACATTATCATTTCATATCACGACAAGGCACATTGATAAATCATTCACCCTCCTTATAACATTTACATCTTAATGACCTCACAATCATAATCAATACATTTCAATTCAACATCTCCCACCCTATCAATCCTAATACAAGGCAAACTCCAATACAATCTTCTGACTTAATCACAATGAACCACAATTTGAAGTATAGGATAGAGATCATAAGACTTACCAAATCTCCTTCATAGTTCATCATCAAGGCCTTAACATAAACCCTTATTCAACCCAGTTTTTGGTATACATCATCATAAAATTAATAATTAACATGATAACAAGACTAGAAGAAACACTATATCACAATTCAATACTTGATCATAGATTAAGACAAGATACTTAGGTTAATTCACTTCCTAACCTAGATCATCTTGCCAAGAACTAGCATGAAAGACTAAAATTCACTCTAATTTGTTAATTATTAACATAACAACATCATCTTATAGTAATTCAATCAATAACCATGTTAATTGAACCAAATACAACCTAATTTATATCAAAATCAAACCTAAGGTTAAGGGTTGAGGGTTATCTTCTACAAGATAGACCAAACCATCATATGTCAATATTAGGTTATAATACATGTTAATAAATTAATATTATCCAATAGAAAACATAAAAAAACCAAATCATAACATGATATTCGAGATTGAGAAAGACCCATATGAAAACTCAACTTTTGAAAATAGTTTGAAGGAACCGTCTGAGGAAAGAGGTCTCAAAGGTGAATTACATCCCATGCCTCAATGTTTGTTGAAGATTTGATGATTAAATCGTCCCTTTCCATTACCCAAATCCCTCCCCTATCTAGTCTTCAATGATGTCTTCCAATAGAGAGAGAAAGAAGAGAGAAGGAAGAGAGTTTGGGGGGGGGGTTAATTAACTTCATTAGGCTTCGCTAATACCCTAATTAATGACCTAACCCCTTAATTTACTAATTGAAACATAATTCAAAATGTGCAGGAAATTATAGTACCACCGACGACACCACGATCGATGGATCGTGGGTCAGTCGATGGACCAGGACTATTCCATGCTGCACACTGTGGTTATTGTCAGAGACTTGTGCAGGCGCGGTATCTGAACTTTTTTGTAAGTGTTGGTCGAAGTTTGGCAATGACGCCCCGTCGATCAACACATGAATCCTCGATGGCCTCTCATAGTTGCACACTGCCCAGGCAGTGTTGACTCCAACGTGCAAAGGTCCTCCTCAAGGTCACTTGGTTTCTCCTCTCGAGTCTTACCCGTACGTTTCAACCACGAATCCAATTAAACACATATTAGACACCCTTCCACCAATTTTCACAATATTCCGACACCCAAAATCTAGTCATATAGGCTTAGGCGCGCTCGTACCTCCTAGAACTAGTTTCTGGACGTCGTGGACGTTCTTAGACGTTTTGGTCTCTAGACATCATAAATGACTTGAAAACATTAAAATAGGCCTTAAAATAGTGTTTAGACCTTATGAAACTTATGTTAGGATTTAAGACACGTCTTAGATTTTTGAAATGTTACATTACCCCCCCCCCCAAGGAATATTCATCCCCGAATGACACTAAAAATCTTTTGAAGGAAGGAATAGACTCAAGACTAGCAGCCCAACCAACAACAACACATAGCAACATCAATCATATCACTTACACAAGGCAATTCAAAACTTCAATTACCACACATAAGGCTCAATATTACATTATGAGGAATATCTTTCTCACAGCAACAACACGATCTCAACATGCTTTACATGAGTCAATTAAGCCAAAGTTCAACTTACCAACATGCTAAATATCATTTCATAAAGACTCATCATATCAAAGTGCACAAGATAACTCAAACAAGCCAAAGAGAAAAAATTTCAAGTTCAAATGCACAAGTTCACTGTAAGTCACTATAAAGCTATTCAAAAATGCACATTTTGCAAGACTTCACCAAAAACCAAAGCAACTTCAATTTTATTCATTATTTTTAGTATTATTAAGAAATACTAACCTTAGTTATTAAATATATGAGGGTAAAGGGACTTCATATCAGCCTCGGCCTCCCACGTTGCACCCTCAACTAGGTGATTTTTCCATTAACACCTTTACGGAAGTCACCTCTTCATTCCTCAACTTCTTCACTTACCTATCAAGAATTTGAACCGTCACTTCCTAATATGAGAGGTTATCCTTCACACCAAGACCCTCAATAGAAATACTAGACTCGGGATCATCATTACATTTCATTAGAATGGAAACATGGAAAACTGGATGAAATGAAGCCAATTCACTTAGAAGTTTAAATTCATAGGCAACCTTACAAACCCTTTGCAAGATTTCATACGGATCCACATAACAAGGACTCAAATTCCCTTTCTTTCCAAATCTAACCATCCCTTTTGTAACAACCCTAAAAACGGCTATGCTAAATAATGCTTAATGTGCCTAAAAAGGCTACGATTAGACCGGGTTCACACGGATTGACGCGCGTAGATACAGACCTCTGAACCCTTATGACAACCAAGACAACTAACTTGGGGAGTTAGTTGATCTAGGAAAGGTTGGGTTCAGCCATGTAGGGCTCCCAAATATGAAGATTTACTCGGATGAGTCTCTACTAGACTTAAAAGGGGAAATCTTAAGTTTGGAGGGTCTAGGGGTAAAATGGTATTTTTCCATGCTAAGGGTAGTATCGTAATTATCCTAAATATATAATTAATTATTTAATTAATAAAGTGGAGGGGCATTTTGGGGAGAGAGGGCCGAAAATTTTCCCTTAGAGTGAAGTCTTGCTCCACCTTGGTTCGAACCTAGGTGGAAGCAATGAATTAAAGTTGTTTTTATTTAAGTTGGTAAATTAATGAAATTAATTAATATTATTATTTATTTAATGATTTAAAATAAAAGGGAAATCAGTTTTTTACAATAATTAACTAAACCTTATTTGACTAAGTCCTAAACTTGACTCATAAACCTAGGGTAACTCTCTCCTCTCACGCTCATCTCTCTCTCACGTCTCTATCACTCTTATTTATGTTATCTCTTACAAATAACGTACAACAACAGTAGGTAAACCAAAGTTCTTCACACTTGAATAACTAACAACGAAAAAATTGGTGTTGAAAAATTGGTTTTGGACGTGAGTGTTGGAGAAGGTTTGGGCAGAAACATCAAGGTTTGAACGTCATAAAAGGTATGGGTTCTCTTCTTTCTTGGTCCCTTAAGGTTCATTATATTCATATACAAAAACTAGGGTTGTTCCCCGTTGCATGTCCCTGTCACTAGCTTCCAATGATTCGTAGGTTGGGTGTGTTTGCTGGTAGATGTTAGGCATGTGTTGTGTTTTCGTGATGAATATGTTCATGATGTGTGTTTGAAATCGTATGAAGGACAACCTATGTGATCCGAAACTATGTTACGTGTGTGCAATGTGAACCGTAACTATGTGCTCTCGGGTTTAAGGATCTAAAATATAATGTTATGGTTGTATTCATACGTGCACAAACTTATGTAAATCGTGATGTTCATATGAAGTGTAAGGTGGCTGAATTGAGTCAGAAATTCTTGGTTAAACGAATTCATGAAAATGCACCTAAAGCTTTCTAAATGAACTATGAAATTTCCCTAAGAAATAACGTGTAATGTGATGAAAAAGATGCTGAAAAACTACAAAATTTCAAGCCACAAGTAGATGGATTTCGGTCACATTGAAGTAGTTCAAAATGTTGTGAAAAATGAATTAAAACAAGTGAGGTCATGGATGATTGAACCCCTGACATCACCATGTTAAAAACTATGAAAATAAAGAAGTAAAAAGGAATGTGGTGAAGGGGATTTGAACCATGGTTTTGGCCTGGAAAATGATGTATGAAAATAAGAAATGAGAGGAGTGGGATTCGAACCCACAACCTCTTGGTCAAGCTTAAGGAAAAATGAAAAGAAAATAAATGTGAGACGTGGGGATCGAACCCACTACCTCTAGGTGGAAAAGGAGAGTTAAATGAAAAATAAAGTGAGGTTGTGGGGGTTCGATCCCACAACCTCATGGTCAACTCTAAGAAGCCATGGAAAAAGAAATTAAAATAGAAAGGGGTTGTGTGTGTTCGATCCCACAACCCCTCTGCCAAGAAAGAGAAAATGTAAAGAAAAGAAATTAAAAGAAAATGAAGGCATTGGGGCTTGATCTTGGGTCCCCAAGCCCTGTGGACCAAAATAAAATAAATGAAAAATATAAGTGTTGTCCATGGTATTTGAAATCGGGTTCCCTTGCCCAAATTCCATATTGATACATAAGTCGTAGGTGAATTAAATATTAAAGAATAATAATTCCTACTTAGATCCAAATCGAGATCTTGGCATACATAGAAGATGCATAAGTCTTGTACCACATAGTCATAAGAATATATGAATCACTTAAACGAATTATAAATGAATCATCATGGCTTGTATGTATAGACCCATAAGTCTAGCATACGTTTAAAAATTAGTAAACCTCAGATGTATGTAATAAAATGATGTAACCCTAGAAGGGTTAAGTAAGAGTGTAAAACAACACTAAATGGTCAAGTTCATTTGCACATGATGAAATGAACAATGAAATGATGAAATGAACAATGGAATGATGAAATGAACAATGAAATGATGAAATGAACAATGAAAATGATGAAACCCTAGAAGGGTTAAGTAAGAGTGTGAAACACACTAAATGGCCAAGTGCATTTGCATATGATGAAATGAACATTCACGTAAAAAGGGGTGAGTAATTATGAAGAGCAAATGTGCTAATGTTAATGAATGTGCTGACAACATGATATCAGGATAATGTAAAAGATGAGAGCAATCTCAAATGAGCCTAAGTAAATGTTACAAAAACGTACTCACCTATGCGAGTGTAAAGTTAATGAAGAGAACAGTCACTATAAACACTCTAATGGAAGTATTGAAATTAACACACTTAATACGAATGATGGGATGAAAAATCATCTATTGAGCTATGATTTCCTCATACTAGAAACCAACTTCCATGACGTATGAGTTGAATGTAATGGAACTTTATACTGAGAACCGATAGACTAGCTATGAGCGATGATGCATTCTTTGGGGAAGGGCGGAGGTCCACGTAACTCTCATGAGATGAGATTGTCTGGCATGACGGGTATGGGTCTCGTTATATCTCCTAGTCTTCGAACCTATACTTCCAATATAGGGATTTGGCGGAATTTAATTCCCATGTACGCTAGCATGTTTTGTGTAACTTTGGCCGGTGATTCCACCTCTTTTCGGTGTGGGGAGACACTAGATTTCATGATGCTCACATGATCTATGTCGGTTAAAGTTAAATTTCCCAATGAATGAACGAGGCTAGCCTCAAATGATGCACATAATGAAATGAATGATACCAAAGGTGTTAGGATAGAATAATAAAGAGTGATCTAGCTCAAGTAATGACACTAGGTTATTCTTGATCATTGCACGACAAACCTGATTAGAGTGTTAAGCTACATCTTAGGTATAGCTGGTATTTACACTATCTTATGAATGAATGAAATGAAGTACGTATAAATGAATGAAACAAATTCAGTGTTTGTTAAAGAAGTCTCCCTATTTGAGGTACCATATGTTCAGCCTTCATTTTGGGAAGTTTTAATGTCAAGTCCATGATTCCAAGGTCTCATGGCATATGAATTAATGATATGAAAGATGTTATGTGCTA
Source organism: Solanum pennellii (assembly GCF_001406875.1). Lineage (NCBI taxonomy): Eukaryota > Viridiplantae > Streptophyta > Magnoliopsida > Solanales > Solanaceae > Solanum > Solanum pennellii. The sequence continues at coordinate 44,949,763 of NC_028641.1, read as the reverse complement.
TATGCAATATGATATGTGCTATGCTTAAGGTGTTATGTGCTGTGTGCAATATGATAAGTATTATGATGCATGTTACTCTCATGGCATGACTTTCCTAATCCAAATATGGGAAGCTCACTAACTTTCCTAATCCCAATTTGGCAAGTCCACTGAATTGACTTTCCATAATCATGTTGTTAAGAAAGAGCTATTCTTACTTACGCTTGTCCTTGGTGTGTTCTTGCATATACCCATACTTAGTACAAGTATGTACTTAACCCTATACAACTCTACAATTTTAGGTGCAGGCACAGGCGGATGCTAGAGGTACGGTTGGTGCTGAAGCTATCCGGACGTGGAGCATTCATACAGACTTGGTAGTCCTGCATGATTTCGAGGATGTTTGCCCATTATATTCTAGCTTAGTTATTGAATTGAGCTAGTGGAGTATGTTCCGCTAGCGTTTCTTTCCGCTTTTGTTCAGACGTTGTATTGGTGCCATTTTTGCAAGTATACATTTAATTCTATATTAAAATATTTCTTTCATTTGATGATCTTAATGTTAGATGGTTGATGGTGAACAATTATGAATCTAATAGAATGATTTGTATGCATGTTAAGAAACAAAAAGTTTCAAAATTTTCTGCTAAAATTAACCTAGATGAAGTAAGAATGACGTAAGTAGGCTTGTCTGCGACCTCTGAGAGGTCAACGATGCCGGTCTCTTCTGGGGTCTAGGCTCCGGTCGTGACACCTTTCATAGGTGATATTTTTAAATACACCTTATAATCATCTTCAAACTCCAAATCCCTTCTCCTATGATCGGCATAAGACTTTTGCCGACTGTAGGATGTTTGCAACCGGTTCCTTATGATATGAACTTTTCCAAAGTCTTATAAATCAAATTGGGACCAAGAAGCGAAGGCTCATCCACTTTAAACCATCCTATAGGAGACCTACACTTCCTACCATACAAGGCTTCATAGGGAGCCATGGATATGGATGAATGAAAACTATTATTATAAGCAATACTCCACCAAAAGCAAGTGCTTATCCCTATTTCTCTTAAAATCAATAATACAAGCCCTAAGCATATCCTCAAGGGTTTGAATAATACGCTCCACTTTACCATTCGTTTGGGGATGAAAAGCAGTACTCAACTTCACCACCGTACCCAACTCTTCTTGGAATACCTCCAAAACCTAGATGTGAATTGTGCACCCCGATCAGATATGATGGATAACGGAATACCATGGCGACACACAATCTTATCTATGTATATCCTAGCATATTCTTCTGCCGAATAAGTAGACTCGATGGGAATAAATTGAGCATACTTGGTCAACCTATCCACAACTACCCATATAGAGTCATATTTCTTTTGAGTATGAGGTAAACCCACTACAAAATCCATATTGATGTCTTTCCACCTCCAAGTAGGAACTTGTATTTCTTGTAGTAAACCACCCGACTTTTGATATTTGGATTATAATTCTTGGCAATTTGAACACTTAGCAACAAATTCTTCTATAGTCCTTCTTCATACCTTCCCACCAATATACTTCCCTAAGGTCATGGTACATTTTTGTCGAACCCGGATGAATGGAATTATTGGGACCCATGGGCTTTCTCAAGGATCCGGTTCCTTAACTCATCTACCTTGGGAACACACAATCTTCCTTGGTACCTCAAAATACCATCCCTCCCCTACGAAGAATGCCTCATTAAGCTTGCTAAGGACAGATTCCTTCAACTCCATGAATGATTTATCAAGGTGTTGTTTGGACTTCACCTCAACTACCAATGATGACTCGGAGTTATGATGGACCATGAAACCACCATCAGAGAATCTTCCAATCTCACACCCAACCTAGCCAACCTGTGAACATCTTTCACTAGGTATTTCTTGGCTTCATCTATGTGATACACACTACCCATAGTCATATGACTTAGAGCATCCGCAACCATATTGGTCTTTCCGGGGTGATAGAGGACATTCATGTCGTAATCTTTCAACAATTCTAACCACTTTCTTTGACGGAGATTAAATTCCTTATGGGTGAACACATATTGGAGACTCTTCTGGTCGGTATACACATCAACATGGACACCATACAAGTAATGACTCCATATTTTCAAGGCAAATACCACGGCCTCTAACTCAAGGTCATGAGTTAGATAGTTTCTTTGATGAACCTTAAGTTGCCTAGAAGCATAGGCAATCATCTTACCTAGTTGAATAAGCACACACCCTAAACCCACTCGGGATGCATCACAATATACTACAAAACCCTTTGTACGCTCATGTAAGGTCAACATCGGAGCGAAAGTAAGCCTATCTTTCAAAATTTGGAAGCTTCTCTCACATGCCTCCGACCACTCAAATTTTTCACACTTTTGGGTCAACGTTAGTCAAGGAAGATGCAATGGATGCAAAACCATCCACGAAACTTCAATAATAACCTGCAAAACCCAAGAAACTCCTAATGTCAGTTGGAGTTAATGGTCTAGGACAATTTTTCACCGCCTCTGTTTTCCTTGGATCAACTCAACTCCCTCACTAGAGATGATATGACCAAGAAATGTCACTGACCTCAACCAAAACTCACATTTACTATACTTTGCTAACAATTGATGTTCTTTAAGTACTTGTAACACCACCCTAAAATGGTTCATGTGATCAACCTCATTTTTTCGAATATACCAAGATGTGTCAATGAACACAATGACAAATGAATCTAGGTAACTTCGAATCACCCTATTCATTAGGTCCATAAACGCCGCCAAAGCATAAGTGAGACTAAAGGACATTACTAAGAACTTCTAATGACCATATCTTGTCTGAAATGCCGTCTTTGGTATATCCTTACCTCTCACCCTAAGCTGGTGATACCCCGACCTCAAGTCAATCTTAGACTAGTAGCTTGCCCCTTGACATTGATTAAACAAGTCGTCAATCCGAGGGAGAGGATACTTGATCTTTATTGTAACTTTATTGAGTTGGCGGTAATCAATACACATTCTTAAGGACCCATCCTTTTTCTTTATAAACATAACAGGAGCACCCTATGGAAAAATACTAGGTCTTATGAAGCCTTTGTCTAGTAAATCTTTGAGTTGGTTCCTTCAACTCTTTTAATTCGGTGGGAGCCATCCGATAAGGAGGAATTGAAATGGAATTTGTGTGGCAGCAAATCAATACAAAAATCAATTTCCCATTTGGGAGTAATACCGGGAAGATAATTAGGAAAGACCTTCGGAAGTTCACTCAATATGGGAACCGACTCAATGGGAGGAATTTCGGAGTCCAAATCTTGGACTCTTACAATATTGTATAGACAACCTTTAGAGATCATTTTGCACGCTTTTAGACAATAGATGATAGGACCTCTATGAATAGAATTTCCCCCCTTCCACTCAACAAAGGGTTCATTTGGAAAGTTAAACTTCACCACCTTTGTCCTACAGTCAGTAGAGGCAAAGCAAGCATGCAACTAGTCCATACCCAAAATGAAATCAAAATCAATCATATCAAGTACTATTAGTTCAACATAAGAAACTCTATTTTGCAACATTATTGGACAATTTCTATACACCCTTTTTGCAACAACTGACTCACTCTCTGGAGTAGATACTATAAAAAGTTCATCAAAAATATCGGCAAAATGTCAAACTTTTTTATACTGGAGGAGTAACAAATGATAAAGTAACATCGGGATCAAGTAGACATATACATCAATAGAGAAATCTTTCAACATACCGGTCACCACGTTGGGAGAAGTCTCTTGTGGAGGGGATAGAAGTGGTTCTTCTTTGGATCCTCATTTGAACCACTTACTTGAGCTTGACCACTAGCTTTGTATTGACCCCTCACATTAGGAAAATCCCTTACCTGTTCCCACTTTTACCACAACCAAAACAATTGGCCGTCCCCTTAAGGCAATAACCATAGTGCTTCTTGCCATACTTTCCACAAGTTGGCTTCTTGATTGGTCAACTAGTGCTTTTTCCCTTCTTAGGCTTAGGGTTCTGCGCCTTATCACCTTTAGCCTTAGGGTACTTGGAAGGAAATTGATTAGAAACCCGCTTTTTAAATATAGGCTTGTCTTGTATCTCAAGCCTATTATTTGAAGAACCTCCATCAAAAGATCTTGCCCTCTTAGCATCTCTACTCTTCCTCTTAGACCTTGCCTCTTCCATATGTTTGGATTGCACCATATGACGAGAAATGTTCATGTTGTCATGTAGCATAGCTGAATTACACTCCTCTTGCAAATCATCCGACACCCCCATCACAAAGCGGCTCATTTCATCTCTAGGATCTTAACCAAAGAAGGAGCATATTTCGACAATCTAGTGAATTTTACAGAGTATTCATGAACACGTATACCTCCTTGGCGAAGGTTGATGAACTCCACCACTTTATCTTCCAGCATCTCCCTAAGAAAGAACGGATCAATAAAAGCCTTTTTGAAGATCTCCCAAGTCATCGGACCACCCCTTAATGGCCTATTAACCCTCCATTAGACATACCATTCTTGAGACACATCTTTGAGTTTATAAGAGGCTAACTCTACCTTCTCACCAGTGGATAACCACATAGCAAAGAGTATCTTGTAGACTTAATCAATGAACTCTTGGGGGTCTTCTTCAACCTTATACCCATAGAACGTAGACGGGTTCATCCTAGTGAAGTCCCTTAAATGGGAGGCCATGGTAGCAATTTGTTGATTTGGACGGGGTACAAACTCCCGATTCTCTTGGGCCGTCATAGCTTGGGCTTGTGTAGTGGCGGCTTGGGCCAATTGGATAAATACAGCCCTTATATAACCATCCGTCAAGGGTGGAGGATTCACCGGGTCTTGGTCATCATTCTCACCTTCCTTAAGAGGAGGAACTTGATCACCACGGGGAGGCACTCCCGCATTGGCAATATCCTCTTCAAGACTTCGTGCCGCATTCCTTCAAGTGTTCATCTCCTAAAATCACAATAATAGGATTATATGCAAAAGCACACCATAACTCTAATGCCACGATATAATATTTCATAGAAAGTGAGAGTTTCCTAGGCATCAAGTAGGTTCCTATTCATGAGTGTGGTGCGCTTCACAATTATAAAAACAAACTTACATAGACATTGTTGAGAGAGACATTGACTCTAAGAGAATTCAACCTCATGCTCTGGTACCAAGTTTGTCACATCCGGGTTTACCCCCTAGACATAACCGGCGTCTTCTTCTTCTTTGAGGACTAAGATTAGCCTCTTAGTTTACATCATTACATTCATTGGTAAAATTTAGCGGAAAATTTAAAACATTTATTTACTTCTACTTGGAGGTTTACATAGACCTCTAGAAACACATAATTTATAGATATATATATATATATATCGAGTATGCATAGACTCTTTGTATAAGAAGGTTACATAGACTTCTACTCATAGGACATAGTCTTCAAAGATTGTCTCATCTCATAACCATCTAACACAATTAGCAATTTGGGCATAGCCCATACATCAATGTAAAGATAGCCACATATAGGCTTCATACAATCCGTACATGAAAGGAGATCGAATGTAAAAGTCTTAAAACTAAGTAGAGAACATAAGCTTGAAATTGGCATCGCCCTAGGAAAATGAGGACCTACCCTACTTGGATGATCAAAGGATCAAAGCCTTCTTCAAGTCGCCTTCAAAGATACTTCAACGACCGGAACCTAAAATATTTGGAAAAAAGGAATAAATGGAGTTATTACCCCACTTGTACTATGTATGAGACCATATGCACACATACTTTGAAATCATGCTAAGAAAAAGGACATTTAATAAAATATGCACTTTTCATTTGAAACTTTTATGCACATTCAACAAGACCATATTTCTTATTCTGTAAGTCATAGGCATGTACATTACAAGGACTACAACATCAAGTCTAGCTAACTCAACCAAATATATCACATAACTCTATCATCAAGTCATATTAACAATAAGCATGAATAAGAGTACCTTTAAACATAATTAAATCAAGTCAATTACCCATGAACCCCTATTAAGTCAACAAGTGGAATGACCAAGTAAATCCCCATAACCTTACTAAATCAAGTAACCCAACCAGAATCATAACTAACATCCTAATGCACATAAAATGATATTCAGGTGTACATTAAATCTTATTTTAACAATATAAGCACATATCCATAAGTGAACTAAACAACATATAGTATCAACAATGTACAAGTTCATCATATACATGTTATATAACATTTTAAGCATAAACATACATAAGAAAATCTACCCAAGACTCCCCTCAAGGCTAACAAGTGCAATGCTTAGGTAGAATCCCATACCCCTACCTAGACTAAGCTAGACCCCTTAGGTTATCATAGTATAGTTCAATCCTTTAGTTCATTTTACCTCTTGGGAACATCTTTCCCTAACCGGCATAGACCACATGAGATAATGTGGAATCCGGTGTCATAAAACCCTATACCGAAGGAAGACGGACTACTTGCCAAGGTAGTACCAAAACATGAAACATAGCAACTACGTGGATCCACTAGCTGGTATTCCTATGGGGGCAACATACTGCAAGAACCAGGAGATAAAGTTGTGACCCTCTTTATGCTACATGCATTGTAGCCTCCAATCTGAAGAGTACATTAGTGATCCTACCTTCCCTATGTTGGAAGGGACACTCCTCAATCTAGTTCACTCGATGCTAAGGAAGGATCCGTTTTTGAAATTCTTTTAAGCCTTTATTATCAATAATAGCATAGATTAGGTGATAGGGTCTAACCCTTTATAACATCATCATCATCATAACTCAATAAGGATTGCATGAGTATAAGTCCTTTCATTACAATCATATAGGTGAGGTTAGCACATTAGCATTTCATATCATGATAAGGCATATTGGTAAATCATTCACCCTCCTTATAACATTTACATCTTAATGAAACTCATAATATTAACTAAGACATTTCAATTCAACATCATACCACCCTATCAATCCTAATGCAAGGCATAATCCAATACAATATCATGATTAATTAACCAACTTTCAAGTAAAGGATAGTGATCATAAGACTTACCAAATCTCCTTCATAGTTCATCATCAAGGCCTTACCATAAACCCTCATTCAACCCAATTTTGGGTATACATTATAATAAATCAATAATCAACATGATAACAAGACTACAAGAAACACTATGTCATAATTCAATGCTAGATCATAGCCGAAGACAAGATACTTAGGTCAATAACTTCCTAACCTAGATCATATTCTTAAGAACTAGCATGAAATACTACAATTCAATCTAATTTGTTGATGATTAATATAAAAAATCATTTAATAGTAATTAAAAACATCATTTAATAGTAATTCAATCAATAACCAAGTTAATTGAACCAAATACAAGCTAATTTATATCAAAATCAAACCTAGGGTTAAGGGTTGAGGGTTTATCTTCTACAAACTAGATCAAACCATCAAGATATATTAATATTTAGGTTATAATACATGTTATTTAATTCATATTATCCAATATAAAACATAAATAAACCAAATCATAACATGATTTTCGAGATTGAGAAAGACCCGCATGAAAACTCAACTTTTGAAAATATTTTGAAGGAACCCTTTGAGGAAAGAGGTCTCAAAGGTGAATTAGATCTCATACCTAAATGTTTGATGAAGATTGATGGTGAAATAGTCTCTTTAGATCTCCCAAATCTTTCCCCTAGCTAGTCTTCAATGGTGTGTTCTAATAGAGAGAGAAAGAAGAGAGAAGGAAGAGAGTTTGTTTTAAGAGTTGTAATTGAACTAATGGGGTTGGAGTCTTTATATGGGGGGTTAATAAACATAATTAGGCTTACCTAATCCTTTAAATAATGACCTAACCCTTCATTAACTAATTGAAACTTATTAAAAATATGGAGGAAAATGCAGTACCACCGACGACACCATGATCGATGGATCGTGGGTCAGTCGACGAACCAGGCCTCCTCCGTGCTTCACATCCGTGGTTCTTGTTAGATATTTGTGGATGCATGGTCTCCAAACATTTATGTAAGTGTTGGTGGATGGTTGGCAACGATTCCCCATCGATCAACACACGAATTGTCGATGGCCTCTCGTCGTTGCAAACTGCCCAGGCAGTGTTGACTCCAACATACAACAGTCCTCCTCAAGGGCCCTTGGTTGGTCCTTGGGGATTATTACCCGCACATTTAAAACACGAATCTAATTAAACAAATTTTATACACACTTCCACCAATTTTCACCATTTTTCGACCCCTAAAAGCTTGTCAAATAGGCTTAGGCACGCTAGTACCTCCTAGAACTAGTTTCCAGATGTCATGGACGTTCTTACACGTTTTGGTTTCTAGACTTCATAAATGACTTTTAAACATTAAAATAGGCCTTAAAACAGTGTCTAGAACTTATGAAACTTATGTTAGGCAATAAGACACGTATTGTATTTTTGCAATGTTACAATAAATCCCTACAAATCTATCCAAAGCTAAGTATCACATTAAGCAATCCATTTCATACTTAAAACATATTCTCCTATAGAACATGCTTCATACACCAATACTACTCATAGCGTATCAATATAGCCATAATCATAATCATAATCATAATAGAACACTACTAGAGCCATACCTTAGGATCCCAAATGTGCAATGTGTAAGAAAAGTCTCATACCCTCCCTCACACCATGTAGTAACCTCTAAGAAAACCCTAATAAGAGTTCACATACAAAGATTGTTCATTTACTTTCACATTTAGGAAGGTAGTGCAATAATTGAAATGAGACCATGTGAGCTACATGGAATCCAGTGTTCTACTCCCACACCGAAAAGAGAGGGTTAACACTTGCCTAAGGTGCAACCATTCGTACGTAGCTATCTAGGTGGATCCACTAAGATAGAGTCCTATGTGGGCACATAGTTAAGGTCAAGGAGATTATTGCTAGAAGCCTTGACTTACTAATGTGGAGGTTTCTATCTCATGAGACAACACAAAACTTGGGAATCAGTACATAATTACATGAGGAAACCAATGCGGGAGGCCGAACTTGCAAAACATGAGACCTCCATCTCATTTACAGACCATTTCGGTGCTGAGCAATTTTCTCTTTAGAAATCATATTATTTCATCATACAAGTTCACATTAGTCTCTTCTAAACCCCTACGTAAACATCTTATCATATATAGCTCATAGGTCATCACAAGTGCGAACAATTCTTTGACTTTAGATACCATCTTATAAATGAGTAAACCTTTAACTTAACACTTTATTATAATCATGAGAAACTAATAACAATCATACCATAACATACTTACATACTTCATAACCAATTCAATAGTCTAGGGTTAAGGATGAGGAATACTTAGCATCAACATCACAATACACATTAGACCTAGAAGAATTATTATATAAGTAACTTATAATTCATTATTGAATCAAAGAAGAGCTAATTAACATGCCTCAATGCCCTTCCAAAAACCTTCATACTTCCATTAACAATAATACATAACAAATTAGATAAACAATGTAAATTCAAGAGGCAATTACATAATTAACAATAATATAGTCAATCGACATGTTCATGATCTTTAAATTGACCACATTAATTCAAGGTTTCCATGAAATTAGGGAAAGGACATGGGTATAGGGAAATATCATAGTAAATCATCAATTAACCATCAATATAGGCTTAAACAACATTAATTCATCATAATTCATCACAATTGATTCATAATTTGGTTTTCCAAAGAAGAACCATGTGTAAAACAAAACCTGGATTTTGGAGGATTTAGAAATAATCTTTTGGAGGGAATTATAGGGGAAAAGTATGCCAAGATTGAAATAAACCATACCTTTAGTAATAATAAATTCACGAAATTGGGTTGGAAACTTGAAGCTTGATCTTATTCTTGGATCTCTATTGGTCTTCACTAGAGGTTTGGAGGAAGAGAGAATTTGAGAGAGATGACAATGATTTTTATTTCAACATTTGAGACTTGATTTGGGTGTTAAAGATGACCTAAAACTGACTATAATACCTTATATAGTCACCCCTCAAATTATCCAAAAGATCCCTCACTAAAATGGGTCTTTTTGTGAAGTCAAAATGTTTAAAATACACCTTTTACGAATGTGGGAAATAGCTATGCGTCGCGGGTTTAATTTCAAAATTTATTTTTGAAATAAGGGTTGACGCAGTGAGACTCATACCACATTGCGAGGCCAATTTTGGATTCTCACGGGATGGATGGCGTCGCACAAAAGACAGCAAATTCTTGGCTGCTCGCAGGATGCTTTGGCAGCCTGCTCGCCCATGTTCCGGTCCTCCCCAAGGGCCCTTCCGGTGGTCCTTGGTGTGTTGCAACTATACGTTTTGACCCTATATACTAAATTTTACCTATTTAAAGTCTTTTTACAAGTTTTGGACTTCATATGACTCTCTCAAACCTTCACCAAACGTAGGGACGTTAACTAGTTCAATTTCTCTAGTTTTCAGACGTTAAGGTCTTTCTTTAATGTTACGCCCCCAAATATCTCAAACAATTTATTTACACTTATTTAGGTATAAAATCATAATTCCTAAACATATAAGTCTCTATTATAGGTCATGGAATTTCCGGGGAGTGTCAACACTCCCCCCTTAGGAATATTCGTCCCTGAATGACACTCTAGACCTTTATAAGGGAAGAAGAGACTCAAGACTAGAAGCCCAACCAACAAAATATAATAAAATATGTCACAAATCATTGGAGGAATCATTAACTCCTTTCAACATATAATCATAGCAATAACATCTATGAACTTAAGTCACAACATACCATATACTCAAGCTCATGTTTTTCATATCATATAAGGTGGAACTACATTCTCCATTTCAATATGAGCTCAATATGAACATCAAAAGTTTTCATGCTGACTTCTTATCAAAACAACACCAATTATGCTCAATACAACTTTCATGAACACTTATAGCGCCCCACATATTTAAGTGAAAGGCAACCATAAGAAACACATTTCATGGAAAAGAAAAGAACTCAACTTAAGAATTAATTTTTACATCAATACACACATATTACTAAAACATGATAACTTACATATAAGTCATGATAATCTTATAAGGGAATACTTACCTCAATCTTGGCTAGGAGTAAGAGGGAGAAGATTAGGATAGCGAAACTTCATATCGGCCTCGGGCTCCCATGTTGCACCCTCAACAAGGTGGTTGTCCCATAGGACGTTTACGGAGGCAACCTTTTTATTCCTCAATTTATTAAATTTGCGATCCAAGATTTCTCTCAAGACCTCTTCATAAGAAAGGTCCTCTTTCACCTCTAAATCTTCTAAAGGAAGAATGGAAACCGGATCACCTATACACTTCTTAAGTAAAGAAACATGGAACACCGGATGAATCATGGCCAACTCATTTGGAAACTTCAACTCATATAATCACTCTCGACTCTCTTCAAAATTTCATATGGGCCCACATCACGAGGACTAAGCTTTCCTTTCTTTCCAGACCTCATTACCCTTTTCATGGGTGAAATTTTCAAATAGACCCAATCTCCTACTTCGAATTCAAAGTCCCTCTTTCTATTGTCGACATAAGATTATTTCCGAATTTGAGCCGTTCTTAGCCTATCCCTTATAACATGAACCTTCTCGAGGGATTCATAAACCAAATTAAGAAAAATTTGAGCATACTCACCTACCTCATACCACCCAACCGGGGATATACTCCTCCCATAAAGTACCTCAAAGGGTTCCATAGACATAGTCGAGTGGTAGCTATTGTTGTTGGAGAATCTATCAAATGTAGGTGGTCCTCCCGGTTACCTTTGAACTCTATGACAAGCCCTCAACATATCTTCAAGGGTTTGAATAGTGTGTTCCGCTTGACCATCGATCTTGGGATGAAAAGCGGTACTAAGCTTCACCATCGCACCAATCCCACTTTGGAAAGCTTTCCAAAAATGGGAGGTAAATTGAGTGCCTCTACACGAAATGATGGACAAAGGGTATCCATGTAACTTCTCTATCTCTTTGATGTAAAATTTGGAATAGTATTCTGCCTAATATGTGACTTTGACGGGAAGAAAGATAGTGTGCGGACTTAGTTAGCCTATCCATAATGACGCATATTGGTCAAGTTGTCTTCTAGTATAAAGAAAACCTACTACGAAGTCCATGTTAATATCCTCCCATTTCGATGTAGGAATATCTATATTTTAAGTCAAGACACCCGGCCTTTGATGCTCCGCTTTGACTTATTGGCAGTTTGGACACTTAGCAACAAAATCGGCTATGTCCCTTTTCATACAATTCTACCAATAAATTTCTCATAAGTCGCGGTACATCTTTGTGGAACCTGGGTGAATGGAATATCGGGAGCCATGAGCCTATTACATAATCAATCCCCTCAATCCAACCACATCCGGTACACATAATCTTCCTTGGTGCCTAAGCACCCCATCTTCTCCTTGAGACAAGGAATCATTAGATTTACTAATGACAATTACTTCAACTCCATCAATAGAGGATTAAGTTATTGCTTGGATTTCACCCCAACCACTAAGATGACTCAGAGTTGTGGCAAACCATGAAATCACCTTTTGGAAAGTATTCTAGTCGGGTACCCAAATGATCCAACCTTTGAATCTCTTTTACTAACTCTTTCTTATCATCAACTAGGTGATTCACACTACCCATGGACACTCTACTCAAGGAATCTGCTACCACATTAGCTTTTCCAGGATAGTAAAGGACACTCATGTCATAGTCCTTTAAAAGTTTTAACCATCTATCTTTGACGTCAGTTCAAATCTTTTTGGATAAACACATATTGTAAACTCTTGTCATCGGTGAACACATAAACATGTACCCCATAGAGATAATGTCTCCAAATTTTCAATGCGAAAACCACGGCCAAAAGTTCAAGGTCATAAGTAGGATAATTCTTCTCACGAGGCTTGAGTTGCCTAGAGGCATACTCTATTACTTTTCCCTGTTCCATAAGGACACACCCTAGACCCACTCGGAGGCATCACAATAAACGAAAAACCCATCGGTACCCTCCGGTAAAGTCATTATTGGAGAAGAGATGAGTCTATATTTGAATAATTGGAAACTCTCTTCACAGGGTTTCGACCATTTGAACTTGTATTTATTTTGGGTCAAAGTAGTTAATGGATATGCGATATACGAAAATCCCTCAACAAACCTCCTATAGTAACCGGCCAACCCAAGAAAACTTCAGATGTCGGTAGGTTCAATGGTCTTGGCTAATTCTTGACCACTTCTATCTTCCTCGAATCAACCTTTACCCCTTCACTAGAATTAATGTGGCCAAGAAACTCAACCGACTTCAACCAAAATTGGCATTTACTAAATTTAGCAAAAAGTTGGTTATCCTTAAGAATTTGGAGGACTATCCTCTAATGACTCATATGATCATCTCACTCCTTGAGTATATCAAAATATCGTCAATAAATACAATCACAAACAAATCAAGATACTTTATAAAAAATCAATTCATATGGTCCATGAAAGTTGTTGGGACATTAGTTAGACCAAATGATATAACTAGTAATTTAAAAGTGACCATATTTTGTTCAAATTGCAGTTTTTGGAATATAAACCTCCCTTACCATAAGTTTATGATAACCCGATCTCAGGTCAATCTTTCAAAAGTAACTCACTCCTTGGAGTTTATCAAATAGGTCATCAATCCTAGGGAGCGGATACTTATTCTTTATGATGACTTTGTTTAATTGACGATAGTCAATACACATTCTCAATGACCCATCCATATACTTTACAAACAATACCAGGGCACCCCATGGAGATTTGCTTGGTTGAATAAAGCACTTATTTAAGAAATCTTTGAGTTGAGCCTTTAACTCCTAAAACTCTGTAAGGGCCATCCGATAAGGAGGGATTGAAATAAGTTGTGTATCCGACCATAAATCTATGCCGAAATAAATCTCCCTTTTGGGAGGAATTCGGTGAAGGTCATTGGGAAAGACCTATGGATATTTCCTCACTATGGGTACCAACTCTATTGGAGGGACCTCGAATTCAAGATCCCTAACTCTTAATATGTGGTAGAGACAACCCTTTGCAATCAATTTGCAAGCTTTTAGACATGAAATGATCTTACCCTTAGATTTGTGTTTCCTCCCTTCCACTAACAAATAGGTTCATTTGGAAATTAAAATTTGACCACCCTTGTCCTACAAACAATAGAGGCATAGCAAGTATGCAACCAATCCATCGCTAATATGACATAAAAATCTATCATATCAACTTCTATCAAGTCAACTAATGTAACTCTATCAGGAAAGGAAATAGGACAACCTTTATAGACTCTCTTAACCACCACAGAATCACCTGCCGGGGTAGAAACTTAAAAAGGTTTGTCTAATATGTCGGGTAGTTTTTCAAATTTCTTGGTTACAAGAGGGGTTACAAATGACAATATAGCTTCTAGATCAAGAAAAGCATATACATTAAAGGAAAACAATTGTAACATAACGGTAACCACATCCAATCAGCTCTCTTGGTCACCTCAGTATTGGAGAGCATAAAAGCGATTCTTCGTAGAAGCATCCGAATTTGGGGAACTTGTTTGAGCTTAAGCATTTACCTTCCTTGAGATTTCATCATAGGGAAATCTCTCTTCATGTGACCACTCTGTCCAAAACCATAGCAATTACCCTTGTCAACTAGGCAATTACCATTATGTTTCCTATCACATTTTGAACAAAGAGGCTTATCAACATAGGAACCACAACTTTTCCCCTCTTGGGGCTTGGGATTAGACACCTTATTCTTGTTTACCCTTGGAGCATTAGGATGTCCTTTGTATGAAAACCTCCTTTTGAACTTGGTTTGTCTTGCACCTCAAATTTAGTCTATGAAAAATTCCCATCTTCAATTCTTACCTTCTTCAACTCTCTACCAACTTGCTTAATCTTTTGCTCCTCAATTTATTCGGCATGGACCATGAGACGAGAAATTTCCATTCTAGGAATCAATGTAGTCAACCTACACTAATTAAGCACAAGATTGTACAACCCTATGACAAACTTTTTCATCTTAGCCCTAGAATCCGCAACCATTGTAGGAGCATGTTTTGATAGTTGAGTGAACTCAAGACTATAATCCTCCACACTCATACCCCCTTGATGAAGGTTGATGAATTCTTGTATTTTTCTCTCCCTTAATTCAAAGGGAAAAAACCTATCAAGGAAATCCGTCTTGAAGGCTCCCCAAGTATTTCGGCCTTCTATAACCGCCTCTCATTCTTCCGTTTCTCATACCATACTTGTCCCACAACTTTGAGTTGGTAGGAGTCTAGTTCTGCCTTTTCTTGAGAAGTTACACCTATAGAATCAAGAACTTGAAACAATTCATTGAACCTTTGTCATTCCTCCTCCACCTTATAACCATAGAAAGTAGGGGGATTTATCCTTGTGAAATCCCTAATCCTTGAAGCGGTGGTGTTAGAATTGGGGTTCACTTGCACCCTTTCATCCCTAGAAACTTGGGTACCCAACATTTGAGTCAATCTATGAATACCCGCCCTTATCTCAACATTAGTCATGTCCCCTTCTTAAATAGGAACTTGAGGTTTTTGAGAATCTTGAGGGGAACCGTCTCATTCAAATTCTCCTCGTAGACCCTTAGAGCATTCTTCCTCCTTGTATGCATTTCCTATAAGCACAATAAAAGAATTAGAAGAAAGGACTAGATAGACTTAAGACTCTTAGGAACGACTAAGGAATAACAAGGGAGTGAAAGTTCCTAAGCGTCACATAGTCTCTCATTCATAAGTGTGGCGCGCTTCAAAATTATGAATAAGACCATACATAGACATGACTTAGTGAGACATCAATCCTAATATTACATAACCTCATGCCATTATATCAATCTTGTTACGACCAAAAGTACCCTTAGGCGTAACCAGCATCGTCGTCCTCTAAGAGGACTAAGAAAATCCCTTAGCATACATCATAGCACATCATAAGTAAAAAAAAGGAAAAATTTAAAACTATTCATTTATATATACTTCATGAGGTTTACATAGACCTCTCACATATGAAGCTTACTTAGGCTTCTGGAATATACAACATAAAAAACATATAGGAATTTAGTCAAACACTTTGTCTCACATTAAATCATCTATAAAGTGAATTATAATAGTTTGGGCATAGCCCTTGGTCTATTACAATATGCCTATATAGGCTACAAGAATGTTTTAACATGAGAATGGAATAATTTTCTCAAAACATAGACAAGACTAATAAGTCTTGATGAGTGGATCTATCCTTGGAACTCATGAGGACTCACCAATTGACTTAGGAAAGATCCAAGTCTTCTTATCCAATAGCCACGAATCTCCGCTATGGCCCCAACCTAAAATGTTTGGAAAACAGGGAGAAAATATGGGTTAGTACAAAACACATGTACTAAGTATGGTCCCTATGCATAAAACTCATTAATGAATGATAAAAGGCACAATTTAGTCAAAACTATGCATAATGTCCAACAATTCAATAATACACATATAAAGAACACCATAATTATAACAACATACAAGTAACTCAAGCAACAGTTTTGCAATGCCAAGAATAAAGCCCCATAACCCAATCCAAAGCTAACTATCACATTAAGCAACCCATTTCATACTTACAACATATTCGCCTATATAACATGCTTCATACATCAATACTACTCATAGCTTATCAACATAGCCATAATCATAATCATAATCATAACTGAACACTATTAGAGCCATCCCGTAGGATCTACATGTGAAACGTGTAAGAGAAGTACCATACCCTCCATCACATCATGTAGTAAACTTTAAGACAGCACTAATAAGAGTTCACATACATATATTGTTCATTAACTTTTACATTAGGTAAAGTAGTACAATAACCGACATGAGACCATGTGAGCTACATCAAATCCGGTGTTCTACTCCTATACCGAAAAGAGAGGGTTAACACTTTCCCAAGGTGCAACCATTCATACTTAGCTATCTAAGTGGATCGACTAAGCTATAGTCCTATGTGGGCAATAGTTAAGGGCCAACAAGATTGTTTCTAGAAACCTAGAGTTACTAACTTGGAGATTTCCAACTCATGAGATACAAAACTTGGGAATCTGGACTTACTAACGTGAGGAAACCCAAATGGGAGGCCGGACATGCTAAACGTGAGACCTCCATCTCATTTACTTGCCCTTTTGGTTCTTAAAATCATTACCTTTAGAAATCATATTATTTCATCATAAAGTTCACTTTAGTCTCTTCTAGACCCCTATGTAAACATGTTATTATATCTAGCTCATAGGTCATCACAAGTGAGAACAATCCTTTCACTTTAGACACCATCTGATAAGAGAGTAAACCTTTCACTTAACACTTTATTACAATCATGAGAAACTACTTTCAATTATATAATAATCATACAATAACATAATTACATACTTCAGACCTAATTCAATAGTCTAGGGTTAAGGATGTGGAATACTTAACATCAACATCACAATAACACATTAGACCTAGAAGAATTTTTCTATCTAAGTTATTCATAATCATAATTGAATCAAATAATAGCCATCAACATACCTGTTCGCCCTTCCAAAAACCTTCATACTTCCATTACCAAGAATATATAACCAATTACATAAACAAGGTAAATTCAAGAAGCAATTACATAATTAACAATAGTGTAGTCAATCTACATATTCTGATCTTCATAATTCACCATATTAATTCAAGGTTTTTCATGAAATTGGGGAAAGGACATGGATGTAGATAAATATCATAGGAAATCATCAATTAATTCATCATAATTCATATAATTGATTAATAATTTCGTTTTTCAAAGAAGAACCATGTGGAAAAGAAAACCTAGATTTTGGAGGATATAGAAATCATCTTTTGGAGAGACTTTTTTGGGGAAAAGTATCCCAAGAGTGAATGAAATAATACCTTAGTGATGATAAATCCACAAAATTGGGTTGGAAACTTGAAGGCTTGATCTTCTACTTGGATCTCTATTGGTCTTCAATGGAGGTTTGGAGGAAGAGACAATTTGAGAGAGATGATAGTGATTTTTGATTTCAACTTTTGAAACTTGATTTGGGTGTTAAAAATGACCTAAAACTGACTATAATACCGTATATAGTCACCCCTTAAATTACCCAAAATATCCCTCACTAAAGTGGGTCTTTTTGTGAAGTCAAAATATTTAAAATACGACTTTTACGAATATGGGAAATAGCTGCGTGTCGCGGGGTTAAATTCATAATTTATTTTTGAAATACAGGTTGAAGTAGTGAAAATCGTGTAGGACCCGTGTTGCGAGGCCAAGTTTGGATCACGTGATTACTGCGCATCGCGCAGCAGCCACCAAATTCTTTGTTGCTCCCAGGCCGCTTTGGCATCCTGCTTGCCCATGTTCTGGTAATCCCCAAGGACCCTTCTAGTGGTCCTTGGGGTGTTGTGACTGTACGTTTTGACCCTTTATACTACATTTTACCTCTTTGAAATCTTTTGATAAGTTTTGGACTTCATATGACTCTCCCAACCCTTCACTAAACATAGGGACGTTAACTAGTTTAATTTCGCTAATTTCCGGACGTTAAGGTCTTTCTTTAATGCTACGGCTCTAATACTTCTCAAAAAAATATTTAAACTTATTTGGGTATAAAGTCATAATTACTCAACATATAAGGCTCTATTATACGTCATGGAATTTCCAGAAACCAATTTCTGGAGAATCTACTAGTTCGACACTAACCGAGCCAACCTATGCACATGACATACTAGTTCCTTTTTCTCATTTTCAACATGGTCCACAATATACATGGACATTTGACGTAGGGAATTTGCAACTACATTGACTTTGCTGAGGTGGTAAATGACAATCATGTCATAGTTCCTCAAAAGTTCTAAGACCTTCACTGTCGGAGGTTCAAGTCTTTTAGGCTAAACACATATTGAAGACTCTTGTGATAGGGAAATACATCTACATGGACCCTATATAGGTAGTACCTCTAAATTTTAAAGGTAAACACCACCGCCGCTAGTTTGAGATCACGAGTTGAATAATTCTTTTCATGTACCATGAGTTTCCTTGAGGAATTGGCAATCACCTTGCTGTATTGCATAAGGACACATTCCAAACCCACTTGAGAATGTGTCACAATATACCACAAATCTATCCGCACCCTCTGATAACGTCAAAACCAGAGCAAATGTAAGTATATCCTTTATCTATTGGAAGCTTTTCTCACAAGACTCAGACCACACTAACTTAGCTTTCTTTTGCATTAAATCCGTCAATGAAGAAGGAATAGAGAAGAAATCCTCACAGAAACCCCTATGGTAGTCGGCCAATCCCAAAAATCTTCTAATTTGGTTAGACTTAGAGGTCTAGGCAAATCTTGACCGCCACTATCTCGGATCTACCTAAATACCCATTCCTGACATAATATGACAAGGGAAAGCAAACAAATTTAACCAAATCTCACATTTACTAAACATAGCATATAATGGGTGGTCTTTTAGTACTTGCAATATGATCCTCAAATGATTTTTTACGTTCACCCTCACTCTTTGAATAGATAAATATATAGTTGATAAAGAGGATCACAAATGCATCAAGCTAATGCCTAAACATTCAATTCATTAGGTTAATGAATGTCATCGGCGTATTTGTTAACCCAGAAAATATAGCCACAAATTCAAAGTGGCCATACCTGGTCCTAAAGGTCGTTTTGGGAATATAAACCCCACTTACCCTTATTTGATTGTAACTCAAATGAAGATATATTTAGCCCCTTAAAGTTGATCAAACGAATTGGTAATTCTAGGAAGAGGATACTTATTATTTCTAGTGACCTTTTTAAATTGGCTCTAGTCAATATACATTCTAGGGGACTCATGTTTTATTTTCACAAGAAATACAACAATCACCCCATGGAGATATGTTTGGTCGAATAAAACCCTTGTCTAACAAATCCTTCAAGTGTTCCTTTAGTTCTTTTAATTCTACCAGAACCATTGGATAAGGAGGGATGTATATGGTTTGAGTATTTGTCAAAAGTTCTATGCCAAAGTCTATTTATCGCTCGAGAGGAATTCCGAGCAAGTAATGCGGAAAAACATTTGGAAACTCACTCACTACG
Source organism: Solanum pennellii (assembly GCF_001406875.1). Classification (NCBI taxonomy): domain Eukaryota; kingdom Viridiplantae; phylum Streptophyta; class Magnoliopsida; order Solanales; family Solanaceae; genus Solanum; species Solanum pennellii. Next base: position 44,929,551 of record NC_028641.1, on the reverse strand, counting down.
AGGACAGACTCCACAGAAGGGAGTCTCGGACTCAGCATACATAGCCCTAAAAATATGGTTAAGGCATCCATTGGAGATCATTTTCCTAGATATTAGACATGAAAAAAATTGACTTCTAGGGATAGAATTTCCCCTCTTCCACTCTAACAGGGAATCATTTGGAAATTGAAATTTAAATATCCGAGTTCTACAATCAATGGAAGCATAGTGTAACACTCTGAAAGTCCAAAATCTAATATAGAACCTCACATGAGAGTAAGAGGTTTGAAACACTGTTTTATGTTTAAAAATAATGTATATAAGTCATTTAGTAAGTTTTAGAGTAAAAACGTCAAAGAATGTCCATGACGTCCGTAGACTAGTGCAAAAGGTTCAAGTGTGCCTTAGCCTATTTCACTTGGTTTTAGAAGTTGGAATTTGATGAAATTTGGTTAGCAGGTGTCTAATACATATTAGATTATATTTAGGTTTAAAACGTCCAGGTACAAATCCCGAAGAACCACCCTATGGGTCCTTGGAGAGGACCCTTTCATTTTGACCCAAATCTGTCAAATGAGGCATTATAGACACTGTCTACCTATAAGTGCAGGCGATGAGGCGTTAGCCAATAAACAGGGCGTTGATGCCTCTATCGATGGAAACTTATACATTTTCCAAAAATGGACAAAATGCATAGCCTCAGCCGCCAACGAAAGACCTGCGGGACGGTTGGTCCAAGGCCCCGTCGATGGACCTACGAACCGTAGGTCGAGGTCTGTAGGTTAGGCCTGCACTTTTATCAAGTTTTTAAAAGGGTAAGTTAATTAAGTTAGTTAGTTAGGGTTTAATTAGTGATTAGGGTGTGGTTAATTAGGTTAGTTAATAAACTATATAACCTACCCTAAGCCTAAACTCAACTAAACACCCCCAATTCCCAAACCAAAATTGGTCTTCCTTCTCTCTACTTTATCTCTCCCAAGTAAAATCCAAAGAAGAACAAACTGTAAGGGTTCTAAGTCAGCGATAAGGTTGATTTTGACAATCAATATTCAAAGATTAAGAAGGTATGGTAAATCTTCACCTTAATTCCTTTCCCCAAAAGGTTCTTCCAACATTAGTTTTCAATAAGATGATTTCATATGGATTTCTTCCTAATACAAATTTAATCATCTAAATGGTATTGTATATGGTTTATATTTGTTATTATGATTATATTATGATATATTATTTTTCAAATACAGTAATTCTTGATGTTTAACCTAGTATTGTTGAAGAAATGATGAATTTACCTCAATTCCCTAACCATAGGTTATGAACTAGTATAAAATTGAATTGTATTGATGTAGTTAACCTAGACATTGTGTTAATTACTATTGAATGATTTTATTTTACCTATTATTGTATGGAATTTGTTGGTTAATGTTTAAACCATGATGATGGCTTCTAAAGAAGATGGGTAAGTCTTTGTTGTCCTAAACCTTTACTTCAATTATGATGGCATGTACTTGGTGATGAAGTTCAATTGAAGTATATCATTTAGTTGGATTAAGTATATGTGGTATGATGATGCAATATAAATGTCTTGATTATGTGAATGTGACATTATGCTTAAGATGTAAAGATATAAGGTTGGTTTTGAATTGACTATGTGCCTTATTATGACATAATGATGATAATGTGCAAATCTCAAATATGAGCGTTGTATTAAAAAGTGTTCTCATGAAATTCCTATTGAGATAATGACTATGACTATACAATGTTCTATTATTTTATGAACTAAACTATGTTATGATTGTTAAAGAAAGAAATTTCAAAAGGGACTCTAGCTTGGCATCGAGTGAACTAGTAGTCAGGAGTGTCCTTTCCCAGGTAGGGAAGGTAGGTTCACTATTGTACTATGAGATTGAAGACTATAATGCATGTTGCATGAAGAGGGTCCCAAGGACATATCCTAATTCTTGAACTATGTTTCCCCCATAGAAATACTAGCTAGTGGATCCACCGAGATCCTATGTTAATGTTTTGGTACTACCTTGGCAAGTAGTCCACCTTCCTTCGCTGTAGGGTTTCATGACACCAGATACCACATTAGCTCACGTGGTCTATGTCGGTTAAGTCAAGATGTTCCCAAAAGTAAAATGAAGTAATAAAGTGAACTCTAACTAGGAGTAATTAAGGGGTTTGACTTAGTCTAGTTAGGGGTATGAGACTCTACCTATACATTGCACTAGTTGGCCTTGGGGGAAATCCTAGGAAGTGATTCTTATGTTGCTATGATCTTATGAAATGAATGATATTCTTATGTTTGTTCTTTATGATTAATGGTATATACTAAATTTGATGATGAATACTCATGGAAATATGTTATGTGAAGTTAAACATTATTTATGATCGTTCGGTTGGTTTGCTTGGTCGAGTGCAGTTATGGGGCTTCACTTGACCATTGCACTAGTAGGCTTGGCAAAGGGTTATGGGTAAGGGTTTTACTTATGTTATAATTTTGTGAACTCATGAACCTTTTTTATGGTTATAATATGATGTTAGAGTTGCATTCACTATGTTTCTCTTATGCTATACACATGATTGACTTGGATAAACTTGAGTATGTGTATTTTATGTTGTATATGATTTTGTCTTAAGGAATATATGTTTTTTGTCTTATATGTGTTCGTGGTTGTGCATAGGGCTTTTCAAAGCAACTTGGCATAGTTTTTGAATAAATGTCCCTTTAGCACGATTTTTAAGTTCTGTGTGCATATGTTTCCATACTCTGTACAAGTGATGTACTAACCCCTAAATCTCCTTTTTTCCCCAAACATTTTAGGTTCCGGTTGTTGAATGTTCATGAACAATTTGCAAGGAAGGCTTGGATCATTTCTCCAAGTGTGGGTATGTTCTCAAGCTCCGAGGATGGTGACTTTTTGACCTATTATATGTAATGACGAATGTTAAGAGTCTAGTCTTAGTCCTCTCCAAGGATGACGACGATGGTTACGTCTAGGTTATGCTCCCCGGATGTGAAAAACTTGGTATCATAGCATGAGGTTTAATAACTTTAGGATCGATGTCTCATTAAACCACGTCTATGTAGATTCTTATTCATGATTTTGAAGAGCACCACACTTATGAATGAGAGACTATGTGATTCTTAGGAAACTCTCCTCTTTTTAGATCCTATGTCGTGCTTCTAGAGTCTTATTTTACGTGATTTCACCTAAACCTTTTATCGTGGTTATAGGTATGAATAATCAAAGGGCAGCCGCATGAAGGGCCGAGATAGATATGTCTAATGTAGGAGCTCATGACAACTGAGCTCCTCAACAAGACAACCAAGTGTCTCCAATTGAAAAAGTTGCTCTTGGTGATCAAGTTTCGGTTGTGTCTCAACCGATGACCGATGGAGAGATAAGGGACGCTTTTTCTCAATTTGTCCCAAGCCATGACCTCTCAAGATAATGACGTCACTTCTAAAGTCCAAGCTATGAAGACCCAAGAGAATAGAGAGGTTGGACCCCAAGTGCCTCAACATGGTAGCACTATGGCCTCTCATTTGAGAGACTTTACTAGGATAAACCCACCTAAGTTTTTCGGGTCAAAAGCGGATGAAGACCCTCAAAATTTCCTTTATGAGGTCTATTAGATTCTATATTCTATGGGTGTGAATTCAATTGAGAAGGCCGAGTTGGTGGCCTATCAACTCACAGATGTGGCCCAAACTTGGTACAGATAATGGTTAGATAATAGGGCACTAAGAGGTGGTCCAATGACTTGGGAGATTTTCAGGAGGGATTTCCTTGCTAGGTTCTTTCCTAGAGAGTTGAGGGAATCTAAGGTGGAAGAATTCATCAAACTTCGTCATGGAGGTATGAGTGTACTTTACTACTCCTTGAATATTGCTAAATTGTCCAAGTATGCTCCATCCTCGATGTCAAAACAAGGAATGAGATGAGTCATTTTCTTACGAGAGTGTCCGAAGACTTGGCTAAAGGATGTCATTCGGCTATGCTACATGGTAATATGAATATATCTCATTGAATGGTTCATGATCAACAAGTGGAAGAAAATAGACAAAGTAGAAAAAATAGGGAGGCCAAGAGAGCCAAGGTTTATAAAGGTAAATCTTCTAAAGGGAGGTTGGAAATTCAAGACAAGCCTAGATTCAAGAAGAGGTTCTCCAATAAAGTTCCTTACAAATTGACCAAGGCTCGTGATGATAGGGTATCTAATCCTAAGTCTCAAAGGGAAGATGTACCAGTTCACCAACTTGTGTAAAGTATGGTAAGAATCATCATGGTGAGTGCTTTGTTGGGACGGACAATTGCTTTGGATGTGGCAAGAGTAGGAACAAGGCTAAAGATTGCCCTAATATAAAAGGGCAAGACAATAGTTGTGGGCAAGCACAAGCAAGTGGTTCTAATGTTGATGCTCCAAGAAAGAATCGGTTTTATGCTCTTCGCTCTAGGGGTGAACAAGAGAGTTCTCCCGATGTAGTGACCGGTATGTTACGAGTCTTCTCTATTGATATATATACTTTGCTTGATCCGGGTGCTGCATTATCTTTTGTTACTCCCTTGATATCTAGAAAGTTTGATATTTTTCCTTATATTTAAAATGAACCTTTTATGGTAACTATCCCGGTAGGTGAGTCAGTGACTGCAAAGAGGGTATATTGAATTGTCCTATAATGTTGCCCAATAGAGTTTCTCATGTTGAATTAGTAGAACTTTATACGTTCAATTTTGATGTAATTTTGGGAATGTATTGGTTGCATGATTGTTTTGCTTCCATAGATTGTAGGACAAGAATTTTCAAGTTCAATTTTCCTAATGAACCCATTTTTTAGTTGAAATGGGGTAATTCTATTTCTAGAGGTCGTATCATTTCTTGTCTAAAGGCATGTAAGATGATCTCAAAAGGGTGTTTATACCATATTGTAAGAGTCAAAGATTTATACTCCTAAAATCCTGCCATTGAGTTAGTACCCATAGTGAGGGAATTTCTAGAGTTCATTCCTTATGATCTTCCCGAAATCTCTCCCGAACGGGAAATTGATTTTGGTATTGACTTGCTACCATATACAAACCCCAATTTTAATTCCTCCTTATCGAATGACTCTGGTCGAATTGAAAGAGTTGAAGGCTCATGTCAAAGACTTACTAGACAAAGGCTTCATTAGACTTAGTATTTCTCCATGTGGTGCTCCAGTATTGTTTGCGAAGAGAAGGTAGGTCCCTCGAAAAGTGCATTACTTATAAACAACTCAATAAACTTACCATTAAGAACAAGTATCCTCTCTCTAGAATTGACGACTTGTTTAATCAACTACAAGGGGTGAGCTACATTTCTAATATTGACTTGAGATGGGGTATGACCAACTTAGGGTGAGAGGTGAGGATGTAGTGAGAGGTGAGGATGTACCTACAATGGCATTTCGAACTAGATATGGTCACTATGAGTTTCTAGTAATGTCCTTTGGTCTCACTAATGCCCCAACAACTTTTATGTACCTACTGAATAGGGTTTTTTGAAGTTACCTAGGTTTATTTGTCGTTGTCCTCAATGACGACATCTTTGTATGTTATAAAAATGAGGGTGAACACATCGACCATTTCAGTGTAGTATTAGAAGTGCTTAAGGAAAACCAACTATTTACCAAGCATAGCAAATATGAGTTCTGGTTGAGGTCGGTGGAGTTTCTTTTTCACATCATCTCTAGTGAGGGAGTTGAGATTGATCCAAGGAAAACTGTGGCGGTTAAGAATTGGCCTACACAATGGTTAAGAATTGGCCTAGACCATTGACTCCAACTGACATTAGGAGTTTCCTGGGTCTAGCGGGATACTATAGAAGGTTTGTGGATGGTTTTGCATCCACTGCATCTACTTTGAGTATCTTGACCCAAAAGAGAGTGAAATTTGAGCGGTCGGAGGAATGTGAAAGAAACTCTGAAATCTTGAAAGATAGTATTACAGTCGCTCCGATGTTTGCTTTACCAGGTATATTCTGATGCATCCTGAGTGGGCTTGGGGTGTGTTCTTATGCAACATAGAAAGTAGTAGCATATGCCTCTGGACAACTTAAGGTGCATGAGAATAATTATCCAACTCATGATCTTGTGTTAGAGGTCGTGGTATTTTCCCTGAAAATATGGTAGAATTATATTTATGGGATTTATGTTGATGTGTATACCGACCATAAGAGTGTTCAATATGTATTTACCCAAAAGAACATAAGTTTCTGAAAAAGAAGATGGTTGGAATTGTTGAAAGATTACGACATGAGTGTTCTACACCACCTCGTCAAAGCCAATGTGGTTGAGGATGATCTAAGTCGTATGACCATGGGTAGTGTGTCTCATGTTGATGAAGCCAAGAAAGACCTTGTAAAAGTTTTTCATAGGTTAGCTCGTTTGGGTGTTAGATCGGAAGATTCTGCAAATGGTGGGTTTATGGTACATCATAACTGTGAATCGTCTTTAGTGGTTCAGGTTATGTCTAAACGACACCTTGATCAATAATTGATGAAGTTGAAGGAATTGATTATTTGTAAGCTTAGTGAGTCACTATCCTTAGGGGTAATGGGATTTTGAGGCATCACGAAAGGTTGTGTGTGCCCAATGTAGATGATTGGAGAAACCGAATTCTTGAGGAAGGTCATGATTCTCTTTATTCTATTGATACGGTATCTACTAAGATGTATCATGACCTTAGAGAAGTATTTTGGTGAGATGGCTTAAAAGGGGACATAAAGGAATTTACTGCAGCGGCCTAAATTGCAAACAAGTTAAAGTTGAGAACAAAAAGCCGGGTGGCTTACCTCAAGATCTCCAATTTCCCACTTGGAAGTGAAAACATATTAATATGGACTTCGTGGTGGGTTTGCCTCAGACTCAAAGTTAAAATGACACTATATGGGTGGTTGTCGATAGGTTTACAAAATCGCTCATATTTTACCCGTCAAGTCCACTTACTCGGCGGAGGATTATGCAAGGATCTTCATAGATGAGATTGTGTTTCATCATGGTATCTCTTTATCCATCATATCGATAGGGGTTTAGAATTCACATCTATATTTTGGAGGTCATTCAAAAAAGGGTACAAAGGTGAACTTAAGCACAACCTTCCATCCCCAAATGGATGGTCAAGAAAAGCGTTCTATTCAAACCCGTGAAGATATGTTTAGAGCTTGTGTAATTGATTTTAAGGTAAAATTGGATAAACACTTGCCTTGGTTGAGTTCTCTTTCAACAATTGTTACCATTCAACTATAAACATGGCTCCTTTTGAGGCCTTGTATGGTAGAATATGTAGATCTTGGATTGGATGGTTCAAAGAGGGAGAGTCTTCACTCTTTTGTCCTGAATTTATTTATATAACATCGGATAAAGTTCATATGATAAGGAACTAATTGTAAACAATCTATAGCCGCAAAAGTCTAATGCCAACAATAGGAGGAGGGGCTTAGAATTTGAAGAAGATGATAAGGTGTATTTAAAAATGTCATCCATGAAAGGGGTGGTGAGATTTGGAAGAAAGGGAAGTTGAGTCATCGTTATGTGTGTCCTAAAAATTTTTGCAAAGGATTGGCAAAGTTGCATACGAGTTGAGACTACCCAGTGAGCTAACTTTGATTCATCCGGTCTTCCATGTTTGCATGCTTAAGAAGTGCATCGGTGATCCCAAGTACATTCTTCCTATTGAGGGTCTAATTATGGATGAGAACCTCACCTATGAATAGGTTCCGGTGGATATCCTTGATCGGCAAGTGAAGAAACTGAGAAACAAAGAGGTGGCCTCCGTAATAGTCCTACAAAGGAACCACCTAGTTGAGGGAGCAACATGGCAGGCCGAGGCCGAAATGAAGTCCCGTTACCCTGATCTCTTTGTTTATCAAGGTTAGTTATTCCTATTAATAATGAAAATAATGAATAAATTAAATTTGGCTTGTTTTGCAAAGATGTCCATATTCATGATAATGATTTTTGATAAAATGAAGTTTCATATAAAATGCTCTGGTGCTAAGTTTGCACCTATTTGTGTATTTGGTATGTTTTTTACTATATGAAATGAGATTAAGCATATTGATATGTCTTGAAATAAATCTAGGCATAAGTGACTTTTAATGTTATGTTGAGATCATGTTATTGTTAAAAAGGTAGATCCTCATGTTGTGATTTTGAGCTTTCACGTGTAGTAATTAATATCTTAATTGCTATGTGTAAATTCCATGTTGTTATGTTGATTTGAGTTGTAAATCCTGTTTATCTATGTTGTTGTTTGGTTGGGCTGCTAGTATTAAGTCTATCATTTACCTTCAAAAGATTTTAGTGTAATTGGGGGACAAATGTTCCTAAGGTTGGGATAGTGTAACACTACGAAAGTCCAAAACCTAATCTAGAGCCTCACATGATTTTCTAACGTTTGTAGCACTGTTTTAAGGTCAAAAATAATGTATGTAATGCATATAGGATGTTATAGAGTCAAAACATCAAAGAACGTCCATGACGTCCAGAGACTAGTGCAAAAGGTACTAGTGTGCCTTTGCTTATTTCACAGGTTTTAGGAGTTGGAATTTGATGAAATTTGGTGGAAAATGTGTATAACACATATTATAATAGGTTTAGTGTCGAAGCGTTTGGGTACGACTCCCCAAGGACCACCCTAGGGTCCTTGGAGAAGACCCTTTCATTTTGACCCAAATCTTCCAAATGAGGAAGTGTAGACAGTGTCTACCTACGAGCTGCAGGCGACGAGGCATAAGTGAATTGATGGGGAGTCAATTCCTCCGTCTATGGACACTTAAACATTTTCAAAAAAATGCCCAAAATTCATAGCCTCCGTCGCAAACGACGGACCTACGAGACGATTGGTCCAAGGCCCCGTCGACTAACTTATGGATCGTAGGTCGAGGTCTCGTAGGTCAGGTCTGCACTTTCTGTTAATATTTTAAAAGGGTCATCTAATTAAGTTACTTAGGGTCTTAATTAGTGATTAGGGTGGTAAATTAGGTTAGTTAATCAACTATACAACCTACCCTAAGACTAAACTCGACTAAACACCCCCAATTGCCAAACCCAAATTGCTCTTTCTTCTCTATACTTTCTCTCTCCCAAGGAAACTCCATAGAATACCATAGTATAATGGTTCTAATTCAGAAATAAGGGTGTTTTTCACCATCAATCTTCAAATATTAACAAGGTTTGTTAACTCTTCACCTTTGGGATTCCTTTCCCCAAAGGGTTCTTCAAAAAGATAATTTCATATGGGTTTCTTCCGAATATGAATTTGATCTTCTAAACGTATATGATTTATATTTTTTACTATGATTATATTATGTTATATTATTTTTCAAATATTTTAGTTCTTGATGTTTAACCTAGTATTGTGGAAGAGGTGATGAATGGACCCCAATTCTCTAACCCTACGTTATGAACTAGTATAGAATTTAATTGTATTGATGTAGTTGACCTGGATATTGTTTTAATTATTATTTAGTGATGTTATTACACCTATTATAGGATTAACTTGGTTGGTTGATGGTGAGACCATGATGATGGCTTTTAAAGGAGATGTGCAACTCTTTGTTGTCCTAAACCTTTACTTCAATTATGATGGCATGTACTTTGTGATGAAGTTCAATTGAAGTATGTCTTGTAAATTGAATTAGTAGGTATGGTATGATTATGCAATTGAAATGTATTGATTATGTGATTGTTACATTATGCTTAAGATGTAAAGATATAAGGTTTGTTATGAATTGACTATTTGCCTTGTTATGACAAAATGATGATAATGTGCAAATCTCACATATGAAGGTTGTATTGAAAGGTGTTCTCATGCAATTCTTATTGACCTAATGTCTATGACTATACAAGTAGCTATTCTCATATGACCTAAACTAAGTTATGATTGTTAAAGAAAGACATGTCATAGGGAAGGTAGGTTTACTATTGTACTCATGATATTGGAGACTATAATGCATGTTGCATAAAGAGGGTCTCAAGCACATCTCCTAGTTCTTTAACTATGTTGCCACATAGGAATACTAGCTAGTGGATCCACCTAGACACTCTGTTCATGTTTTTGTACTACATTGGTAAATAGTCCACCTTCCTTGGGTGTAGGGTTTCATGAAACCGGATTCCACATTAGCTCATGTGGTCTATGTCAATTAAGTCAAGATGTTCCCAAAAGTAAAATGAAGTAATAAAGTGAACTCTAACTAGGAGTACTTAAGGGGTTAGAATTAGTCTAGGTAAGGATATGGGACTCTAACTATACATTGCACTAGTTGGCCTTGAGGGAAATTCTAGGAAGTGATTCTTATGTTACTATGCTATTATGAAATGAAGTATATGCTTATGTTGGTTCTTCATTATTAATGGTCTATTTTGCTAAATGTAATGATGAATACTCATGGAACTATGTTATGTGAAGTTAAACAGTATTCATGATTGTTTGGTTGGTTTTCTTGGTTGAGTGGAGTTATGGGGCTTCACATGACCATTGCACTTGTAGGCTTTGTAAATGGTAATGGGTAAGTGTTTTACTTATATTATAATATTGTGAACTTATGAACATGCTTTGTGGTTATAATATGATGTTAGAGTTGCATTGGCTATGGTTCTCTTATGCTATTCACATGATTGACTAGGATTAACTTGAGTAAGTTGATTTTATGTTGTATATGCTTTCGTCTTATGGAATATATTCTCTTTGTCATCTATGTGTTCTTGGTTGTGCATAGGGCTTTTCAAAGTAACTTGGCATGGTTTTTGAATAAATGTCCCTTTAGCATGATTTGTAAGTTGTGTGTGCATATGTTTCCATAGTCTGTCCAAGTGATGTACTAACCCCTATTTATCCTTTTTTCCCAAAACATTTTAGGTTTCGGTCGTTTAAGGGTTCGTGGCCAATTTGCAAGGAAGTCTTGTATTATTTCTCCAAGTGTGGGTATGTCCTCAAGTTTCGAGGATGGTGCCTTTTATCACTCTACATATGTGACTTGCTATAGTCTAATGACATTCCTTTTACTCTTATTGTTCAAGACATTGTTGTAAGCGTTAAGTGGCAATTATATATTTGTGTAAGGTCTATGCTTGTATTGTTCTATTCCAACATAGATGGTTTTATATGATATATCTCTATTAGATTCTATATGGTGTATGTTGTATATGTGACATAAAAGTAAAAGTCTATATAAGCTTCTTATTGAGAGCAGTGTATGTAAACTCCAGATATAGATAGATAGATAGGTAGATAGATGAAAAGTTTTAATTTTTCGCACTTTTTAACCTATGATATGTAATGACGAATGTTAAGAGGCTAGTCTTAGTCCTCTCCAATGATGATGATGCAGGTTACGTCTAGGTTGTGCTCCCTGGATGTGAAAAACTTGGTATCAAAGAATGAGGTTGAATAACTTTAGGATCGATGTCTCAGTAAGCCACGTCTATATATATTTTATTAATCCTGATTGTGAAGAGCGCCACACTTATGAATAAGAGACTATGTCATTCTTAGAAAACTACCCTCTTTTTAGATACTGTGTCATGCTTCTAGAGTCTTATTTTACGTGATTTCACCTAAACCTTTTATCATGGTTATAGGTATGAATAATCGAATGGCAGCCGCATGAAGGGCCGAGAAAGATATGTCTAATGTTGGAGATCATGGCAACTGAGCTCCTCCACAAGACAACCAAGTGCCTCCACTTGAAGAAGTTGCTCTTGGTGATAAGGTTCCGGTTGTTTCTCCATCGATGACCAATGGAGAGATAAGGGACAATTAAGGTTAATCTAAAAGCCACTTTCCTCAGCAGCGGCGCCTAAATTTGATATGCTCAAATTTACTTCTCGAAATGAAGTTATAGCGGTAGCATCAAGTAAAGAACCCAATTAGTGAGCTTGGGATCGTTCCCACGAGGAAAATGGTTCAGACTTCACTTTATTCTATTATTACTTGTATTTAGTCAATTATTTCCCAAAAACAGATAACTAAAGGGGGGTTTTGATTAATGAAAGCAATTAACTAAATTAAAGTAACAAGTGACAGGTTCAAGTATTGGAGTTTAATCAAGTAATAAGAATAACTAGGGCGTAAGTGTTCCCCACAGGCTCCTAATTCGATAATTCTAGCTATAACCATCCTTTCCTAGTATCTTGCATACAAAGTGATATGTGAGGTATCTCTAAATCCTTGGTTCGGCATCTAGAGAATTTCACTCTGCACCTTGGTCCGGATATGTGTGTTGCTTTACTAAACATTATATTTACCTCATATTAAGCATCTATTCGATATTTGACGAAGTTGTTACATTGTACCAACCGACACTAGCCTATTAGGTAGTATGCACTAAATCTATGTTGATAATTCTTTTCCTATTATCTACCTCCTTAGTCCGGCAAGTAGAAATAAGGAGATTACTAACGTTGGCCATCCGTGAAAAAGACTTCTAAGCGAAAGAATTATTTGTACATGCAAGACACTATTCTAGAATCGTTATTTTAGCTAGGTTTTACCTTGTTATTTACCCATGGTTCCCAAAACACTAGCTATGGAGTTTAGTTACCCATGCTAATAATCACACAATTCATAATAATAATGTAAGAATTCATGCACTTACATTGATGATAATGAACAAAATCCAGAATTTACTTGAATAAATTACAAAACAGCAATAATCGATTCCGGAAAAGTAATATCAAATCCCAAAATCAAAAGTTCAATACTAAGATAATAAAACTGAAAATTATCCAAGAGTCTAACCCCAAAAATGAGGTTTTTCGTACTATTTACCTAATAAAAGAGGGAAATCTCTTTGAGGAAAAATCTTCCCAAAACGCGTCTGAGTCGACGACCCTCGTGATGGACCGTCATGGTCTTCCGTCGCTCCATATTTAGATCTTTTTCTAATGATTTTCTTTATCAACTCTCTGTTACCCTCAACAGACAGGTGTGACAGACTGTTGCAAGCACGAGGGTCCGTCGAGGGGCTTCATTCCACAACACTTACAATCTTCTGAAGTTGGGTACTGGGGCTACTTTTTGTTAGCATTGACGAATGTGCAGGACGGACCATCGTGAGCTTCGTTAGTCCCACACTTGGTCAGAGACATCCTTCAGCAGCCATTATCTTCTCACGACAGTTGACCCCTACAGACCGTCACAGTCACGACAGACCTTCGTGGGGTCCGTAGGTTTTCACTTCTGCAATTTCAGCTGAAAATCTATGTGTTCTCCTTTGGACAGATTTCCTGGAAATAAATATTAAACTACATCAGAAATCAATACAAAAAGGCTTTAGACACACACTAAACTTAAGGAAAAGGCATTGAAAGTACCGTGAAACCACAGTACATCAACACCCTCAACTTAAATTCATCGTTTGTACTTAAACAACACACTATGACTCACTACAAAACCTTTGTACAAGAGTATCCGTATTTTTCTTTTGCAATCATTTGGCTATCAATCCTGATTATTCTCATTATGTTAATGCATGCTATCACTTTTCGGCTTGAATTATATGGATCAGACCATGACACAGATTCACCTAACACTGACACCTATCCTCTTTGATCTCTCACCTAGATGCTAATTTTTACGGTATTGCAAATAGTGTCCTCACTTAAAAATAACATCCTCATTTTTCACATAAAGATTACAGTTTGAGTATAAGGATTACTTTTCAACACTCACTCTCAGAACAACTTTACAACTCATTTACACATATTGCCATAGGCTTGCCCTTATTTTCACTGCTTTAAATTCGCCATAAAAACTCTTAGCATCACAATAGGACTTTCTTAGCTTGTAACATAGGCTCAGGGTCAGGTAGGATATATTTAGGTATATTTTAGTGACTTGTTTCCCTACTTTACATATCATCTAAGCATCCTACCTTTTTATCATTTTATTTAGCCCTATTTCTCAATTTTCTTTCACCTTGCTATTCTCCAATTTTTCTCCTTATGTGTAAGTGACTCTTCTCTTTTCTTATGTTTATTTTGTTTTTACTCTTGACTTACTGTTGTTTTGTTCTTTCTTCCTCTTTATTCTTTAAAACCCACTTTGCAGACTATTCCTCATAAAAGCCACCCTCAACTCATGGATTTGCCATGATTCAAGGTTCACAATACCCAAGATTGTGTCAGGGCCACGACAAGGTTGTTTTCTTCATTAGCCACCCTCAACTTTTGCTTTTGTCATAAGCTGAGGTGCACACGTCCAAGGAGGGACTAGGGCCAACACATTATTCCCAGAAAAGATCAGATGGGGTGAAGAAGAAAGATATATTTTAAGCTCAAACTATTTGGATCAATAAAGGATTACTTTATTTGGATTTTCTGTTATTTTAGTTAAAATATTGACTATTTCGAACAAGAGCCTATGATCCTTTTCGAATTGTCTATTATGGCTTACTTTTAGCAGAACTAACCAGGCAAGTTCTATCTCAGTACCAATGGTGGAATATTCAAATTTTCCTCACTCACTTGACATATCATTACTCTACCAGATTATCAGACACCTAGTTCAAATCTTAGATTTAGGGTCATGCCGTAGTGTATCTCTATGTCATGCTTAAAGCCACACATTTATCAGTTACTATGCCTAGTCATGCATCATTTTCATTACATCAGGATATCATTTCTGTTTTAGGCATTATGCTTTAGAGTTATACTATGTACACACTATATAGACATGCCGGTTCAACAATAAAAATAATCAGTCTCTTGGGGAAAAAGTACACAGGCAAGAAAACCCCAAAAGAAGATCATGAGTTAGGCTACTCACACTTCACCCTAGCACTCACTTTCCATTTACCCCACCCCCAACAAAAAGATATGTAATTAACCCCAATGTATAAAATAATCTAAAAATAATATAGTGGTAGGTAAAGCAAACCTGATGCGCAAAGCACCGGCGATCAACAAGCTGGTGGGTCCGGTGTCCCGTTTAAGGGTTTTGACGCAATGAGTCCCCGTCGCCGGTCGATTGCAGGCGCGACGGTCCGTCATAGGGGTCCGTCATGTGTTCCCTAACATAGAAAAATTTGAAAAACATACCTGGGCACAACGGATTCTTGCGAACGTCCGTCGCAAGCGTGACGGTCCATCGATGGGTCCGTCAAAGGGTGCTTTAGACCAATTTTTTTGCAGATTTTCTAGTGATGTGATACTTGCAAATTTAATACCCATTAAGCTATTCTTTTTGTATTTTCTGGACTTTTTTTTGGACACGGAACCTAAACTATAATCTAGCCAACACTTCTAACAAAGAGAAAACAAATATTTAGACGGGCCGTTTAAGGAAATAAAATCAAAGAAACATGCAACTATAAATAGAAAATCACGAAAAAACTATAGTTTGCTAGAGGATATATATTGGGTTGCCTCCCAACAAGCGCTTGATTTAACGTCGCGGAACGATGTAGGACACTTGATTACTCAGACTTCATCAAGATGTTATGCCTCGATCACTTCATTCACCGTCTCAGCGTGCCCCATATAAATTTTGATTCACTGTCCGTTCACCTTAAACTACACACTCTCCTTGTTCTCCGACTCAACCTCTCCGTGAGGGAATAGTTGGGTGATCAAGTAAGGACCAGTCCATTTGGACTTGAGTTTGCCCGGAAACAAACGCAACCTAGAATTGAATAAAGCACCAAATCCCCAACCATAAAATCGTGTTTCTCAATCTTTTGGTCATGGTACTTCTTCATCTTTTCTTTGTAGAGGGCTGAACTTTCATAAGCTTTTAGGAGAAATTCATCAATCTCATTCAACCCATTTAACCTCTATTCAGAAGCTTCATTCCAATCCATTTTCAACTTTTTCATTGCCCACAAAGGTTTATGCTCTAATTCAACCGGTAAGTGACAAGCCTTCCCATATGCAAGTTTGTATGGGGACATACCTATGGAAGTCTTGTATGTTGTCCGATAGGCCCAAAGAGCATCATCAAGCCTCCTTGACCAATTCGTTCTAAAAGCATTCACCATTTTTGACAAAATCTACTTAATCTCCCCATTTGACACCTCAACTTGCCCACTAGTTTGAGGATGGTAAGGAGTGGCCACGTTATGGCGAACCCCACATTTCTCCAATAATTCCTTAAACAGTTTGTTGCAAAAGTTGGATCCCCCATTACTAATAATAGCCCTTGGGGTGCCAAATCGGGAAAATATATTCTTTTTCAAGAACGCGGTGACACTCTTCCCTTCATTATTTGCGAGTGCGATATCTTCCACCCATTTAGACACATAATCGGCCGCTACTAGAATGTACTTCATCCCATGAGAACTCACAAAAGGGCCCATAAAGTCAATACCCCACACATCAAATAGGTCAATAACAAGAATGGGATATAAAGGGAGATCTTTCTTTCTAGATATTTCACCATCTCTTTTGCATCTATCACATGCCTTAGCAAACTCATGAGCATCTTGGTGGATAGTTAGGTAATTATAGACACATTGCAAGATCTTGTGAGAGGTCCGGATACCACTTCGATGTCCACCTACGGGTGAAGAATGGCATGCCTCCAAAACACTCACCATCTCAACTTCTGGCACACAACGCTGAATAAGCCCATCGGCACAACTCCTATACAAGTATGGCTCATCCCAACAGAACTTTTTCGTATCATACATGAACTTTTTGCTTTGATGAAAGGAAAAGTCTAGTGGGACGATATCGCTAGCCAGATAATTCGCAAAATCTGCGAACCATGGAATCAAGTCTTGAGAGGCAGCCTATACATGCTCACGGGGGAAAGTATCATCAATTTCATTCTTATCCCCCAACACTCTCATTGCTTAATCTTCTAAACGGGACAAGTGATCAGCAACTTGATTTTCGATCCTTTTCTATTAACCATCTCAAAGTCAAATTCATGCAATAGTAATACCCAACGAATCAACCTTGGTTTCGCATCCTTCTTTCCCATCAAATATCTCAAAGAAGAATGATCAGTATGCATTATAACCCTAGTGCCAAGCAAATAGGAGCGAAATTTCTAAAAAGCAAAGACTACTGTAAGGAGCTTTTGCTCAGTCATGGTGTAGTTCGTTTGGGCTTCATTTAGTTCTTTACTAGCATAGTAAATGGGGTGAAGGATTTTGTCCCTTCTTTGCCCCAATACCACACCAAGAGAAACCCGACTAGCATCACACATTACCTCAAATTGCTTGCTCCAATCCGGCGAAATAATGATAGGTGCAGACACCCACTTTTCTTTAAACTCACCAAATGCCTTAAGACTGGATTCAACAAAATAAAATTTACACTCCTCAAGAAATATGACCAAAGGATGCGCAATTTTTGAAAAATCCTTAATGACCTCTGGTAAAAACCTGCATGCCCGAGAAAGCTTCTCACACCTTTTACAGAGATAGGTTGGGGAAGTCTCTCTATTACCTCGACTTTAGCTCGATAAACCTCTATACCCTTCTCTGAAATGCGATGACCCAATACAATACCCTCTTTAACCATAAACTGACATTTTTCCTAATTTAGTACTATATTGCAGTCTTCACACCTCTTAAAAACCTCAGACAAATGACTCAAACACCGCTCAAACGAGTCACCAACCACAAAAAAATCATCCATAAACACCTCAATAGTGTCCTCCACCATATTGGAGAATATCGACATCATACATCTCTGAAATGTGGCGGGTGCATTGCGCAACCCAAACGATATTCTCTTGAATGCAAAGGTCCCATATGGAGAAGTAAATGTGGTTTTCTCTGGATCTTTCGGTGCAATAGAAATCTGATTATACCCCGAATAACCATCAAGAAAACCGTACCAACCCTTTTTGGCAAGTCTATCAAACATCCGATCCGTGAAGGGCATGGGAAAATGGTCTTTTTCGATTAATGCATTTAATTTTTGGTAATCCATACACACCCTCCAACCAATCTCATTGGAACAAGCTCATTTTTCTCATTGGGGACCACAGCCATTCCCCCTTTTTAGGTATACACAGAACAAGGCATACCCAACTACTATCAACGATTGGATATATCACTCTGGCATCCAACCATTTAATAATTTCCTTCTTCATTACCTCTGGCATAGGTGGATTTGGAAGTCTCTGATTCTCAATACTTGGCTTATGATAGGGAATGAGTTGGATTTTATGAGAACAAATACCGGGAGGGATCCAAATAATATCCGCAATGGTCCACCCAATAGCTCTTTTGAACCTTTTTAACACTTTTACCAAACTCTCAACTTGATGCACATTCAAATCTGATGCAATAATAACTGGCAAAGTGTCGTCTATTCCCAAGAACACATCCCTCAGATGAGGTGGTAGAGGCTTAAGTTCTAATTTGGAGTCTCCTTAATGGACGGTTTCACGGGTTGAGATTCGGGATGTTTCATATCCAACTCAAATTTCTTTGGTTTAAAATGAACATTACCTCGATCAAGTGCCGCGACCAATGACCCATACTCTTCAATGCCATTACTATCAAAATTCATGATCACTGCCGCCAATGCTTCTACACCCAGACGCTCTTCAATTTGTACCTCAGATGACTCTTCAACTCTTTAGGATATAGCATATACCGATTGGAGCTCACCACTCTGCCTCATGGACATACAAATGTTGAATGTCACTTCTTCATTGTTAAACTGGAATTTCATCTGGCCCTTTTCCATATAAATGAAGGCTCTACCCGTAGCAAGGAATGGCCTCCCAGGAATAATAGGTACCTCAAAATCGACCTCACAATCAAGAATCACAAAATAAGCCAAAAATATGAATGACTCCACTTTAACTAGCACATTCTGGAGTATATCAATGGGACTTTTTACCATTTGATCGGCCATTAGTAGCCGCATCGTAGTGGGCTTTAGGTCACCCAAACCCAACTTCTTGTAAATTGAGAGGGGCATGAGATTTATTGTTGCCCCAAGATCACATAATGCTTTCATAAAATATAATAACCCGATTGTACAAGGAATAGTGAAAGAACCCGGATCTTCTTTTTTTACACTAGAGATCTTGTAACAATAGCACTACAATACTGCATTCTATCATTATCCTCAAAAGTGACTGATCTTTTCTTCGTAACCAAATCTTTCATGAACTTGGCATAATCAGTCATTTGTTCAAGAGCTTCTACCAAAGGGTCATTGATAGAAAGTTGTTTCAACATCGTTATAAAACACCGGTTTTACCATCCTCGGTCTTTTTTACTAACCTTTGTGGGAAAGTAGGTGGTGGTCTAGGCATGGGGGTCACCTTTTGTGGAACCTCAACATCTTTTACCGTTTTATCTTCTAACTCACTACTAACCTCCACCACTGTATCATCATCTCTTATCATCTTTTCTACACAAGACGGCATAGGTTTGTCAATGGTTTGCTTACTACCCCGAGTAGTGATTGCCATACAATGCCCATCATTTTTTTGGATTTTGGACAATGTTGCTAAGAAGAGTGATCGGTTGCCGTGTGTTTACAGTTGCAGACAATTGGCCATTTGCTACTCAAGATGCTTAATCAAGATTGCATATGTATCAACTTTCTGCCCTATACCTGCTTATTCATTCCTTAACTCTTTAGTGTTTTCATCACTAGCACCGAACCTCATCAGCATTTTATGCATCGTATCCTCAACTCGCGCCATACTACCTCCACCATCCCTAGGAGCAACTTCACAATTTTGAGGTGGAACATAGGGTCCACTCCTATCATTTCTGTTACCATAGTTACCCCGGTTGAAGGTTGTCGCGTTTGTAATTCCATCCTGGAAATAATAACCCTCGTGGTTATGATTACCATAGTTTCAACCTTTGTTTCCTTGACCATGGTGCCAATTCTCCTGATTGGAGCCTTGGGTGTTCGGTCGGAAACACCTCGTCTATTCAATCACCGCATAGGAGTCCTCCTCATAGTAATATTCATCATTTGGTGGTGGTGGTTTAGACAAGTATTTCACCTCATTAACCTTTTCCGCACCCCCAGCAATATGTTTCAACACAAACCCAAGATCAGTTCTCATTGGAAACATCTCCTAACGAATATCATCTGTGACTGAGTTGTGTGCAGATTGGACTGCGAAGGTGTTTCTCCCAGTATCTGACTTCCTAGTACTCCAAGCTTTATTATTTCGGGAGATTTTCTCTATCTTTTCAGTAATCTCGGCATAAGGACACTCCCCATAAGAACGACCCGCTATCGTATCCAACACTGGCTTTCTTATTATCATCTTGACCACGATAGAAATACTCTTTCAGAGACTCATCATCTATGCGGTGATTTGGGACACTTTGCAAGAATGAAGTGAACCTATCCCAATAACTTCGAGTTGACTCTCCCAGTAGTGCCACAAAGTTGTTCACTCTGTCTTTGTGGTTTAGTTACTTAGACACCGGGTAGTAGCGTGCTAAGAAAGCATCCCTCAGTTGATTCGAAGTGAAGATTGAGTTATAGGGGAGCTCAATAAACCAGATAGCAGCTTCTCCCGTCAGTGAGAGAGGAAAAACTCTTAGCCCAATTACATCCATATTCAAATCGGGCCTCCCTACACAACTTTTGCACACTGCCCTTACCTTAGCGATTGGGCATGTGGATCTCAGAAGGTAGCCCTGAAAACAAACCTCTGACTGTGAGAATTTGCATTAGACTACTAGGTACCACAAAAGTGTAGCCGTGTGGTAAAGGGGGCAAGACGAGTGGCCCATAAGAGTCTACGATATTTTCATAGCCCCTATAGTACTCTTGAGGGCGTGAAGCGGGAGGTTGTCTCCGTGTTTCACCTTCCCGATGAATATCAGGTAATACAAGGTGATGAGCGTCGACCAATGGTGGCATTTGCTGGTCGACCTCATCACCTTGGATGCCCAAATTTTGATCCATTCTTCTTAAAGTACGCTCTAGTTTGGGGTCAGGTTCAATTACGGGTATTCCTCTACTCCGTGTGTTTTGCATATAAGGAAGTACGATGTGCAGGAGACAAAAACAAAAAGAAAAAGTAAAATTAGAAAAATATTAACTAAACTTCGGTAATAAGCTTAAAGTTAATATAAAAGTGACTTTCCCCGACAGCGGCACCAACATTTGATACGCTCCAATTTACTTCTCGAAATGAAGTAAAAGCGGTCGCATCAAGTTAAGAACCCAGCTAGTGAGGTTGGTATCATTTCTACAAGGAAAATGGTTTAGACTTAAATTTATTCTATTATTACTTCTATTTAGTCAATTTTTTCCTAAAAAAATAACTAAAGTGGTTTTTTGATTAATGAAAACAATTAGCTAAATTAAATTAATCAAGTTACAGGTTCAAGTATTGGAGTTTAATCAAGTAATGAGAGTAACTAGGGCGTAAGTGTTCCCCACAGGATCCTAACTCGGTAATTCTAGCTATAACAATCCTTCCTAGTATCTTGCATGCAAAGTGATAAGTTAGGTATGTCTAAATCCTTGGTCCGCCATCTAGAGAATTTCACTCCGCACCTTGGTCCGGCTACATGTGTTGCTTTACTAAACCTTATCTTTACCTCATATTAAGCATCATATTTGATATTTGACAAAGTTGTTACTTCGTACCAGCCGAC
The DNA here is from genome assembly GCF_001406875.1 of Solanum pennellii. Taxonomy (NCBI): domain Eukaryota; kingdom Viridiplantae; phylum Streptophyta; class Magnoliopsida; order Solanales; family Solanaceae; genus Solanum; species Solanum pennellii. The sequence goes on along the minus strand of NC_028641.1, from coordinate 44,907,993 downwards.
ACTAGCCTATTAGATAGTATACACTAAATCTATGCTGATTATTCTTTTCCTATTATCTACCTTCTTGGTCCGGCAAGTAGCAATGAGGTGATTTCTAACGTTGTCCATCCGTTAAAAATACTTCTTAGCGAAAGAATTATCAATACATGCAAGAAACTATCCTAGAACCGTTATTTTCTCTAGGTTTTACCTTGTTATTTACCCATGGTTCCCAAAACCCTAGTTATATAATTTAGTTATACATGCTAATAAAAACACAATTCATAATAATAATGTAAGAATTCATGCACTTACTTTGATGAGAATGAACAAATCCTGAAATTTACTTGAATAAATCACAAAACACCAATAATCGATTCCGTAAAAGTAATATCAAATCCCAAAATCGAAAGTTCAATACAAAGGTAATAAAACTGAAAATTATCAGAGAGTCTAACCCCAAAAACAAGTTTTTTCGGAATATTTATAAGTAACAAAACCTAATAAAAGAGGGAAATCTATTTAAGGAAAAATCTGTCCAAAACGCGCCTGAGTCGACGACCCTCGTGACGGACCGTCGGGGACATGACGGACCATCGTGGTCTTCCGTCGCTCCATACTTGGCTCTTTTTTTGGTGCTTTTCCTTATCAACTCTCTGTTACCCTCGACGGATAGGTATGACGGACCGTTGCAAGCATGATGGCCCGTCGAGGGGCTTCGTTCCACGACACTTAGAATCTTCTGAAGTTGGGTACTGGTACTACTCTCTATTAGCATTGACGAATGTGCAAGACGTAGCGTCGTGGCTATGACGATCCATCGTGAGCTTTCGTAGGCCCACACTTGGTCAGAATTCCCCAACTTCCTTCAGCAGCCATTATCTTCTCACGACGGTTGACCCCTACGGACCGTCACAGTAACGACGGACCATCGTGGGGTCCGTAGGTGATCACTTCTGCAATTTTAGCTCAAAATCTCTGCGTTCTCCTTTGGACAGATTTCCTTGAAATAAATAGAAAACTACATCAAAAATCAATATAAAAAGGCTTTAGACACACACTAAACTTAAGAATAAGGCATTAAACCTTCCCACAAATATATTTACCTTAGGTCATGGTATACTTATGTTTACCCCGGATGAATTGACTAGCGGAACCTATGTGCTTCTTCTAAGATCCTATCCCTCAACCCATCTACATCGGGAACACATAGTCTCCCTTGGTACCTTAATATTACATCTCTCCCTAAGGAGAATGATTCGTTAATCTTGCCAATAACCGATTCTTTCAACTCTATAAAGGCTAAATAAAGGTGTTGTTTGGACTTCACCTCAACCACTTAAGATAACTAGGAGTTATGATGAACTATGGCATCCCAATACGGAGAACTCTCCAACCTCACCCTCAACCTAGAAAACCTATGCACTTCCCTCGCTAGGTCCTTTTTGGCTTCATCAAGATGGGATACACTACCCATAGTCATCCGACTTAAGGCATCCGCCACTACATTAGCCTTGCCGGGGAGATAAAGGACACTCATATCATAATCTTTCAAAAACTCAAGCCGCCTTATTTGTTGAAGATTTAACTCCTTTTGTGTACACACATATTGGAGACTCTTATGATCGGTAAAAACTCCACATGAACCCCATACAAGTAATGCCTCCAAATTTTCAAAGCAAACACAATGGACACTAATTCAAGGTCATGAGTGGGGTAATTTCTCTCATATACCTTTAGTTGCCTAGCGGCATAAGCTATCACCTTCCCATTTTTCATAAGCACACACCCCAAACCCACTCGGGATGCATCACAATACATTACAAAACCCTTTGTATCCTTTGATAAGGTCAACACTGGAGCAGAAAAGATCCTATCTTTCAATAATTGGAAGCTCTTCTCACATGCCTCCGACCACTCAATTTTTTTGATCTTTTGTGTGAAATTAGTCAAAGGATACACAATGGATGCGAAATCATCCACGAACCTCCGATAGTAACCCGCTAAACCCAAGAAATTTCTAATATCAGCTGGAGTCAATGGTCTAGGCTAATTTTTCACCTTTTCCATTTTCCTTGGGTCTACTTCAACTCCCTCACTAGAAATGATGTGCCCAAGAAAAGTCACCTATCTCAGCCGAAAATCATACTTACTATATTTGGCATAAAATTGATGTTCTTTAACGGTTTGCAACACTACCCTCAAATGACTCATATGATCATCCTCATTCTTCGACTATGCCAATATATCGTCACTAAAGACAATGACAAACGAATCTAGGTAATTTTGAAATACTCTACTCATTAGGTCCATAAATGCTGCCGGAGAATTAGTGAGACCAAAAGACATGACCAAGAACTCATAATGCCCATACCTAGTACGAAAGGCCGTCTTCGGTATATCCTCCCCTCTCACCCTGATTTGATGATACCCCGACCTCAAGTCTATTTTTGAAAAGTAACTCGCCCCTTGGAGTTGGTCAAATGAGTCATCAATTCGAGGAAGAGGTTACTTATTCTTAATGGTGACCTTGTTGAGTTGGCGGTAATCAATACACATTCTCAAAGACCCATACTTCTATTTGACAAATAACACCGGAGCACCCCATGGATATATACTAGGCCTTATAAAGCCTTTGTCAAGCAAATCCTTGAGTTGAGCCTTCAACTCTTTCAATTAGGCCAGAGCCATCCTATATGAAGGTATTGAAATGGGATTTGTTTCCGGTAGCAAATCGATACCAAAATTAATTTCCCGTTCGGGAGGATTACCGGGAAGGTCATTAGGGAAAACCTCCGGAAATTCATTCACTACGGGGACCGACTAAATAGGAGGAATTTCGGAATCCAAATCTTGGACTCTTACTATGTGATAGAGAAAACCCTTTGTGATCATTTTACATGCTTTTAGACATGATATGATGCGACCTCTAGGAACAGAATTTTTCTCCCTTCCACTCAACAACGGGTTCATTTGAGAAGTTAAACCTCAGCACTCTTGTCCTACAATCAATGGATTAAATACATGCATGCAACAAATCCATACCCAATATAATATCAAAATCAAGCATATCGAGTTCTACTAGGTCAACATAAGAAACTCTATTGGGAAATGAAATCGGACAATTTTGATAGACTCTTTTAGCAACAACCGACTCTCCCACCGGAGTAGACACTAGAAAAGGCTTATGCAAAATATCGGGTAAAGCATCAAACTCTTTAGCTACTAGAGGTGTAACAAAGGATAAAGTAGCACCCGGATCAAGTAAAGCATACACATCAAGAGTAAAGATTTTTAACATGTCGGTCACCATGTCGGGAGAGGTTTCTTGCTCACCCCTAGAGCGGAGAGCGTAGAAGTGGTTCTTCTTTGGAGCATCACTAGGACCACTTGCTTGAGCTTGGCCACTACCCTTGTCTTGACCCTTCAAGTTTGGACAATCTCTCATTTTTTGAACACTCTTTCCACAACTAAAGCAATTATCCATCCTCTTAAGGCACTCACCATAGTGCTTTTTACAACACTTTCCACATGTTGGCTTCTCCTTTGGTGAATTAGTACTTTTCCCTTCTTGAATTTAGGGTAAGATACCCTATCACCACTTGCTCTTGGGAATTTGGAATGGACTTGATTTGAACCCCACTTCATAAATTTAGGCTTATCTTATATCTCAAGCCTATTCTTTGAGGAGCCTCCATCAAATGGCCTAGCCCTCTTAGCATCTCCACTTTTTCTCTTAGCTCTTTCCTCCTCAACCCTTCTTGCATATACCATAAGATGGGAAATGTAAATGTTTTCATGTAGCATGGCCGATTGGCAGTCCTCTTGTAATTCCTCCGACACCCCCATCACAAAATGACTCATTTGGTCTCGAGGATCGGAGCATAAGATGGAGCATATTTTGACAACTTAACGAATTCCAAAGAGTAATCATGAACACTCTTCCTTTGTTGGTGAAGATTAATGAACTCCGTCACTTTATCCTCCCTCATCTCTCTAGGTAAGGACCGATCTAGAAAAGCCGCCTTAAATATCTCCCAAGTCATCGGACCTCCCCTCACATCCTATTATCCCTTCCTTTCACATACAAGGTTTCAGCCACATCCTTGAGTTGATATGAGTCTAACTCGGACTTCTCACTTGAAGTGACCGCCATAGCATATAGTACCTTATAGACCTCATCAAGGAATTCTTAGGGGTCTTCATCAACCTTAGACCCATGAAAGTAGGAGGGTACATCCGAGTGAAGTCCCTTAGACGGGAAGCCATAGTAGTGACTTGTTGATGAGGACGGGGAGCAACATCCCGATTGGCATGAGCCGTCAAAGCTTGGGCTTGAACCGTTGCGGTTTGTCCATCAGTAGTCATGGCTTAGGCCATTAGAGCAAGATAGCCCTCATCTCCGCCTCCCCATAGGTTGAGGGTTAGCCGGGGCTTGATCAACATTAGCATTCTCCTCAGGTGGAGGAACTTTCTCATCATGGGGAGGAGCTCCCGCATTAGCAACTTCCTCCTAAAGTCTTCAGGCCGCATTCCTTCACGTGTTCATGGTTCCTATAATCACAACAATAGGATTAGATGCAAGGCACATCACAAGTATACACTACTGGCACTATATAAGATTTCCATGAACGAGAGTGATTCCTAATCATCATGTAGGTTCCTACTCATAAGTGTGGCACGCTTCACAATTATGAATACAAACCTACATAGACGTGGAAGAGAGAGTGATATAACTCAACGGTATTCAACCTCATGCTTTGATACCAAGTTTGTCACATCCGAGTTTACCCCCTAGACATAAACGGCGTCGTTGTCCTTTTTTAAGGACTAATACTAGCCTCTTAGTTTCATGTCATTACATTCATAGGTTGAAAGACGCGGAAAAATTTAAAACTTTTATGATTTCTACTTGGAGGTTTACATGGACCTCAACACACACATAACATATATTGGAGGTTTACATTGACCTCTACATGCACATAATATATATTCATATCGAGTATACATAGACCCTTCATATAGGAAGGTTACATAGCCTTCTTCTTTTATTGCATATACATACATACATACATATATATATATATATATATGTATATATATATATATATATTTATATATATATATATATGTGTGTGTGTGTGTGTGTGTGTGTATGTGTATACAAAATATAAATAGTCTCAACGATTGTCTTGTATCATACCATCTAAGCGGATATTACAATATGGGCATAGACCTTAAATCAATTCAACAAGACCATGTATAGGTCATACGAAAGTACAATATTCAAATAAAAAGGAAAGAAATGATAGAGTCAATAAGCTCATAACAAAATCCAAAGCTAGAAGATGGAATTGCCCTCGAAAGTTGAGGACCTACCCCACTTGGATGAAAGGAAGAATCCAAGCCTTCAACAGTATCGCCCTCCAAACTTTTCAATGACCGGAACCTAAAATGTTTGGCACAAGGGAATAAAAATATTGTTAGTACTTCACATGTACTAAGTATGACATTTTATGGTCATACACAAGCAAAAAATGCTGAAAGGGACTTTTTATCAAAGCATGCCATTCTACCCCTTTAGGGGCTTAATGAAAGTAAAGTAAGTCATATTAATCAACCAAACATGCTTACTATCTAAACAAGTAATATTTATCCCACACACTTGAAACCATGATTTACTACAACCCTAACATCAAGGAATAATATCACAAGAATGAATAAGAGTTACACATATCATAATAAGCAAGACAACTACTCACAAGTCCTTATCAAGTCAACAAGTGCAATGACCAAGAAAAGCCCCATAACCTTACTCATTCAAGTATACTCAACAAGAAAACATGACCAATGTCAAACTTTACATATCATAGCGTTAGGCTTGCATTTCATCATGTATTATCATGTTAACCCAAGGCATATTCATAAATGAACTAATCAACATATAGTATCAAAAATGTACCATGGTCATCATATATTGTCATAACATAAACATACATAAGAACCTCCTCCTAAGACTCCCTTCAAGGCTGACTATTGCAATGTCTAGGTAGAGTTCCATACCCCTACCTAATCTAAGCTAGATCCCTTAGGTTGTCCAAGTTAGAGTTCAAGTACTTTAATTTGTTTTACCTTTTGGGAACATCTTGCCCTAACCGACATAGACCAGCTGCCAAAACAATCTCCTAAGGTCGCACCTAAGATCCGAAGGAATCGCTTGAGAACATGAGCTAGTGTGGAATCCGGTGTCATAAAACCCTACACCGAAAGAAGGCGGACTACTTTCCAAGGTAGTAGCAAAACATAAAACATAGAAACTACATGGATCCACTAGCTAGTATTCCTATGGGGGCAACATAGTTCAAGAACTAGTAGATTTAGTTGGGACCCTCTTTATGCTCCATGCATTATAGTCTCCAACTAAATCTCCTAATTATTGAATTATGTTGCCCCCATAGGAATACTAGCTAGTGGATCCACGTAGGTGCTATGTTTTATGTTTTTGTACTACCTTCGCAAGTAGTCCGCCTTCTTTCTTTGTAGGGTTTTATGACACCGGATTCCACACTAGCTCATGTGGTCTATGACGGTTAGGGCAAGATGTTCCCAAAAGGTAAAATGAATTAAAGGACTTGAACTCTAACATGGATAACCTAAGGGGTCTAGCTTATCTAGGTAGGGGTATGGGACTCTAACTAGACATTGCACTACTTAGTTTTGAGGGGAGTCTTAGGAGGAGCTCTTATATGTTTATGTTAAGATAATATATGATGTATCTATATAATGACCATGTCATATTATTGATACTATATGTTGATTAAGTTCGTTTATGAATATGCCTTGGATTATAATGATAATATAAGATGAAATGCAAGCCTAAATACCAGATATGTAAAGTTGGACATTGGTCATGTTTTCTTGTTGAGGATACTTGATTGAGTAAGTTATGGGGCATTGCTTGGTCATTGCACTTGTTTACTTGATAAGGACTTGTGAGTAGTTGTCTTATGATATGTTTAACTCCTATTCATTCTTGTGATATAATTCGTTGATGTTAGGGTTGTAGTAAATCATGATTATATGCGTGTTGGGATAAGTGTTACTTGTTGAGATCGTATGCATTTAAGTTGATTAATATGACTTACTTTACTTTGCATTAAGCCCCTAATAGGGGTAGAATGACATACTTTGATAAAAAGTCCCTTTTAACATGTTTTACTTGTGTATGTCCATAAGATCTCATACTTAGTACATGTGGAGTACTAATCTCATTTTCTTCCCTTACTTAAACATTTTAGGTTCCAGTCATTGAAGAGTTTCGAAGGCAATATTGTTGAAGGATTGAATTCTTCATTTTATCCAAGTAGGGAAGGTCCTCAACTTTCGAGGGCAATGCCATCTTCTAGCTTTGGACTTTGTTATGAGCTTATTGACTCTATCATTTCTTACCTTGTTATTTGAATATTGTACTTTCGTATGACCTATAGATGGTCATGTTGAATTGATGTAAGGGCTATGTCAATATTGTTATATCCGTTTAGATGTTATGAAAGGAGACAATCGTTGAGACTATTTCTATATTTATATATATATGTGTGTGTGTGTGTGTGCATAAAAGTAGAAGGCTATGTAACCTTCCTATATAAAGGGTCTATGTATACTCGATATGAATATATATTATGTGTATGTAGAGGTCTATGTGAACCTCCAAGAGAGAAAATAAAAATTTTAATTTTTTTCAACCTATGAATGTAATGACATGAAACTAAGAGGCTAGTCTTAGTCCTTCAAAAGGATGATCACGCCGGTTACGTCTAAGGAATAAAGCCGGATGTGACAAACATGGTATCAGAGCATTAGGTTGAATACCCTTGAGTTATGTCTCTCTCTCTACCACGTCTATGTAGGTTTGTATTCATAATTGTGAAGCGTGACACACTTATGAGTAGGAACCTATATGATGCTTAGGAGTTACTCTCTTTCTTGGAAATCTTATATCGTGCTAATAGAGTATACTTATGATGTGATTTTTCATCTAATCATGTTTTTGTGCTTATAGGAAGCATTAACACTTGAAGGAATGCGGTTCGAAGACTTGAGGTGGAAGTTGCTAATGCGGGAGTTCCTCCCCATGATGAGAAAGTTCCTCCACTTGAGGAGAATGCTAATGTTGATCACGCCCCGTCTAACCCTCCACCTATGAAGGAGGCGAAGATGAGGTCTATTCTTGCTCAAATGTCTCAAGCCATGACTACTCAAGCACAAGCTGTGATGGTTCAAGCCCAATCTATGACGGCTCAAGCCAATTGGGATATTGTTTCTCGTCCTCATCAACAAATCACTACTATGGCTTCCCGTCTAAGGGACTTCACTCAGATAAACCCTCCTATATTCTATGGGTCTATGGTTGAAGAAGACCCCCAAGAATTCCTAGGCCTACAAAGTGCTATATGCTATGGGGGTGACTTAAAGGTCGAGTTGGCCTCATATCAACTCAACGATGTGGCTCAAACTTGGTATATGCAATGGAGGGACAATAGGCCGTTGAGGGGTAGTCCGGTGACTTGGGAGATCATTATGGAAGTTTTTCTAGATTAGTTAATCCCTAGATATATGACGGAGGAGAAGGTGACGGAGTTCATCAATCTTCGCCAAGGAGGGAAGAGTGTTCATGAGTACTCTTTGGAATTTGTTAAGTTGTCCAATATGCTCCTTCTTTAGTCTTCGATCCTAGAGACCAAATGAGCCTTTTTGTGATGGGGGTGTCGGAGGACTTACAAGAGGAGTGTCAATCGGCCATGCTACATTACAACATGAACATTTCCCGATTAATGGTTTATGCAAGAAGGGTCGAGGAGGCAAGAGCTCAGAGTAAAAGTAGAGATGTTAAGAGGGATAGGTCATTTGATGGAGATTCCTCAAAGAATAGGCTTGAGTGACAAGATAAGCCTACATTTAAGAAGCGGAGTTCAAATCAAGTCCCTACCAAATTTCCAAGAGCTAGTGGTGATAGGGTGTCTTGCTTAAATTTAAGAAGGGAAAAGGTTCTAATTCACCAAAGGAGAAGCCAACTTGTGGAAAGTGTGGTAAAAACCACTATGTGAGTTCCTTAATGGGATGGATAATTGCTTTAGTTGTGGCAAGAGTGGTCACAAAATGAGAGATTGTCCAAACTTGAAGAGTCATGACAAGGGTAGTGTCCAAGCTCAAGCAAGTGGTTCTAGTGATGCTCCAAAAGAGAACCGGTTCTATGCTCTCATCTCTAGGGCTGAGCAAGAGACCTCTCCCAACGTGGTGACCGGTATGTTTAAAATCATTACTCTTGATGTGTATGCTTTACTTGATCCGGGTGCTACTTTTTCCTTTTTGACACCACTAGTAGCTAAAAAGTTTGATGTTCTACCCGATATTTTGCATGAGTCCTTTCTAGTGTCTACTACGGTGGGAGAGTCGCTTGTTGCTAAAAGAGTTTATCAAAATTGTCTTATCTCATTGCCCAACAGAGTTTCTTATGTCGATCTAGTAGAACTCGATATGCTTGATTTTGATATTATATTGGGTATTGATTGGTTGCATTAATGTTTTGTATCCATTGATTGTAGGACAAGAGTGGTGACATTTAATTTCCAAAATGAACCGATTGTTGAGTTGAAGAGGGGAAATTCTACTCCTAGAGGTCGCATCATATCTTGTCTAAAAGCATGTAAAATGATCTCAAAGGGTAGTCTCTATCACATTGTAAGATTCCAAGATTTGGATTCCAAAATTCCTCATATTGAGTCGGTCCCCGTAGTAAATGAATTTCTGGAGGTTTTTCCTAATGACCTTCAAGGTATTCCTCCCGAACAGGAAATTTATTTTGGTATCGATTTGATAACGGAAACAAATCCCATTTCAATACCTCCAAATCGAATGTCTCTAGACGAATTGAAAGAGTTGAAGGCTCAAGTCAATGATTTTCTTGACAAAGGCTTTAGAAGGCCTAGTATATCTCTATGGAGTGCTCCGGTGTTATTTGTCAAAAAGAAGGATGGGTCTTTGAGAATGTGTATTTACTACCTCCAACTCAACAAGGTCACCATTAAGAATAAGTAACCTCTCCCTTGGATCGATGACTTATTTGACCAACTCCAAGGGGCGAGTACTTTTCAAAGATAGACTTGAGGTCGGGGTATCATCAACTCAGTGTGAGAGGAGAGGATGTACCAAAGACGGCCTTTCAGACTAGGCATGGGCATTATGAGTTCTTGGTCATGTCGTGTGGTCTCACTAATGCTCGGGCGGCATTTATGGACCTAATTAATAGAGTATTTTGGAGTTAACTATATTCGTTTGTCATTGTCTTCATTGACGATATCATGGTATACTCGAAGAATGAGGAAGATCATATGGGTCATTTGAGGGTAGTGTTGCAAACCCTTAAAGAACATCAATTGTATGCCAAATATAGTAACTGTGTGTTTTGGTTGAGATCAGTTACTTTTCTTGGGCACATCATTTCTAGTGAGGGAGTTGAAGTAGATCCAAGGAAAACGGAAGCGGTGAAAAATTAGCCTAGACCATTGACTCCGACTAACATCGGGAATTTCTTAGATTTAGCGGGTTAATATCGGAGGTTCGTGGATGGTTTCATGTCCATTGCGTCTCCTTTGACTACTTTGACCCAGAAGAGTAAAAAGTTTTAGTGGTCGGAGGCTTGTGATAAGAGCTCCCAATTGTTGAAAGATAGGCTTACTTCTGCTTCGGTGTTGACCTTACCAGAGCGTACAAAATGTTTTGTAGTGTGTTGTGACGCATCCCGAGTGGGTTTTGGGGTGTGTGTTTATACAAAACGGGAAGGTGATAGCTTATGCCTCTAGGAAACTAAAGGTACATGATAGAAATTACCCCTCTCATGATCATGAATTAGCGACCGTGGTGTTTGCTTTGGAAATTTGAAGGCATTATCTATATGGGGTTCTTGTGGATGTTTTTACCAATCATAAGAGTCCAATATGTGTTTACCCAAAAGGAGTTAAATGTTCGACAAAGAATGTGGCTTGAGTTGTGGAAAGATTATGATATGATTGTCCTTTATCACTCTGGCAAGGCTAATGTAGTTGTGGATGCCCTAAGTCGGATGACTATGGGTAGTGTATCCCATGTTGATGAAGCCAAAAAGGACCTAGCAAGGGAAGTACATAGGTTGGCTATGTTGGGGGTGAGGTTAGAGAGTGCTCCGTATAGGGGTGTTGTAGTTCATCGTAACTTTGAGTCATCTTTAGTAGTTGGGGTGAAGTCCAAACAACACCTTGATTTAGCCTTAATGGAGTTATAAGAATCGGTTCTTGGCAAGTTGAATGAATCATTCTCCGTAGGGGGAATGGTGTGCTAAGGTAACAAGGGAGATTATGTGTTCTCGATGTAGATGGGTTGAGGGATCGAATCTTAGAAGAAGCACATGGGTACCTCTACTCAATTGATCCGGGGTCGACAAAATTGTACCATGACCTAAGGGAAATATATTGGTGGGAAGGTCTAAAAAGGGACATAGCGGAATTTGTCGCTAAGTGTCTGAATCGTCAACAAGTAAAGGCCGAGCACCTAAAGACGATTGGCTTACTACAAGAGATCCAAATTTTAACTTGGAAGTGGGAATACATCAATATGGACTTTGTAGTAGGTTTACCCCGAACCCAAAAGTCCTATGATTCCTTATGGGTGGTTGAAGATCGACTGACTAAATCTGATCGCTTTATCATCGTCAAGTATTCATATTTGGCGGAATATTATGCAAGAATCGTCCTAGATGAGATTGTATGCCGCTATGGCATTCTATTAACCATCATATCAGATAAGGGCGCACAATTCACATCTAGATTTTAGAGGTGGTTCCCAAAATGGTTAGGTACTACAGTGAAGTTGATCACCATTTTTCATCCCCACACGGATGGTGAAGCGGAGCGTACGATATAAACCCTTGAATATATTCTTAGAGAATGCATTATTGAATTTAAAGGGAGTTGGGATAGGCATTTACCCTTAGTGGAGTTTTCCTACAACTACAGTTTTCATTCATCCATTTCCATGGCTCCCTATGAAGCCTTGTATGGTAGGATATGTAGGTCTCCTATTGGATGGTTTGAAGTGGGTAAGCCATCACTTCTTGGTCCTTAGTTGATTTATAAGACATTGGAAAAGTTTCATATTATAAGGAACCGATTGCAAATGGCCTAGTGTCGGCAAAGGTCTTATGTCGATAATAGGAGAAGGGATTTGGAGTTCGAAGAAGGTGATAAGGTGCATTTAAAAATTTCACCAAGGATAGGGGTGTTTAGGTTTGGCAAGAAAGGGAAATGAGTCCTTGTTATGTGGGTCACTATGAAATCTGGCAAAGGGTGTAGGTAAGGTTGCCTATGAATTGAAACTTCCTAGTGAATTGGCTTCGGTTCATCCAGTTTTCCATGTTTCTATGTTGAAAAAGTATATCGGTGACCCCGAATTTATTCTTCCTATCGAGTGTCTTGGTGTAAAGGATAACCTCTCTTATGAGGATGTCCCGGTTCAAATTCTTGATACGCAAGTCAAGAAGTTGAGGAATAAAGAGGTAGTATCCGTAAAAGTGCGATGGAAAAATCAATTAGTTGAGGGTGCTACATGGGAGGCCGAGGCCAATATAAAGTCCTTTTATCCTCATCTTTTTAAAATTAAGGTAATCCATTCTTTTTAATTATACAATTATGACAACGATTTGTGGTTTCTTTGTTTTTGGGTGAAGTGTTACAAAAAGGAATGTTTGAAAAACTTCACAGTAAGCTTTATAGTGAAGTCATTGTAGTATTGCTATTTAAAACTTCAAATTTTTCTTTTGGATTGCCTTGAATTATGTTGTGCATTTCGATAAGGTGAGTCTTCATGAAATGATAGGTAGCATGTTATTTAGTTGAAACTTGTGCTAATTGACTCATGTGATGTATGTTGAGCACATAAGTGTTGTGAGAAGGAAATGCCTCATGATGAAGTGTTTTGAGCCTTTGGTGTGGAAATATGAGTTTTGATATTTTCTTTGTTTAAGTGACATGATTTATGTTAAATAGATATTGTTGATTGGTTGAGCTGCTAGTCTTGGGTCTATTCCTTCAAAAGAATTTTAGTGTCATTCAGGGACGAATGTTCCCGGGGGGGATAATGTAACACCTTGAAAATCCAAGACTCGTGGTAAAGCCTAACATACATTTCATAAATAAGCACTGTTTTTAAGTCCATTTTTAATGAATATAAGTCATTTAGAATGTTAAAAAACCAAAACGTCCAAAAATGCCCAGGGAGTTGGTTCAAAGAGATGTTAGTGTGCCTTAGCCTTTTAACTAAATTTAAGGAGTCAAAAATGTACGAAAATGGGTGGAAAGGTAGCAAATGGGTGTTTGAGTTGTTTCTTGATTGAAACGTCGGGGTACGACTCCCCAAGGACAAACCAAAGGGCCCTTGAGGAGGATCCCTGCAGTTTGATGCAGCATTGCCTGGTAGTGTGCATTGACGGGACATACGACGGTTCGTACGTGGCTCGACGGGGCGTCGAGGTCAACAGCGTCCCATACTTAGAAAGATTCATGAAGGCCCTTTTTTACCTAGATACTGTTACACGCGATGGAAGGGAATGACGAGGCGTCGAGGCCACCGTCACCCCACACATAGAAAAATTTGAGGAAGCCCTCACCTGCAAAGTCTCTGACAGAGATGACGGAGTGAAGGACAGAGGGGGGGTTGTCCTTCGACTCACCAATGGACTAATGAATTTTAAATGATTTAACTTAAATTAATTAAGTGGTCTAGGGATTAGTTAGTGATTAAAGGGAAACTAATTAAGTTAATTAAACCCCTATATAAATACCCTTAACCCTCATTAATCTAAAGACAACTCTCAAAATAAACTTTCTTCCTTCTCTCTTATTTCTCTCTGTACATGAACTCACCATCGAAGGCTAGCAACAACTAGGGTTTTGGGGATGGAGATTCTTCATCAAATTATTTAGAAACATTAAGGTATGAGTTCTTTTAACCTTTGAGATCCTTTCCTCAAAGGGTTCCTTCAAAATAGATTTCAAAAAGTTGAGTTTTCATATGGGTTTCATTCTATTACGAAATTGAAGTCATGGATTGAGTTGTTAATGAATTCATAGGGTTATTTTTAGTATATTTACATGTAATTCAACTTGTTTATTATAATTGTTAATGGTTTGGTGTAATTGAAGAATGTGATCCTCTATCCCTAACCCTAGGTAGTTATCTTGACCTATGTTGTATGGTGATCATTCAATTGAGTTGGTTGTTGATTAGATTACTATCCTATGGTGCTTTTATGGTTAAATTAAGATGAATTATAGGCCTATCATTCTAGTTCTTAATATGTGATTTAGGTTATGAATTATAATGTGAAATTAGCCTAAGTATCTTTTCTCAAGTTGTGATCTAAAGATGAATTGTGTTATAGAGATGAAATTAGCCATGTTATTCTATTGATTATCATTGTGTGATGATGTTACTCCCCAAGTTGGGTTGAGTTATGGGTTTATGGTAAGACCTTGATGATAGACTATGAGAAAGCCTTGGTATGTCTTAGAATCTCTACCTTTTCTTCTAATTATTATTAATTGTTGCTAAGATATGATATTACATTGGAGTATGCCTTATACTTGGATTATAGGGTGGTATGATGTTGAAATGAAATGTATTGACTGTGTTGTGAGGTTGATTAAGGTGTATGTGATATAAGGATGGTGAAAATGATCAATGTGACTTAATATGTTATGAAACGCTAATGTGTTAACCTCACTTATATGAATTGTGATGAAAGAAATTATACTCATACAATTCTTATTGATCTATTGATGATGATGATTATACAAGGGGTAGACCCTATGGCCTATATTAAGTTCTGATTTATAATTGAAGGCTTAAAGACATTTCAAAAAGGGACTCTATCTTAGCACCGAGTGAACTAGATGGAGAAGTGTCCTTTCCTACATAGGGAAAGTCGGAACACTACATTACTCTTGAGATTGGAGACTATGATCCATGGCACATAAAAAGGGTCCCAACTAAATCTCCTAGTTCTTGAACTATGTTTTATGTTTGGATACTACCTTGTCAAGTAGTCCGCCTTCTTTCAGTGTAGAGTTTTATGACACTGGATTCCACACTAGCTAATGTGGTCTATTTTGGTTAGGTCAAGATGTTCCCAAATGGTAAAATGAATTAAAGGACTTGAACTCTAACTTGGATAACCTAAGGCGTCCAGCTTAGTCTAGGTAGGGGTATGGGACTCTATCTAGATATTGCACTAGTTTGTCTTGAGGGGAGTCTTAGAAGGAGGTTCTTATATGTTTATGTTCAGATAATATATGATTTATATATTTGATGACCATATCATGTTGTTGATACTATATGTTGATTAAGTTCGTTTATGAATATACCTTGGATTTTAATGATAATATAAGATGAAATGCAAGCCTAAATGCCATGATATGTTAAGTTGGTCATTGCTTATGTTTTTTTGTTGAGGTTACTTGATTGAGTAAGGTTATGGGAATTTGCATGGTTATTGCACTTGTTGACTTGATAATGACTTGTGAGTAGTTGTCTTGCTTATTATGATATGTTTAACTCTTATTCATTCTTGTGATATTATTCCTTGATGTTAGGGTTGTAGTAAATCATGATTCTAAGCATGTTGGGATAAGTGTTACTTGTTGATATAGTAAGCATGTTTGGTTGATTAATATGACTTATTTGACTTTGCATTATGCCCCTAAAAGGGGTAGAATGGCGTGCTTTGATAAAAAGTTTCTTTTAGCATGTTTTGCTTGTGTATGTGCATAAGATCTCATACTTCGTACATGTGGAGTACTAACCCCGTTTTCTTCCCTTGTCCCAAACATTTTAGGTTCCGGTCGTTGAAGAGTTTGGAAGTCAATATTGTTGAAGGCTTTGATTCTTCCTTTCATCCAAGTAGGGTAGGTCCTCAACTTTCGAGGGCAATGCCATCTTCTAGATTTGGATTTTGTTATGAGCTTATTGACTCTATCATCTCTTTCCTTGTTATTTGAATATTGTACTTTCGTATGACCGATACATGGTCGTGTTGAATTGATGTAAGGGCTATGTCAATATTGTGATATCCGTTTAGATTGTATGAGACGAGACAATTGTTGAGACTATTTCTATACTTTATATATATGTGTGCAAAGAAGGCTATGTAACCTTCCTATATGAAGGGTCTATGTATACTCGATATGAATATATATTATGTGTATGTAGAAGTCTATGTAAACCTCCAAGTAGAGAAAATAAAAGTTCTAAATTTTCCGCATTTTTTAACGTATGAATGTAATGACATGAAACTAAGAGGCTAGTCTTAGTCCTTCAAAAGGATGACGAACCCAGTTACGTCTAGGGAGTAAACCCGGATGTGACATCACCACATATAACAATATAAACCAATAACATGTTCATCATCATAACCAACATCATATGAGAGTAACATCATATATCATAAGCATTATACATTTCCTGATGTCATATTACATAAGAACAATCTCCTAGGATCTCCCTTACAGTCAACTTGTGCAATGTATAGGTAGAGTCCCATACCTATACTAAGTAGACTCCTCAATTTACCCTATTCAATGTCCATTTATTTGTCTTTCATTTTACTTGAGAGAACAATAACCTTAACCGACATTAGACCATGTGAGCTAAACATGGAATCCGGTGTCATGGAACGCCACACCTAATGGAGGTGGTCTACCGACCAATGTAGAACTAAAACATGAACATAGAATTCTAGGTGGATCCACTAGATAATATTCCTATGGTGGCAACATAGTTTAAGAACTAGGAGATATAATAGAGACCTATAGTTCCACATTACATGGTAGTCTCTATCTCATGAGAGTCATTGTGAATCTACCTCCCAACTAGGGAAGGGACACCTCACATATCTAGTTCATCGGTGCTAAGCTAAAGTCCCTTTGTGAATAACCTTTAAGTCATCATTTACTCATAAATATTATCATAGATCATAGGAGATTCACTCCTTGTGTAAACATGATCATATTCTCTTTAGGTTTAGGTGAGAATAGTCTTTCATCACAACCTTCATTTGTGAGATTAAAATACCGTAATCATAGTATGTAAGGCATACAAGATAAACATACTCAACCTGCATTATCATATCCTTACCATGATCCCACATTTAACATATTCATAGACCAACATATATACATAGTAATATCATGCATACTTCAGTTGCGCCTTATTGACGAATATTCCAGTAATTTCAAATAAAAATCTTGAAGTTTTCGTCTTCTTCCATATGATTTTCTTGTTCTTTAATGGAGTTTTAAAAGAGGGAGTTCTTGAGAGAGATGAGAGGGATTTGTTAAATCTGATTTTAAGTGCGTGAAAGTGGTCTAGAACTGACCTAAAATCGTTATAAACTCGTCCCCTAAAATACCCAAAGGACCCCTCACTTAAATGGGTCTTTTTGTGAAGTTAAATTTACTTAAAAACGACGCGGACGAATCTGGGACATGGCTGCGCATCACGGGGTCAATATAACATTTATTTTGAAAATCCAAGTTGTAAAAGAGAGCCTCATGGAGGATACGCTTCACGAGGCAACTTTTGGGCCTCCAGGTGATGGTTGTACGTCGTGCAGCAGCCCTCATTTCCTGGCTGCGTGCAGGCTGCTTTGGCAGCCTGCTCGTCCATGTTTGTGTCCTCCTAAAGGACCCTTGGGAGTCGTTATCGGACTTTTAGACACTTTGTACTACATACTACCTATGTAAAGTTTTTTTAAATGTTTTGGAATTCAATTGACACTCCCAAACTTTCACCAAACATAGGAACGTCTACTAGTTCAAATTAGCTAGTTTGCGGACGTCAAGGTCTTTCTTTGTCGTTTTGGATCTAACCCTATATAATCGCGTTTAATACCTTAATATAGGTCCTGAAACATAATTTTAATAATTATTTATTAGGTGAATCTGTAGTTTAAGTAATGGAACTTCCGGAGCATTACAATATCATCCCCCATTAGGAATATTCGTCACCGAATGACACTAAAAGCTTTAGGAGGGTAAGGACAGACTCAACACTAGCAGCCAAACAAATCAACAACATATAATCATAATGAGTCACAGTATATATAAGTACTTCACAACTCCTTTCAACACATAATACAACATTACACATAACAACTCAATTTATGATGCACAACATATAAGATCTTAACATTTTATAACACATAATGACTAACTACCTCTCAACATCAACATGAGCTCAAAATATATCAAAGAGTTACCATGCTATCATTTTTCTCAAGACAACAACAAAACAACAAAATCTCAAGAGACCTCATGCATACACATTTCATTTAGGTGCAAGAATACAACATGAAGGCAATTTCATAAAACTCAAGTTGGTACAACTTTTACCAAAACATTCACCTATAAAGAAAACAAGTCAATTTCATATTAGTCATTATTTTCCTTATATAGAGGAATGCATAGCCTGAAGGAGTAAATAGATGAGGGTAGCGGGTCTTCATGTCGGCTTCGGCCTCCTATGTTGCACCCTCAACAAGATGGTTCCTCCATATAACCTTTATGAAGGGAACCGCTTTGTTCCTTAACTTCTTGACTTAGCGATCTAGGATTTCAACCGAAACCTCTTCATATAAGAGGTTATCATCCATCCCTAAACCTTCAACATGTAGAATAGACGTCGGGTTGCCTATGCATTTCTTGAGCATAGAAACATGAAACACCAGATGAACCGAACTAGTTCATTAGGTAGTTTTAGCTAATAGGCAACCTTTCCAATCCGTTGTAGAATCTCATAAGGACCAACATATCAGGGACTGAATTTCCCCTTCTTACCAAACCTCATAACTAATTTCATAGGTGAAATATTCAAATAGTCATGATCACCAATTTGAAATTCAAGGTCTCTTCTTCTATTGTCTGCATAAGACTGTTGCCGACTATAGGTTGTCTTCAATCTATCTCTTATGACTCAAATTTTCTCTATAGCTTTATAGATAATCTTGGGACCAAGGAGTTAGGACTCACCAACCTCAATACATCCAACCGTAGACCTATATCTTTTACCATAAAGAGATTCAAAAGGTGCCATGGAGATGCTCCAGTGGTAACTATTATTGTAGGAGACCTCAATCAATGGTAGGTGATCATCCCAACTTACTTTGAAATCAATGACACCAGATCTTAACATATATTCAAGGGTCATAATGGTACTTTCCTCTTTCCCATCTATTTGAGGATGAAAAGCGGTGTTAAGTTTCACTTGAGTACCTAAACCCTTTTGAAAAGATTTCCAAAAACAAGAAGTGAATTGGGCACCTCTATCCAAAATGATGGACAAAGGAATCCCATGAAGGCTCACAATCTCATTAATGTAGATTGTTGCATAATCATCGGAGGTATAAGTAAACTTAACAGGAATAAAGTTGGAAGATTTGGTTAACCTATCGACAATAACCTATATTGAATCGTTTTGCTACCGGGTTCGAGGCAACCCAACAACAAAGTCTATATTGATGGCTTCCCACTTCCAAGTAGGAATATCCATGATTTGGGTTAAACCACCCAGTTTTAGATGCTCGGCTTTAACTTGCTGGTAATTTGGACTCCCTGAAACAAACTCCGTTATGTCCCTTTTTAAACCATCCCACCATTAGACCTCCCTAAGGTCATGATACATTTTGGTGGCACCCGAATGAATAGAATAACGGGAACCATGGGCTTCTTCTAGAGTTTGATTCCTCAAATCCTCAACATCCGGTACACATAATATCCCTTGGTATCTAAGAACACCATCCCCCCCTTAGGAGAATGACTCATTGAGCTTACCATGTACCGATTCCTTCAACTCCATTAATAGAGGATAAGGATGTTTCTTAGACTTCACCTCAACCACTAATGATGAGTCGGATTTTGTGATGGACCATAAAACCACCAATGGGAGAATCTTCAAACTGCACACCTAAATGAGACAAACTATGAACATCTTTCACAAATTCTTTCTTCTCTTCCTCCACACGAGACACACTACCCATACTCATATGACTGAAAACATCCGCAACCATATTGGCTTGCCAGGTTGGTGAAGGACACTCATGTCGTAATCCTTCAAAAGTTATAACCATTTTCTTTGTTGGAAATTCATCTTATGGTTAGCAAACACATCAACATGCACACCATACAAGTAATGTCTCCATATATTTAAGGCAAAAACTATAGCAGCTAATTCAAGGGAATGAGTTGGACAATTCATCTCATGAACATTGAGTTGCCTAGAAGCATAAGCTATTATCGTAACATGTTGCATGAGAACACATCCCAACCCCACTCAGGATGCATCACAATACACTAGAAAGCCTTCATTACCCTCCGGTAAGGTCAACACCAGAGTTGAGGTAAGCTTATCTTTCAACTTTTGAAAACCATTCTCACAAGCTTCTGACCACTCAAACTTCACCTTCTTTTGGGTCAAAGCTGTCAAAGGAGAAACAATGGACGAAAATCCATCAACAAACCTTCAATAGTACCCGGCTAGACCCAACAAACTCCTTTTGTCAGTGAGAATCAAAGGTCTAGTCTAAATTATGACCGCATCCGTCTTCTTCTAATGAACCTCTACACCCTAACCAGAAACAACATGGCCAAGAAAAGCAACCGACATCAACCAACATACACTTACTAAATTTGGCGTAAAGTTGGTGTTGTTTAAGGGATTGCAAGGCCATTCTCAAGTGACTCTCATGTTCATTTTCATTCTTGGAGTATATCAAAATATCATCAAATAACACAATCACAAATGAGTATAGGTAATCTCGGAAAACTCTATTCATTAGGTTAATAAATGCCCCCAGGGCATTTTTTAACCCGAAAGACATAACTAGAATTCAAAGTGACCATATCTAGTTCGGAAAGCTATTTTGGGAATATCTTCACCTCTCACCCTAAGTTGGTTATATCCTGACCTTAAGTCAATCTTGGATTAGCTAGAACCTTGGAGTTTATCAAAAAGATCATCAATCCGAGGGAGAGGATACATGTTCTTTATGGTGACCTTATTGAGTTGGCGATAATCAATTCACTTTCTAAGGGACCCATCCTTCTTCTTCTTCACAAACAAGACTGGAGCACCCCATTAAGAAATACTAGGTTGAATGAAACCTATGTCTAGTAAATCTTTGAGGTGGAGCTTCAACTCTTTTAATTCGGCAGGAGCCATTTGATATGGAAGAATTGAAATGGGATTCGTATTCGGTAACAAGTCAATTCCAAAATCAATTTCCTTTTCGGGAGGAACTCCTAGAAGGTCATTATGAAAAACCTCTAGGAATACCCTCACTACAGGGACTGACTCAATAGAAGGAGTTTCACATTTTAGATCTTTAACCCTTACTACATAGTATAGACAATTGTTGGCTATCATCTTACAACCCTTCAAGTAAGAAATGATTTGACCCCTTGTCATAAAATTTCCCCGTTTGCACTTTAAATGGGTTCCTTTGGGAATTGAAACTTTAGTACCCTCGTTCTACAATCTATGGAAGCAAAACAAGCATCAAGCCAATCCATACCCAATATGATATCAAAATCAAACTTATCAAGTTCTACCAAATCATTTGAATGCATTACAGGACATTTCCTATAGGCTCTATTCGAAATTACAGAGTCACCCATTGGGGTACAAATCGGAAAGGGTTCAATCAAAAAATCAGGAAGTGCATCAAATTTCGTAGATACCAAAGGTGTAATGAAAGAAAGGGTAGCATATGGATCAAGCAAAGCATAAACATTAACAAAGAAGACTTGTAACATACCAGTCACAACATCGGGAGAGCTCTCTTGTTCACCCCTAGCCTTGAGTGCATAGAAATGGTTCCTTTTTGGAGCTTCAAAGCTAGGACCGCTTGATTGAGATTGGCTATTACCCTTTGATGAGTCTTCACATTAGGACAATCTTTCACCATATGGTCACCTTTTCCACAACCATAGCAACTATTAGTTCCAACAAGGCATTCACCCACATGTTTCTTTCCACACTTACCACAAGTTGGTCTTTCTCTTGGTGGATAAACATTTCTCTCCTTTTGAGGTTTAGGCTTAGACACCCTATCATTGCGAGTCTTGGAGACATTTGAAGGAACCCGGTTTGAAAACCTCTTCTAGAACTTAGGCTTGTCTTGAATGTCAAGCCTACTCTTGGAACAACCAGTTTGAAAAGATCTTTCCTTGTTAGTTTCCCAATTCCTCTTCCTTAGACGATTCTCATTTACTTGTTGAGCATGAAACGTCAATATAGAAATATCCATATTGTCATGAAGCATAGCTGCACAAAATTCTTCTTCAAGATCTTTGGACACGCCCGTTACATAACGGCTCATTTCATCCCTAGCATTGGAAACCAAAGAGCAAGCATATTTGGACAGCTTAATGAACTTTACGAAGTATTCCTTAACACTCATACGTCCGTGACTGCTCTGAAGAGAGACCTTGAGGGGGAACAGCTGACCTAAGCAACTTGTGGTCTGATTGCGCCATCAGCGAAACCATCGAAGGTTGATGAAATCCTCTAACTTAGCTTCCCTTTGATACCTTAGGAAGAATCTTTCAAGAAAGGCCTTTTTGAAGATCTCACAAGTCACTAAACCACCTTAGAAAGCCTTACTATCCTTCCACTGATTGTACCATGGCTGAGCAACGTCATTAAGTTGATACGCAGCAAGCTCAGCCTTTTCAGTAGTACTCACCCCCATAGCAAACAAGATTTTAGAGACCTCATCGAGCAAAAATTGGGGGTCTTCATCAACTTTTGATTCATGAAAAATAAGAGGATTCATCCTCGTAAAATCCCTCAGACGGCTAGCCATATTACTAGCATGTTGGTTCTCTCGAGGAACAACCTCCCTGTTATCTTGTGTCATGATGGCTTGAGCTTGAGTGGTGTGGCTTGGACCATTTGGAACAGGGCTTCACTCACCTTTCCATCCGTCATTGCCGGAGGATTGACCAGAACTTGGTCATACACAGCAACTTGCACTTCATGAAGAACTCGATTGCCTTGGGGAGTAGCTCCCGCATTCGCAATATCTTCTCCTACTCTTCTCGCAGCTGTCCTTCTTGTGTTCATCGCCTATAATCACAAGAAAGTGATTAAATGCTAAAAGACAAATAGTGTCAAAACTCTAGAGCCACGACATATGATTACTAAGAAAAGAGAATTTTCCTAATCATCATATATCATCTCATTCATAATTGTGGCGCTCTTCACAACCATGAACAAAACACTATATAATGTGGTTAAGTGAGACAAAGACCCTGATACCAAGTTTTTCACATTCAGAGAGCACCCCCTAGACGCGACCGGCGTCGTTGTCCTCTCAGATGACTCAGAGAATCCCTTAGCATTTGTCATAACATGTCATCAGTTAAAATGCAAACAAATTAGAAACTTTTACATATACTAAGTGAGGTATACTTAGAAATCTCAAAAAGAATCTTACTTAGGCTTATAACATGAATAAATTTTACGAAGCGATAGTCTAAAAGTTGTCTCACATTAAAACCATCTAAATAGTACGAGTTGGAATTAGCCAATAAAATGCCAATATGCCTTATATGCCTTAACGAAATAGAATCTAACGAACATAAAATGGAATAAAGAGTATTCTTGAAACTACTAAAGTCTTCATAAGATAGAATAATGAAAACATAGCATCCCCGAACATGAGGACCTACCAATACTTGGAGAAAGAGTTCCAATCTTCCTCAATTGACCTTCTTAATCTTCAATGGCCAGAACCTACATTTATATTAATATGAAGTAAGGGGTTAGTACACCGAATGTACTAAGTATGGGTATATGCACATAAACATTTAAGGACATGAATGAAAAGTACCATTTCATTGGAAAGCATGCTAGGTCATTTGTAAACCTTTAATGCACATAAAAGATAACACATATCAGATAAGGATCAGAACAAAACAAAACATGATCATGACCAAAGACATATCATCATAAAGTCATATTAACCTTTCATGTTCATTAGATCACTTAATGTAACATACAAAACACTTACCAATAATTCCATAAAAATATTACAAGTGTTATGATCATGTGAAGCCCCATAACCCCACTTACAAGTAAACAAGATATGAAACCATAAGTAAAGCTTTGCTTCATAAAACTTATATTATAGGTAGTCATCACCACATATAACTATGTAGACAAATAACATATTCATCAACATAACCATGATCATATCGGAGTAACATCATCTATCGTAAGCATTATAGATTTCATGTTTTCATATTACATAAGAACAATATCCTAGGAAATCCCTTAGAGTCAACTTGTGCAATGTCTAGGTAGAATCTCATACCCCTACCTATACTCAGTAGACTCCTCAAGTTACCTTAGTCAATGTCCATTTACTTGTCTTTTATTTTACTTGAGGGAACAATCGCCTTAACCGACATTAGACCATGTGAGCTAAACATGGAATCTGGTGTCACGAAACCTCATACCGAAAGGAGGTGGTCTAATGGCCAAAGTAGAACCAAAACATGAACATAGTATTCAAGGTGGATCCACTAGCAAGTATTCATATGGTGACATAGTTCAAGAACAAGGAGATATATTAGAGATTCATAGTTCCACGTTACATGGCAGCCTCTATCTCATAGAGTCATTGTGAACCTACCTTCCAACTAGGGAAGGAACACCTCTCATATCTAGTTCATCGGTGCTAAGCTAAAGTTCCCTAACCTTTAAGTCATCATTTATTTATAAATCTTATATAGGTCATAGGAGATTAATCCTTGTATAAAAATTGTCATAACCTCTTTAGGTTTAGATGAGAATTTCCTTTCATCACAACATTCATTTGTGAGATTAACATATCATAATCATAGTGTATAAGTCATACAAGATAAACATACTGAACTTGCATTATCATATCCTTACCATGATCCTACATTTAACATATTCATAGAGCAACATATATACATAGAAACATCGTGCATACTCCAATTGCATAGAAACATCATTTATAGGCTAACATCAATATAATAGACTAATCACGACTTTTAGAAGACTTACCTATTGCTTCCAAGAACCTTCATCAAGAACTTACGTTCAATATATATCAATTATCCAATAACATAGTGAAATACTCAATAACATAACCAACACCAACCCTTCATTTTATATACAAGACAAATTCATAATTAAGGATAAGGGAAAGGGTCATTAAAAAGTTCATTCAAGCTATAGTTCCTATCCCAACGTTTACATGTTATCAAGTGATAGATATAACCCAATCAAAATCATATTTTAGTGAAGGAACATGCTTCACACGAAAATTAAACATTACAGACCAATTAGCCAAAAATACATACTTAATTAACCATAGAAAATCGTTATTTTTCATCATTAGTTATAAATCTTGAGTTAGGAAGAAAATCCAGTTTGTAGAGTAAAACCCTTGAAGTTGAATTCTTAAAAATCATCTTTGAACGGAACTATTGGCGAAAGGGATCCCAATAGTGAAGAACACATACCTTATTGAGGAATATTCCACGTATTTCGAATGAAAATTTTGAAGTCTTTGTCTTCTTCCTTAAGCTTTTCTTGTACTTCAATGGAGTTTGAAAAGAGGGAGTTCTTGAGAGAGATGGGAGGGATTTGTTTAATCTGATATGAATGCGTGAAAGTAGTCTACAACTAACCTAAAATCATTATAAAATCATCCCCTAAAATACCCAAACGACCCCTCACTTAAATGGGTCTTTTTGTGAAGTTAAATTGACTATAAAACGACACGAACGAATTTGTGAAGTGGCTGCATCGCCGGGTCAATTTCACATTTATTTTTGATAATCCAAGTTGAGGTAGAGAGAGTCATGGAAGTTCCGCTTCATGAGGCAACTTTGGGGTTTCCACGTGATGGCTGCGCGCAGGCTGCCTTGGCAACCTGCTCACCCATGTTTGGGTCCTCCTCAAGGACCCTTCAGGCGGTCTTTGGGGAGTCGTTACCAGACGTTTGTTCCATTTGTACTACGTACGACATATTTAAAGTCTTTTTACAAGTTTTGGACTTTATTTGACACTCCTAAACCTTCACCAAACATCGGGACGTCTACTAGTTCAATTTAGCTAGTTTCTGAACGTCAAGGTCTTTCTTTGTCGTTTTGGATCTAACCTTTTCTAATTGAGTTTAGTACCATAATATAGGTCTGGTAACATCATTTTATTCATTATTAAATAGGTGAATCTCCGGTCTAAGTCATGAAACTTCCAGAGTGTTACAGGGACTCACTCTTATAGCCTTGTTATCCTTCCATTAGGTAAAAAATACTTGGTCCACATCGCTTAGTTGATGCCAAACTAGCTCAACTTTATCAATAAAATTCATACCCATAACATCCACTATACTGTATACCTCATCAAAAACTCTTAAGGTCTTCATCAACCTTCGAACAAAAGAACATAGGAGGGCTCATTCTAGTAAATTCCCTCAATCTCAAAGCCATTGTACTCACATTTGGGTTTACTTTAGGCCCAACATCTTGGTTGGTTTGAGTCGTTAAAGATTTGGCTTGAGTAGTGACGACTTGAATTTGAACATTCATAAGTAAAGCGAACGTTTGGAGAGCCGCCCTTATCTCCACATTAGTCATAACCCCTTCCTCATTAGGGCCTTGAGGATCTTGAGGAGATTGGGCAGGAACTCCATCACTCACATCCTCCTCTCATCCCTCTTTTCATTAGACATTCTTGTATTCATTATATCTAATCACAAAAGAAGGGTTGGGAAAAAGGTCTTCAAAGAGTTAGGACTCCAGAGAACGACTAAAGAGTAATGAAAGAAGTGAATGTTCCTAAACATAGTAAAGCCTCTTATTAATAAGTTTGGTGCGCTTTACATTCATGAACAAGATTCTACTAGACGTGATTCATGAGACATCTACTTAAAAATTATCCCAAAACCTTATGCTCTGATATAAAGTTTGCCACAGCAAAGGGGTACCCCCTAGACGTAACAAGACGCACTTGACCTTGAAGGGGCCACATACAAGCCCTTAGCATTATCATACACCTAAAGTTATGGAAATGATGCAAAATATTAAAATTTTACAATTCAATTCAAACTTCTTTTCATAAACGAAAATAGGAATCTAGACTTGTCTCAATCACGATCAAGTAAATAAAAATGACAAATAGGTTCATAAGCCCTATACATCAATAGTCTCAAAATAAGAGGTACAGTAAAAACTATGAAATGATAGCATCTTGTCCTCAAAGTTGAGGACTCACTAAGCCTAGGGAATAGTCAACCCAATATCCTCTTGAATTAAAAAAATACATCTCAATGACCGGAACCTATACTCATAGTAAAAGTAGAAGAAATGGGTTAGCACATAAAGTACTTATATGGAAGCATGCAAAATCCTTGAAATATGATAAAAAGGAAAAATTAGTAAAAAGCATGACTTTGTCAAGATTGAGAATCATTTATGCATTTAAAGGTAAAATACAAGTGATACCATCTTCATCAAATAAATCCTCATAGCATAGTAGAACCATCACCTTATCAACCCTAAGGTATACTTGTGCAATGTATAGTTGGCATCCCATAATACTAACTATACTTAGTATCCCTTTGAGGCTACTTTAGTAACACATATCATCTTAGCACCTCATCATAATAAACGTCATAGATAGAAATATAATCGTGTACATGACATGAACATAAGGAGAGTTATGCATTGGAAACAATCCATTCAACATACATGCTTACATTTATGTTACCATATCATAAGAAACCAACACATAATTCCTTTCAAAGTCCACTTGTGCGATGTAAAAGTGAAGTCCCCTACCCTCATTCCTACTAAGTAAAGCTCATCAAGAAATCATAAATATAGTTCTTGTAATGTTGATTATCTTTTCATACAGTGATATTAACATTAACCGACATAAACCATATGAGATACATAGAATCAAATGTCGTATAACCATATACCGAAAGAAGGTGTCCTACTTTCCTAAGGTAGAACTAAATTTATAGCTTTAAGGTGGGATCCACTAGCTAAGACTTGTGTGGGCACATATTTATGGAATACCCAGCCTATTGTATTGACGGGAAGTCTTTTACCTCATTTGCCATATCCTCTCGGTGCTAATCATTTTTTTCCAAATTATATATAGTTAATTCTTACTTGCATTTGCATGTATGAACGAATACATTGCCCTTAATTCATTGCAACTCATAGCATAGCTCATAGATTCAATAAATTCATATTTAACTTTCAACCTTAGAATAATCATTCACATGTGAGTTATCCTTTCACATTACATTCACTACATTTTCATGAGAATAGCCTTTCAATCAACACAACATCATTAGCATAATCCTAGACGATTCATACGTGATCATGTGTAGGGGTAAGGGAGAGTAATCTTTCAACAATACTACAATTTACATAATAGTCAGAGGATATTCATCATTTTGTAAGTGAATCATAAGGTCATACATAACTTTCATCAATAAGAACAAACTCTAGCAATTCACCCTTCAAGGGTCATGAATCATGTCTCACAATTCAACCCAAAATTACTACAGTAGGAATAAATATAGCAAGATTAATTAACTAAATTATATCGACACAATTCATAGCATTCATCTTGCATAAATACACCTATTGCATTTTATAAAATTGGGGTCACAGGGGAGTACATGGGTTCATGGGAAATTTTGCCATAAAAATCACCATTAAACTACAAGTAATCCATAACATAATACAATTTACTCATAGAAAATCTTTTCAAGAAGAAGCCATGGTTATAATGGAAACCCTAGTTTCTTGAAGAATCTATAAATTCGAAAATTAAAGAGTTGAAGGGTTCTCTATAGAAAAGTATTCCATAGATAAACTACCATAACTTTTATTTTTTTTTCACAAATAAATTAGAGTGAAAACAATATATCTAGAATCCCTAAGCTTTACCTTGTTGAAAGTCTTCACTTGATCAAGAGAGAGAAATTTTTTCAGAGGAAAGTTGGTTTCGTTTTGAGTTTGTGAGTTATGAGGGGTTAAAGGGTTTCCTAATGGTTAAATCTACTTAAATATACACAAAATAAATAATAATAACCATACCTACTCTTAATTAATTACTTAGGAACTTACGTCAATAGGTTGAAACTTGACAGCTTCAGGGGTGACTCACGATACCCCCACCTACAGAGCGTAGATGGAATGAAGACCCATGCTGTCAATTCATGAATTGGTTCTGGAAGTTGTAAAGTTCAAAGAAAGGGTGGGGAGACTGAGTCTTGACCCACGACCCCCACCTAGGGGATGTGGGACCGCCCACTAACGGTGGGTGCCTATCAACAGGTGGCTTGATAGTTGTTTAGGCCTTCACTCAGATCCTTCTCAAGAACCATTGCGGGTTGCTCCTTGACGTCAAGGTCCCAAAACATTAATACTAGGTTAGGATTGTCATATTAGGGTTTTAATCAATACGTTTAACTCGTCTAGGAGACTAGACTACTTCTTAGGCTCTAGCTTAGGTCATTAGATATCCAGGGTGTTCCATAAGGGCAAACCTATTAGTGGAGTCATGCATGTGTTCATATTTTTGAGTGTGAGAGTGGTGTTATTCTAGAGATATAACTTGTTGAACAATTGTATGAATATGAAATTATTCTTTGTGTGAGGGCATTTGAGTACCTTTGTTCAGCTTGAACTTGCAAGCAAGTATTGTGAACTTGAAAATCTTTGATAATGGTGAGTCACATCTTGAATCTTTAAGTAGTGCACGATTGATCCTCACATAAGTATGTTGAAGTTGTTGTGTGCATTCATTCATGATTGAGTCTTGTGTATTACTATTTGTCACATCCTTTTTTGACTCATAAATTTGAAATTTATTTGGAGTACAAGCAAAAGTTAATGTTGGTGGTGTTGATGGATCCTAGATTGTGACTCATTAAGGGCTTTATTTTGATAGATTTTGTCTTCAAATGCTTATTTTGTGCTAATAAATTATGTAATATTCTTGATATAAAGGTATTTGAATCGAGGAAGAATTTAAGGACACTAACTTTCGAAAAGGAACAAAGCGAGCTGAAAAAAAAGAAAAAAAGAGAGCTTAGTGATTGCCAAGTTCATTTGGAGAATCCCCGAGTGGCCTCTTGACCTCCTAATACGCTCAAATTATACTTCCATAAAGAAGTATAAGCAGTCGTATGAACTAAAGATCCCAGTTGTTAGGTTGGGGTCGATCCCACGAGGAAAATGGTTTAGACTTAACTTCAATCTACGATTATGTCTATTTAGTCAAGTCCTTTCCAAAAAGAATTAACTAAAAGGGGGGTTTTGTGTAGCAAAAATATTTAATTATTTCTAACTTAGACTAATAGAAAGTTAATAATGAGAGAAACTAGGGTGTAAGTGTTCCCCATAGGTTCATAACGTGCTAATCCTAGATATAACAATCCTTTCCGAGTATCTTGCATGCAAAGTGGTAAGTTATGTATCCCTAATTCCTTGGCCCAACAACTAGAGAATTTCACTCCGTACCTTGGTCCGGCTACGTGTGTCTACTTTACTTAACCTTGCCTTTACCTCATATTAAGTATCATATTCAATATGTGGCTAAGTTACTAATTTGCACCAAATGAAACTAGCCTATTAGATAGTGTATACTAAATCTATGTTGATAATTCTTTTACTATCAACTACCTCCTTGATCTGGCAAGTTGAAATAGGGCAAGTTCTAACGCGTGCCCCCGTTAAAAAGACTTCTAAATGAAAGAATTATCAATACATGCAAGACCCTATTCTAGAATTGTTATTTAGATAGTTTTACCTTGTTAATTACTCATGGTTCCCAGAACCCTAGTTGTGGATTTAGTTACCCATGCTAAAAATTACACAATTCATAATTGTTAAACAACAAATCATGTGCTTACTTTAATAATTTTGAAGAAAACCCAGAAACATCACTTGAATTCATTAAAATATTGAAAGAAACGATTTCGGAAAATTAAAGTATTTCCAAAAACCAAAGTTTAACTTCCAATAACACAAATCTGAAAAATAGTAAAGAGTATAACCTCAAAAACAAGGTTTTTAGTCATTTATATAATAATAAAGTCCTAAAATAAAAAGGAGTTCTAAATGCGGAAAAATTTGTCCAAAAGGAGTCTTCTTTGGACGACCCAACTGATGGTCCATCGATGGAACGACGCACCGTCGACAACTTCCGTCAGTCCATACTATAAATCTTTTTTTAGCCTCCACTTTTCAACACTTCCTATTACCATTGACGGACCAGCAGCAAGTTTTGTCAGTAGACCTACGGACCGTTGATGGCCTCCGTTCCTCCATACTTAGTGGTTTTTTCAAGTCGAGTACTGGACTACTTCCTATTACAACCAACGATTTGCAAGCATGGTCTGTCAATCAGTCGACGGACCGTCGATCCTTCCGTATCCCCACACTTAGTAAGACTTCCCCGATTTGATTTAAGTTGCCTGAGGCCCCAGTCGACGATCATCACTTACGAATCGTCACTAGGTCTACGAACCATTGATGGATCCGTAGGTCATCACTTCTGCACTGATTTCCGCATAGTCTTCAGCATATCCATTCTGGATAGTTTTTCTGCAAACACAGCTAAAAATACATTAAAACTACTACCAAAAGGCCTTAGATACACACTGAAATTAAGGAAAAAGCATTTAAAGTACCGTAAAACCATGGTACATCAACACCCTCAACTTAAATTCGTTGTTTGTCCTCAAGCGACGCACTATGACTCACTATAACACCTTTGTACAAAAGTCTCTTTATTTCAGCTTTCACAATCATTTGGTTATCAATCCCAATTATTTTCATTGTTTTTATGCATGATATCACTCTTAGGCTCATTCATATGGATCAGACCATGCCAGAGACTCAGCGTGCACCGACACCTCTCCTCTTTTATCCCTCACCAAGGTACCAACTTTCCAAGATTACAACTTGTGTCCTCACTTTAGAAACAACATCCTCCTTTTTCACACAGTGATTTCAATTTGAGTATAAGGATTATTTTTCAACACTCGCTCTCTTAACAACTTCAACCTAATTGATACTTTCCGAAACATTCCTCAGAATATCCACCCTCAACTCATGGCTTTGCCATGAATCAAGGCACACAATACCCAAAGTTGGGTTAGGTCCAGGACGAGATTGGTTTTTGCATTATACACCCTCAACTTATGCTTTTGGCATAAGCTGAGGTGCACATGTCCAAGGAGGGACCAGGGACAATACGTTGTACCCAGAAAAAATGAGTTGGGGTAGAAAAGAAAGGTCCATTGTTAGCTCAAATCATTTGGATAAAAAAGGATTAGTTTCATTTGGTCTTATTTCATTTAGGCTAAAGATTGGCTAATTTGAACAAGGGCCTATGATCCTTTCCTAATTGTCTAACACGGATTACTTTTTTTTTGCAGGACTTACCAAGCACGTTCTAGCGAGGTACCAACGGTGGACTATTAAAATTTCCTCACACTCTCTTAAAACCTCATTCCCCTACCAGATTATTGGACACCTTGTTTGAGTGTTAGATAGAGGGTCATGCAATGGTATATCTCTATGTCATGCATAGATACAACACATTCAACATTCACTATGCCTAATCATGAAAGCATTCATTTTAGAACAGGATGTCAATGTATTTAATCATCATGCTTCAGATTTCACTTGCATAATTTGTACAAGGTACTAACATGCTAGTTCAATATTAAAATAATCAGTCTCTTAGTGAAAAAGAACACAGGCAAGAAAAATCCAAAGAGAGGATCATGAGTTGGGCTACTCATACTTCAACCTAGCACTCACTTTCCATTTACTCCACCACCAACAAGAAAGCATGCAATTGTCCCCAATGCATAAGAAATATAAAACATGTCGTTAGGTGAAGCAAACATGAGGCTCATAGCACCGACGATCAACAAGTTAGTGGGTCCAGTTTCCCGGAACCCACTCCCTCAGAATTAGGGACACCATCAATAGTGTCCTCAGCATTGTCAGCACCCTCAGTAGTGCTCCTCTCAACATCAAAAATCCTTGAACTAGACGCCCCAGCAGCCAACTCATGAGCCCTCATCTGTTGGGCCTCCTATTCCATCAATGAGACTCTCCTCGCTGCCTCCAACTCAGTACGCTCTCTCTTCCTAGAACGATCCTCATCTCCCGCTCTTGTCCGGTGCCTCTTGGCATGGTCACGTGGTTGAGGCAGTGATGCAACAGTGGTCTGCAACAGTGCAGCAAGCACCGTATCCTCAGCAGGCTCTACAGGTGTGGCCCCAGGCTTAGGTACCCGTGCATCCAGAATGGCATCCACATCAGCCCTCAGACTCGCCACAGCAGCCTGGAGAATCGTCAAGTCAATAGTAGGGGCTGTCCGGGCGAGAACTCTCAACTCGAAGGCGTCTAGGCGTTGGTGGACTGCAAAAATCTTCCTCTAAGTCTGCTGGGCAATCCTCTTCTCGATCCGATCCTCTTCCTCAGCAATGGACTTCTGCATCCTAGGATGTATATGATGCAGTAGTGTGGCCATCTGGGCCTCAAACTTCTAGACCCTAGAAATCGGGACAAATGCTATAGATTGTGTATAGCGGGAGGAACTCAGAGTTGTTCTAGTACCCTGGGTAGACTCAACTAGAGTGGTGACGGTAGGATTTGATGTATCTTGATTAGCCCCTTGGGCTTGCTCTACCGTGTCCGCCAAGTACTCACCTAGTGGTTGCACCTCCACTTTGTGCCCTTTGTTGGGTGCCGCCTCATTGGCCTCATTCCAGATGAGACAGATACCAATTGTCCCAGTAGGAGTCCTGCGAACATCAATATTCCATATGGGCATTCCAGCAGACCTGGAAAACTTGAAAATCAAGAAGGGAAAAGGGTACGTGGTGGTGGCCCTAAAGTCCCTCTCATGAATGAATGACTGCAAAAGTCTCGGAACATCCCCCTCGAACCCTGCAACCATGGCAGCTACAAATACTTCTTCTCTATACCATGTGAGAATGTTGTCAGCAGCAGTGGGGGATAGGCAGTGAAGAACTAATAGCCAGATGAATTTGGTTACGAATGTGAGGTTGGCCTTCTTTATCACACCTCTGGTCTCCAGCACCCAATATGTACCCTCACCATCCACGGAAATGTGCTGGGCTATACACCTCTTTGTGGTCTCTCTCACCCCCGCATCTCGCTGGAAATCGCCCTCTTTTATCAGCTTCCACCTATAGTCAAACTCGGGGGTAAACGGCTCCCTAGTAGAATTTGTATCAGCGACGTATAAGAAACGGTGAATAGCGGGTAAGGAGATATCAACCCTGCAGCCACAAACTCGAACACGATCAAGTGGTTCCTGTTTGGCGGGATTAGACCGCATATTCATAGAAGACCGGAGAGTCGCTACATAAAAAGCGTAGAACTCTCGCACCACCTCCTCGGTGTAGCGTCCAACGCTCTTAGTCATCCACTCTAGCCGATGGCGGGTGAAAAGAGTATGTGCATTAGGGACAGAGTGGAGACTCCCTGTAAGAGCTTGCCGCTCTACTGTCTGATTCCAGGTCATGACCCCCTTATCGTTGAGCAGCTTGGCGTCCCTGTACACCCGGTATTTTCCTTTTACACACGACCGATTGGGATGATTAGCAACCGGTGCAGGGACGTTGGTCAAGAGTGGTGAAGTGGAATCCGCACAGTCAGCCTTATTAGACGAGGCAGTATGGACTGGTGCAGCACGAATAGTGGGACCATGTGAAGCTGACTCTTCCTCACACTCGGAAGCCTCCTCAGAGCCGACGCTCCATTGCATCCGGAAGCCTCCTCAGAGCCAGATGCCCCCTCAAGGCAAGAGGTAGACCCAAATGGTGTGCCAGTCAGTGTGCGCTCCTCATCAGACTGGGAGGTAGTGACTACGCAGTGCGCCACCTTCGTGGGCGTGCCCTGAGTGGTCCTAGCAGCACGTGTTGGTGTCCCGGTGCCTGGTGGCACGTATTCTGTATCACCATCATCGTCCAATCTAATCACCAGCCGGCATGAAGGGGCTACAGACTTTGAACGTCCTCTAGAGTAAACTAAGTCTTGCTTGACAGCCATTGGTACATGCAAAAAAGGAGTAATTTATTTTCATTGTAAACATCTGAGACACCCAACAGAAGCACGACCAAATTTGAAACACAAAACACATTTAAGTTCAAAACTGCAGAACTGAACGACGGGCACTACATACGGTTCGTCGATGGAACGACGGTCCATCAGTAGGGGCCGTGGTGAACACTTAGCAAATATTTTTAAGGCTTCAGAAACAAAGGTTTTGTTAGAGACAATGGACTTGCAGGAAGGTCCTTCGATCAACCGACGGATCGTAGACCTAGTGCGTCATTGGACACTTAGAGAAAAATTAGAATGCTTGACATGCAAAGTTTCTTTTGAAAACGACGAACGTGCAGGACAGTCTATGGATGAAACGATGGACCGTAGATCACTTCCGTCGGTAGAAATTAATACAAAATTATTAGACCCTCAGCAAATAGGGTTCTGTTAGAGTCGATGGACGTACAGGACGATCCGTCGATCACTAGACAGATTGTAGGCCTAGTCCATTGTTCCAGAGTGTATTATAAATGGGGGTAGCTATCGACGTATCCCATCGATGGTCCATCGATTGGTTGACGGTCCGTAGAAGGGGTCTCATACTGTCGGTCAGAGATAAATTTTGGTAAGTCATATTTGGCACCCCCAATTGAAAATTTCAAGCATATTAAGACACATTAGGTTCATATATAAATTAACCCACCATTTCGTCATACCTAAGGCATCGATTAGTGCAATTTCAAACCTAGAATCTAAAGTACTAAAAAGCCCTAAGTAGGAAAAACTACAAAACTCAAAACACCATTAATTTAGACATTAACACCCCAACCCATTCACTTTCCATCATACTAAGGGACTAGGGACCCAAGTTCAATAGTTTAATCATGCAATTTCGTCCCAATTCAAGACCCACATACAGATTTCATCAATTTTATATGCTAACATTTAGGTGTCCAAACCAAGAACCTGAAATCAATAGCAGATGAGATGAACATACATGTGTACTGTAGTGGAGTGAAGATGACTTTGTGCATGAAACAATACCGAGTCCGCCTTTGAACACCGATCGGAAGGGGTACAGAAGAAGATGGGAAGTGGGGAGACAAAAGTTTTGGGATTGAGGGGAATTTTAGGAAAGATGGGTAATCAGGAAACGATTAGTGGGGAATAGATCTGTGAGTGAGAGGGTGATTTGAAGGAAAGTGGGGAGGTAAACGGTTGGGAAAGGGATATGAAAATGTGGGAGGTAATTGAAAAGTTTTAAAAATCAATATATAACCGGTCGGGTCGGGTCGGTTTATTGGGTTTGGGGAACTAATGATTCCCCGTCGACGGACCGTAAGTCAATAAACGGTCCGTCGACTGTTCCGTCGACTATGCCCTAATATAGGAAAAAGTAAAAATCATACCTGGGATCCACGGAATCCATCGTTGGTTCGTCGATGAGGCGACGGCCCATCGGTTAGTGCGTAGATCAGTGCACAAGACCAATTTCTACAGATTTTTGGTGATTTGATCCCTGCACATTGAACACCCAATAAGCTAATCTTTTTGTGTTTCCTGGACACTTATTAGACACGGACCCTAGTCTACTCTCTAGCCAACACTTCTAAAAGAAAGTCAAGGAAAATTCATACATGACATGAAGTAAAAACAGAAATAATGCAACTACTCCTATAAAATCTAGAAAAACCTATTGTTGGCTAGAGGATACATATCGGGTTGCCTCCCAATAAGCGCTTGATTTAGCGTCGTGGCACGAGGCAAGACTCTTGATAACTCAAACTTCATCAAGATTGTATGCCTCAACCACTTCATTTGTATTTTCCGCATGCCCTAGGTAGATTTTGATTCTTTGTCCGTTCACCTTGAACCTTACACCTTCCTTGTTCTCCAACTCAACCTCACCATGAGGAAAGACTTGAGTGATCAAGAATAGACCAGTCCATTTGGAACGCAACTTAGAGTTGAATAAAAGCACCAAATCCCCAGCTACAAAGCCACGCTTCTCAATCTTTTGGTCATGGTACTTCTTCATCTTTTCTTTGTAGAGGGCAGAACTTTCATATGCCTTCAAGCGAAACTCATTAAGTTCATTTAACCCATTCAACCTCTCCTCTACTGCTTCATTCCAATCCATCTTCAGTTTCTTCATTTTCCACATGGCCTTATGCTCTAACTCAACCGGCAAGTGATAAGCCTTCCCATATACAATTTGGTATGGATACATACCTATGGGAGTCTTGTATGTAGTTCGGTAGGCCGAAAGAGCATCATAGATCCTGCTTGACCAATCTGTTCTACTTGCATTCACCATTTTCACCGGAATCTGCTTTATTTCTCTGTTTGACACCTCAACTTGCCCACTAGTATGAGGACGGTAAGGAGTGGCCACATTGTGGCGAACCCCATATTTCTCCAATAACCCTTTGAACAACTTGTTGCAAAAGTGGAATCCCTCATCACTAATAATGGCTCTTGGGGTGCCAAATCTGGAAAATATGTTCTTTTTCAAGAACACAGTGACACTCTTTCCTTCATTATTTGCAAGTGCTATGGCTTCCACCCATTTTGACATATAATCAACCGCCACAAGAATATACTTCATCCCATGAGAACTCACAAAAGGGCCCATAAAGCCAATGCCCTACACATCAAACAACTCAATTACAAGAATGTGATTTAAAAGGAGATCTTGTAGTCTAGAAACACATTCATCTCTTTGGCACCTATCACATGCCTTGGCGAACTCATAAGCATCTTGGTGGATGGTTTGCCAATAGTAGCCACATTGCAAGATTTTATGGGCAGTACGGAGTACCAATATGATGCCCACCGACAGGTAAGGAGTGTCATGCCTCCAAAACACTCAACATCTCAACTTCCGGCACACAACGTCGAATAAGCCCATCGGCACAACTCCTATATTTATATGGCTCATCCCAAAAGAACTTTTTCACATCATGCATGAAATTATTCTATTGATGAAAGGACAAATACAATGGGACAATATCACTAGCCAAGTAATTTGAAAAATCTGTGAACCATGGAATCAAGTCATGAAAAGCGCCCAATACATGCTCGTGAGGGAAATTATCATCAGTTTCAGCCTCTTATCCCAACTCTCACATAGCTTCATCCTCTAATCTGTACAAGTGATTGGCAACTTGATTTTCGGTCCCTTTTCTATCTTTCACTTCAAAGTCACAGCTTCATCCTCTAATCTGGACAAGTGATCGGCAACTTGATTTTTGGTCCCTTTTCTATCTTTCACTTGAATGTCAAACTCTTACAACAGTAATACCCATATAATCAATCTCGGTTTTGCATCCTTGTTTGCCATCAAATATCTTAATGCGGAATGATTAGTATGCACTATAACTTTTGTGCCAAGCAAATAGGAGCAAAATTTTTCGAAAACAAATAACACCGCAAGTAGCTCTTGTTCAGTCACAGAATAATTCTTCTAAGCTTCATTAAGGGACTTACTGGAATAATAAATGGGGTGAAGGATTTTATCCCTTCATAGTCCCATTACTACACCAAGTTCAATCCGACTAGCATCACACATAACCTCAAATGGTTTGCTCTAATCCAGAGTAATAATCATGAGCGCAGACACCAACTTCTCCTTCAACTCTCCAAATGCTTTTAGACAAGATTCATCAAATTAAAATTTACACTCTTTCTCAAGTAACTTTCATAGAGGATGTGCAGTTTTTGAAAATCCTTGATGAACCTCCGGTAGAAACCCGTATGCCCAAGCAAACTCCTCACACCTTTTAAAGAGATGGGTGGAGGAAGTCTCTCTATCACCTCGACTTTAGCTCGATCAACCTCTATACCCTTTTCTCAGATGTGCTGGCCCAATACAATACCCTCTTTCACCATAAAGTGACATTTTTCCCAATTTAGCACAAAGTTGCAATCTTCACATCTTTTGAGAACTCGGACTAGTGATTTGAACAATGATCAAAGGAGTCACCAAAAACAGAAAAATCATCCATAAATACTTCAATGGTGTCCTCCGCCATATCGGAGAATATGGACATCATACATCTCAGAAAAGTAGCCAGAGCATTACACAACCCGAAGGGCATCCTCTTGAACTCGAAAGTTCCATAAGGACAAGTAAAAGTGGTTTTCGTTTGATCTTCCAATGCAATAGATATTTGGTTGTAACCCGAATAACCATCAAGAAAACAATACCACCCCTTTCCTGCAAGCCTATCCAACATCTGATCCATTAAGGGCATAGGAAAATGGTCCTTCTCAGTCTATGCATTCAATTTTCGGTAATCCATACACACTCTCCATCTTTTCACAGGCCTCATTAGAACAAGATCATTTTTATCATTAGGAACCACAATCATTCCCCTTTTCTTGGGCACACACTGAACAGGGCATACCCAACTACTATAAGCGATCGGATATATGACTTCGGCATCCAACTAGTTAATAATCTCTCTTTACTACCTCTTGCATAGGTGTATTCACCCGTCTTTGATGATCTATACTTGGCTTATGATCGGGCATGAGTTGAATTATGTGTAAACAAATACCGGGTGGAATCCCAATAATGTCCTCAATAGTCTAACCAATGGCTCGTTTGAACCTCTTCAACATCTCTACAAGACACTCCACTTGCTCCACATTCAAATCTGATGAAGTGTTTACTGGCAAAGTTTCACCTTTTCCCAAGAAAACTTACCTCAGATGAGGTGTTAGAGCCTTAAGCACCAATTTTGGGGCCTCTTAAATAGATGGTTCCGCGGGTGGAGATTCGCGATGTTTCATATATAAATCCAATTTCTTTGGTTTGAAATGAACATCACCTCGATCAAGTGCCGCAACCAATGATTCATACTCTTCGATACAATCACTCTCAAAAATCATGATCACTACCGCTAGTGCCTCAACACCAAGACAGTTTTCTATTTGTACCTCTGACAAACTCTCTACCTTGTAGGATATCGCAGATACGGATTGGACCTCACCACTCTGCCTCATGTACCTACAAATGTTGAAAGTCGCTTCTTCATTGTTCAACCGAAACTCCATCTGCCCTTTCTCTATATCAACTAAGGCACGACCGGTAGCAAGGAACAACCTCCAAAGAATAATAGGCACCTCAAAGTCCACCTCACAGTAAAGAATCACAAAATTGGCTAGAAAAATAAATGACTCCACTTTCACTAGCACATCATGGAGTATCTCAATAGGCCTCTTCACCGTTCAATCGGCCATCGGTAGCCACATCGCAGTGGGCTTTGAGTCACCAAAACCAAACTTCTTGTAACTAGAGAGAGGCATTAAATTGATGCTAGCCCCAAGATCGCATAATGTTTTTGCAAAGTGTAACAACCCGATTGTACATGGAATAGTGAAAGCGCCCGGATCTTCTTTCTTTTGCACAAGAGATCTTGTAGCAATAGCACTACAGTGTTACATCCAATCATCATCCTCAAAACTAACCGATCTCTTCTTAGTGACCATATCTTTCATGAACTTGGCGCAACTGGGCATTTTTTCAAGAGCTTCTATCAAAAGGACATTGATGGAAAGATGTTTTAACATAGTAATAAAACACCAATATTTACCATCTGCGGTCTTTTTCACCAATATTTGTAGAAATAGAGGTGGTAGTCTAGGAATGGGAGTCACTTTTTAGGTGTCTCAGCTTCTTTCCCCAATTTATCTCCCAACTCGCACTAAATTCCTCTACCTCATCATCTCCTCTCTTCTCATCTTCGATGCCAGACGGCATAGGTGGATCCATAGTCTGCTTACTCTCTCGACTAGTTACTTCCATACAATGTCCATCACAGTATTGCTAGGAAGAGTAGCCGGTTGGCGTAGGTTCACAGTAGAAGACAATTGGGCCATTTGCAACTCAAGATGCTTGATTGATATTGCATGTGCATCCACCTTTTGCCCAATATTTGCTCAATCACCTCTCAACTCTTTGGCGTGCACATTACTAGCATCAAACCTTCTCATCATCTTCTGCAACATATCCTCAACTCACGCCACATTACCTCCTCCATCCCTAGGAGCAACTTCCCTATTTTGAGGTGGAAAATAAGGCCCACTAGGATCGTTTTTGTTACCATAGTTACCCCAGACTAAGTTCTTGTCGCAGTTGTAATTGCCATATTGAACATAGTGACCCTCTCGGTTGTAATTTCCATAGTTCCGACCTTGATTTCCTTGACCTTGGAGCCAATTTTCATGATTGGAGCCTTGGGCCTTCGGCCGGAATGCCCCCGTCTGCTCTTTCACTGCATAAGAATCATCTTCGTAGTAGTACTCATCAACCGGTGGTGGTGGTTTAGCCAAATAGTTCACCGCATTTACCTTTTTTGCACCCTGGTGACATGTTTTGACACAAACCCAAGCTCAATTCTCATTTGAGCCATCTCTTCACGAATCTCATCTACGTCTGGGTTGTGTGAAGCTTGCACTGCAAAAGTGTTTCTCCCGGTATCCGACTTCCTAGTGCTCTAAGCTTTATTATTTCGGGAGATTTTCTCTAACTTCTTAGCAATCTATGCATAAGTACACTCCTCATAAGAACCACCCGCAATAGTATCAAGCACTTCTTTATTATTATCATTTTGCCCCTGATAGAAGTACTCTTTCAGCGACTCATCATCAATGCGATGGTTTGGGACACTTCTCCAGAATGAGGTGAACCTATCCCAAGAACTGCTTACTATTTCCCCTGGTAATGCCACAAAGTTGTTCACTCTATCTTTGTGGTTTAGCTTCTTAGACACCGGATAGTAACATGCCAAGAACACATCCCTCAATTGGTGCAAGTGTAGATCGAGTTATAGGGAAGCTTAGTAAACCATATAGCAGCGTCTCCCGTTAGTGAGAGAGGGAAAATCTTAACCCAATGACATCCATGTCCAAGTCAGGTCTCC
This sequence comes from Solanum pennellii, assembly GCF_001406875.1. Classification (NCBI taxonomy): domain Eukaryota; kingdom Viridiplantae; phylum Streptophyta; class Magnoliopsida; order Solanales; family Solanaceae; genus Solanum; species Solanum pennellii. The sequence continues at coordinate 44,865,845 of NC_028641.1, read as the reverse complement.
CAACACAACTCTTACACACCGACCTCTGTTTGGCGATGTGATCATGTTGATCTTCATATGGTAGCCCCGAAAACTATCTCTAGCGGTGAGCATCTGCATCAAGCTACTAGTTACCACGAAAGTATGACCATGTGGTAGAGGAGGTAGGACAAGTGGCCCATTAGAGTCCGTGATGTTAACATTTCCCCTATAGTACTCTTTAGGGCGTGGAGCAGAAGGTTGCCTCCTCGGATTACCTTCACCAGGGTTATCAACAATCACTTGATTATGAGCATCAACCAGCGTGAGAAGTTGAGGGTTTATCTCATCATCGATATAAGCAGGATTGTTTTGAATATTCATTCTGTGAAGTGTACGGTTTAGTTCTGGATCAAGTGAAAGTATTGGTTCTCCTCGACTTCGTGTTCTTGGCAGACACTAATGCTAGACCTGCGATAGACAAAAACAAAAATAAAAGTAAAATTATGAAATTGTTGACTAAAATTTTGTAATATGCTTAAATTTAATCTAAAAGCCACTATCCCCGGCAGTAGCGCCAAAATTTGATACACTCAAATTATACTTCACTAAAGAAGTATAAGCAGTCGTATCAGGTAAAGAACCCAATTTTTATGTTGAGGTCGATCCCACGAGAAAAATGGTTTAGACTTAACTTCAATCTACGATTATGTCTATTTAGTCAAGTCCTTTCCAAAAACAATTAGCTAAAAGGGGGGTTTTGTGTTACAAAAATATTTAATTATTTCTAACTAAGACTAATAACAAATTTATAACTACGGTGTTTATCAAGTGATAAGAGAAACTAGGGTTTAAGTGTTCCCCATAGGTTCATAACGCGCTAATCCTAGCTAAAACAATCCTTTCCCCATAGGTTCATAACGCGCTAATCCTAGCTAAAACAATCCTTTCCTAGTATCTTGCATGCAAAGTTGTGAGTTATGTATCCCTAATTCCTTGGTCCAACAACTAGAGAATTTCACTCGTACCTTGGTCCGGCTACGTGTGTCTACTTTACTAATCCTTACCTTTACCTCATATTAAGTATCATATTCAATGTGTGGCTAAGTTACTACTTTGCACCAATTGAAACAAGCCTATTAGATAGTGTATGGTAAATCTATGTCGATAATTCTTTTACTATCAACTACCTGGTTGGTCCGGCAAGTAGAAATAGGGCAAGTTCTAACGCGTGCACTCGTTAAAAAGACTTCTAAACGAAAGAATTATCAATACATGCAAGACCCTATTCTAGAATTATTATTTAGCTAGTTTTACTTTGTTAATTACCCATGGTTTCCACAACCCTAGTTGTGGATTTAGTTACCTATGCTAAGAATTACACAATTCATAATTGTTAAACAAGAAATTATGTGCTTACTTTAACAATTTAGAAGAAAACCCAGAAATATCACTTGAATTCACTAATATATTGAAAGAAATGATTCCGGAAAATTAAAGTGTTCCCCAAAAACAAAAGTTTAACTTCCAATAACACAAATCTGAAAAATAGTAAAGAGTCTAACCTCAAAAACGAGGTGTTTAGTCATATTTATAATAATAAAGTCCTAAAATAAAAAGGGGTTCTAAATAAGGAAAAGTTTTTCCAAAACACGTCTTTAGTTGACGACCCAACTAACGGTCCGTCGATGGAATGACGGACCAACACAGCTTCCGTCGGTCCATACTTCAAATCTTTTTTAGCCTCCACTTTTCAACACTTTCTGTTACCATCGACTAACAAGCAGCACGTTCCGTCAGTAGACCTACGGTCCGTTGATCGCCTCCCTTCCTCCATACTTAGTTGTTTCTTCAAGTCGGATATTGGGACTACTTTCTGTTGCAACCAACAATTCGCCAGCACGGTCCATCGATCAGTCGACAGACCGTCGATCCTTACGTAGCCCACACTTGGTCAGAATTCTCTGATTTGATTTCAGCTGCCTGAGCCCCCTGTCAACGATATCACCTACGGACCGTCACTGGGTCGACGGACCGTCGGTGGCTCTGTAGATTATCACTTCTGCAATAATTTCAGCACAGTCTTCAGCATTTCCGTTCTGGATAGTTTTCCTGCAAACACACATAAAAATACATCAAAACTACTACGAAAAGGCATTAGACACACACTAAACTTAAGGAAAAAGCTTTGAAAGTACCATAAAATCACGATACATCACCGCCTAACGTTCTAGTGTGCCAAGCCATGAAGGAGAACATCAAATTTTAGAGACAGTGGATTTATATCTACAGAATTTAAGCTATGAATTTTAAAATCGCAGCTATTATCTAGTAATTTCAACAAAAATTTGAATTGTGTGACTATATAAGAATTTGTCAAGTTTCTTAGCCACGAATATAAAATTGACAAAGCTAAATCCTATTTTTTGTTATAATTGCTAATAATTGTAGCAATAATTACCTAAATATGTATAATTTTTCTACTACGGTGAAACTTTGTAGCTAATTATATGTTTTTGTCATGCGATAAAATTAACTCTAGCAATAGTAATCTTTTAGCTACAATATATAATTTAAAACAGATATTGTAGCTAAATGTATAATCATATTTCAAGTAATAAAAGATTGTGGCAAAGGTTTAATGAAATAGCCATAAATTATTTTGCTTTCATAATATTCTGTAACTAATTATTATTTTCTGCCGCACGCTAAAATTTATCGAAGTAATAATAAGTTTTAGCCACAATAAATTATTGTTGAAGCAAATATCTGGCTAAACAGTAGCTTCTCTAGAACTTATGAAAAATGTGGCAATATTAGATAATATAGTCATATTTTTTAGCTATATCAAAATTGCATCGATAATTATTCAATTTTGCACAATCTGGTTAATTTTGTTGAACAATAACGTTTTAGCCACAAGAAATGATTTAAAATAAAATATTATGACCAAATAAATAAATTTTTCTGAGTACTACATAATCGTGGCAAAAGTTGACATAAAAAGTATAATTACTTGTCATGATAAAATAATATAGCCATAAAACTGTTATTTTGATAAATATTTCGTAGTTAATAATTTTTTTCAAACACAAGTTAAAGTTTGTAGTACATATAATAATCTTTTATATATATTAAAAAAAATTAGGATTGAAATTATCAAGTAATAGTACTTACATGGTCATAATAAATTAACAATAATATTTTTTGCATTTAATGAGAGGCACAAAATGCGAACAGTGTCATAATCTAAAGAGAATAATTTTTTTCATAGAAAAATAATAAATGTAGACAATTTTTTTAAGAAAAATCACTCAACAAGCTAATAGTAATTAGTATATCATTTAAACCAAAAAAAAAAAATCACATTGCAACTAAAGGCTTTCTCAACAAACACCGAGTAGACAATAATAATAATATTCAAACTCAATACGATCGATATTATCAACTCAACACCACTGAATATTGGTTTGTATCCATAAAAGTAACCCAATAAAATAAAGATCAATCTCTCAAAAATAAGTAAATAAAATTGTTACCCTTAATTGAATGTAATCAGTACGAAAATAAGGGTAATATCTATAATAAAAAATCTTCATCATCAGTTTCTGGTTCTGATTCACTGACTTCAATAATATCATCAACCAAGGTAACATCAGTATGAATATCTTCAAGATCACTTCTTTTTCAATTCATAATGTCTTCATCATCCTCACATATATGCAATAACTCATTACAATCATCTTGTTGAAAAGTATCTTCATCAATAGCACCTCCGGTAAAATAGGTAGAATGAACATTCAATACACTTGACCAACTGGAATGAAGATGGTCCTTAACATAAAAAACATGATCTGCTTGAGATGCAAGCACAAATGATGCATCTGTTACTAATTTTCGCTTAGTGTTAACACTAACAAAATCATGTTTATCTATTTTCACTCATATTCTGATGTGATCAAAATCCCACCATCACATTTAAATAAAACAACCTGTTTACCTTAAAAATATTGAAGTTCTATTATTTCAGTCAAAACACCATAGTATTAGTATTCTTACCATTCGCTTGTCCATTTACTAAAACACCACTATTTTGGGTATTCCTCGTTTCCTCAAGTAGTTTAGTATGAAATATAAACCCATTTATTTCATACCCCTTGAATCTTTGAACACAATCCAAAGGTCCTCTAGCCAAAGAATACAATTCACATGTTGCAAGTTCATTTTTTTCTTTGCCCATTTGTACAATCTATACAAAAAATAATTATAAATTTAATAATGATAAATAAGTATCATGAATTTAATAAGAAACACAATAAAAACTTACCCGATGAAAACACCAATCATCAATGTTCATGCTTTTATTACTCTGCTCATACTCACTGTAATACAAATAAATATACATTAGCTAAAATAAATAAAAGATGAAGAGTCTACTAAGATTCTAGCTCTGATACCAGAAAGGGAGCGATGTTTCAATAAAGTGTTTGTTTCAATAAGAGGTTATTTTAATGAAAAGATGATCTTTGAAATGACAGTGTGAATTAAATCGTTTGTCTTTTTATGTTGTACAATCCTACTCGGTATTCCTTCACTCTCTTGTTCTATTATGTAATTATCATATTAGTTTCTTAGTTTAAACTTCCCTTAAATTTTTTTTTTTTTAATTATGGACTCTGTCCATTCATGAATCTATTATTATTGTTCATCTCTTTCCCTTAGCCTTTGTTCTTAAGAGTAATCTTCTTTAACCCCACCCCGGAGTTGGTTATTCACAGTTCCTTTCTTAGAACATTTTAACCTGACATTTTCCTAGGAATTTACAGGTTAATCCATCAATACTTTTAAGAGGCTAAGAGACTAACCATATACTAAGTAAAATAGATTCATGATAATATTCATATATTTACATGAATTTAGTAAATGATTAACAAAAATACAAAAATTTAACACACATAATTTACATATATGGGAAGTTTAACAGAAACTTAGATATGAAAACTTACATAATTAGAACAGAGTGAAGTTTCCCTTTCGGGAAACCCGAAAAGCTTCCAAGCTTTACTTAAGCAAACTTTTAAAACTAAAGAACCAAAAACTAAAAAAAAATTTATTTTTTTTTAACAATCTCTAAAAGATAATTTTGTTGAGGAAAGAGGTTGTTCTGAGGATTTTTGAGAGCTTTTTTGTAGTGAGTCTTTTCTTTTTCTTGCCTTCTTTCTCTTCTTGTCTTCATAATGACTGCTTTTATAGGTGTCTTCGGACTTCAAATTCCGGATTTC